>NC_142478.1:5882571-6190660 GCF_049115385.1 Moschus berezovskii | reverse complement strand
TACCCCTTTGGATTGATGAGAAATCAGAAAACCTGGACTTGACCACCAATAGTGTCCTTCTGTCCTCAGACTTTGTGGAAGCCAAGATGACAAGTGATGATCAAGGGATCCAAACACATCTTTTCTGAAATTGTTCCACCTGAGGCTGATGGGACAGAACTTCTTTACTTTTCTGGTGGCAGAGTTGTTGGGCTGACTTGAAGGATGACTTTTCCCTTCACATGGAGACAGAGGATGAGGATGATGTAGGTTAAAAAAAAAAAAGCAGAGATGACAAACAGAAATAGAGAAAAATACAGTCTTAATGCCACTGATGGAATGCCTTGATAGGATTCAGGGATGATATTAAGTAATTCCTGAGGCCAATATTATCCTTTGTCCTGAGGCTGATTTTGTAAGCCTATGAACTCCCATTACTGAGTGAAAGCTAGTTTGTGTTATACTTTTATCACTTGAAACTAAAAATGGTTTCTGTGTTAGTGGTCCTCAGAGCTGAAGCTTTCTTTTCACTCTGGCATGGCATACAGATTTCTGCTAGTTTAGCTTTCTTCTGCCCTTAGTAATCTCACTTTTCACTGTTGCTCTATTTTTCCAAACTGCTTTCCAACAAAATCTTAAAGGGCGTACCTTGCACTATATATTCATGATGAATGTTCTGGAAGGTTAAGAATAATATATCTTTGTATTACAGAAATCTTAGAAATGTTTGTGTATACTCTTCATAAAATTCTGGATTTTCTACCTTATGGCACCCCACTTCACAAGCCACTCCATTTAACAAGCTAGAAAATGGCTTGCAAAGTAGACTCACTGGAATTATATCACTCCAGGAGACATCTTTATTATTTTAGTAAAAGAATGTTTGGCTGGAACATAAAACAACTTTTAGTGTTCTTTCTAGCATGCTGTAAGGATTGGGATTCTGGGAAAGTAATACAATAAAAATAACAAAAATCACATTTTCCAGGATTCATAAGTATTAATAGTTGAGAGCCAATCATGTAGTGAAAGAGTACTCACTGAATTTAGAATTAGAAGACATCTGAGACATATTTGATAATAAGTGAAAGACACATAACCCTAAGGATCTCAAACAAGTTTAATAACCATTAGATTGTAACTAAAATTGATCATATGAATGGCTAAGTCATTCACAGAGAAGTTTGCCCTGCAAATACAACCACTTATTGTCTCTTATTTAATTTTTTAATCCAGCATCTTCCCAGTCTCTGTGCCACTCAAACTCTTGATATACTGTAGGGAAAGATTTATTATTATAAATATTTATATATATATGTTATATATCATTATAAATATATATAAATGTTATAAATATTTATATTGTTATAAATATTCATTTACAAATTCTTAGACTAAGAATTTGAGAAGAACCAATAGCATAACATGAAAATATTTACTAATCGACTCTCCGTTAACATTCAGTTCAGTTCAGTCGCTCAGTCGTGTCCAGCTCTTTGCGACTCCATGGACTGCAGCACGCCAGGTTTGCCTGTCCATCACCAACTCCCGGAGCTTACTCAAACTCATATTCATTGAGTCAGTGATGCCATCCAACCATCTCACCTTCTGTCGTCCTTTTCTACTCCTGCCCTCAATCTTTCCCAGCATCAAGAATTTTTCAAAGGGGTCAGTTCTTCACATCAGGTGGCCAACGTATTGGAGTTTCAGCTTCAGCATCAGTCCTTCCGATGAACATTCAGGACTGATTTCCTTTAGAATGGACTGGTTGGATCCCTTGCTGTCCAAGGGATGCTCAAGAGTCTTTTCCAACACCACAGTTCAAAAGCATCAGTTCTGTGGCGCTCAGCTTTCTTTATATAGTCCAGCTCTCACATCCATACAACACAACTGGATTAGTCCCCACCAAAACATCCCAGTCAACTTCACACTGGCATTATCTTCTTTGTCTGGTCCTGATGATTTCCAGTTGCAACATGAAATTGCAAATCTTGCCAAAAAATTTTACAAAGGTGAATAAAGGTTTTTAGAGAATTGTTGAATTCCATTGAAAGCTATTAAAAAGGAGACTCTAGCAGATTTAAATGCATTAGCAATCAAACAAGACAAAAATTAATAAATATAGGAATGCAAAATAAAATTATTTGGATATTAAAATAAAGTGACATTGATGAAACTCTCTACTGTTTTTTTTTAAAATAAATTATCTGTGTGCTATTACCCTTCTGCTATAATGTCACTGTCACCAAAATCCTATTTTTATCCATTCTTTGCATTTCCTAAGAATTTCAAAATAGATAAACTTAAGTGATAATCTAAATTTTGCTTAATAAGTAAAAATTATTTTCATGTTTTTAGTTTTATTTTTTAAGAATAGTTCTCAAACAAACCTCACTTGTCTAATTCACTTAGAAAAGCTGATCTGCATTTTAAATGAATTCATTTTGAGTGGCCCTTTCTTGGTTCCAATTTTCTCTTGGTAATAAGAACCCTTGTGTCTCTCTGACAACACTTATCATATTGTTGATGCTTATGTTTTCCATTCCAAACTGGAAACTCTTTAAAGCCTGGTACTTTCTTTAATTCATGCTTGATTTCTCTAATGCTTAACTGAGTACCTACTCACAGCGCTGGTGGAATAAATGAATGGATGAGCAAATGAATCTAACACATATCAGCATCTATTTTGTCAAAGGCCCTGGCATTTCCATTTAAGATTGATGTCCTGGCTCCTGGAGGTCTTATAGTCTCTTTCTAGAAACAGAGACCTGCAAAAAATAATCTCTTGAATCCCTTAAAATTTATCAATCTCTAAACTGTTTTGCATTTGGACTGCTTTGAAAATATAATCTTGAAGTGGACTTAAACATAGATAATCATAACTCACATGAAAAATGTTTCCAAGATATCCAAGGGATATCTCACAAAACTATTTCTTGTCACTAAGAAGGGCCAACTTTTAGATGACAAATCTACATGCACATCTTCCAAGAGTTATGATACCTGCTTGAGAATGGTCTCATGTAGATTCAAGGAGCCAGTGGCATGATAAACTTCTCCCCAAAAGGTCTTGGGACAGCCCAGAAAGTGGCTCAGAAGCTGGCTGGACTTGGAATGAGGTTGGCCCCAGAAGGGTTTGCACACTCAGCCCACAGTTACTGACATGCTTCTTTGATTCACTTAATGGAAAGTAACCCTAAAGGGGGCCCTCTCTGGCTGGCCTGAAACTATATGGCTCAGACTAAACACATTAAATTCATTACAGCAAATTTGTCTTTGGCCCCTGGTAGCTGCAGGGCTACAGGAAGGACAAAAATCGTTGCTGCTGTCAGGACATTGGAAATCTGCCACTAGAGATACAGATGGAGGCAGGGATGGACTTTCCACAGGTTCAAAAATGGGACTCATTAGCCAATTAAAATAGATTGATTTAATGGCTTCGAGGATGATATAATGTGCCCAGGAGGCATCCACAAAAGGCTTTTGTGAGCTTGAACAAGCACTCTGAAAAAGCATCCCAGGAGTTTCATGCAGTACTACATGGCCCTGCATTTGGAGGCAACTGAATGCCACACACAGGTCAATATTAGTATGAATACTTTGCATCTTTTCTTTATCCTAAAGAGAGACCAGTGAGGCTGACATAATGCAACTCAACTTACTCATCACCTACCATGCCCCAGGTGTTTTTCTAGTCACTGCTCAATCAACATGTCTTAAACGCACTCTAACATCTGAACTAGGTTTCTAAAAAAAGGCCAAGGGAAGAAATCTGCAGTATTTGGATAACTCTGGTTCAGTTGACTCCTAAACTAGCTGTCCATCCAATTCAGATGTTTCTTTGGATGAGGAAGCAGTGACCAGAAAAACTGTGATAGGTCCAGGAGGAGTTGGAAAAAACAAAGTATATTTAGAGTTGTGCAACCATCACTGCTGCAGAAAAGGCAGAGGAACCAGAGATCAAATTGCCAACATTCATTGGGTAATTGAAAAAACAAGAGAGTTCCAGAAAAACATCCACTTCTGCTTTATTGACTACGCCAAAGCCTTTGACTGTGTGATTCACAACAAACTGTGGAAAATTCTTCAAGAGATGGGATACCAGACCACTTTACCTGCCTCCTGAGAAACCTGTATGCAGATCAAGAAGCAACAGCTAGAACTCTACATGGAACAACAGCCTGGCTCCAAAGCGGGAAAGGAGTACGTCAAGGTTGTATATTGTCATCCTGCTTATTTGACTTATATGCAGAGTACATATGTGAAATTCCAGGCTGGATGAAGCACAAGTTGGAATCAAGGTTGCCAGAAGAAATACCAATAAACTTAGATATGCAGATGACACCACCCTTACAGAATAAAGTGAAGAAGAATTAAAAAGCCTCTTGATGAAAGTGAAAGAGGAGAGTGAAAAAGTTGGCTTAAAACTCAACATTCAGAAAACTAAGATCATGGCATCTGGCCCCATCATGTCATGGCAAATAGATGGGGAAACAATGGAAACAGTGACAGACTTAATTTTCGTGGGCTCCAAAATCACTGCAGATGGTGACTGCAGCCATGAAATTAAGACGCTCACTCCTTGGAAGAAAAGTTATGGCCAACCTAGACAGCATATTAAAAAGTAGAGATATTACTTTGCCAACAAAAGTCCATCTAGTCAAAGATATGGTTTTTCCGGTAGTCATGTATGGATGTGAGAGTTGGACTGAAAAGAAAGCTGAGTGCCAAAGAATTGATGCTTTTGAGCTGTGTGTTGGAGAAGACTCTTGAGAGTCCCTTGGGCTGCAAGGAGATCCAAACAGTCCATCCTAAAGGAAATAAGTCCTGAATATTCTTTGGAAGGACTGATGCTGAAGCTGAAACTCCAATACTTTGGCCACCTGATGCGAAGAACTGACTCATTAGAAAAGACCCTGATGCTGGGAAAAATTTAAGGTAGGAGGAGAAGGGGATGACAAAGGATGAGATGGTTGGATGGCATCACTGACTCAATGAACATGAGTTTGAGTAAGCTCCAGGAGTTGGCGATGGACAGGAAAGCCTGGTGTGCTGCAGTCCATGGGGTCACAAGGAGTTGGACATGACTGAGCACCTGAACTGAACTGAACCATCACTGTAATCAAATTTAGAACATTTTTACTTACCCTCAAAGAAATCCCATGTTGGAGAACTGATGTCATCAAGATGGTGATATAGGTTGTTCTGTCCTTCAATCCCCCTCACAAGAGAGCCAGCTAACAACTATCTGTAGACAAGATGCCACTGTGAAAATCCCAGAACCTGAGAAGGGGAGGCTGAAGCACCCTCTGGACCACAGAGACCAAGAAAGACTACATTAGAAGGGTAGAGGAGTAGTTTCACTTTCGTCCCCCAGCCCTAGGCTGGCACTTTGTCACACTGACTGCATTCCCCAGGCCTATGGTGTCACCAGTGAGAAAAGAAAATCTAAGGTGGACATCCAGTCCCCCAGCATAGTGGAACAGTTCCCAGGAGGTACACTAGGGTCTTCCTTCATAGGGGTCACTGGGGAGATCTTCAGGGCTTGACCAATGAAGAGCAGACAGAGATGAAGAGCAAAGCTTACAGCAACTGTGCTTGGATCCTGGAGACAATGTTACTGCTTTCAGCTGCTCCTGAGGAGATGGCCCCGCTATTGGTTCTGCCCATCTATAGAGCTAAGTCATGTCTGTCCAAAGAGCTTAGTTGGCAGTTTTGCCTGATTCGGGTCCCTAGTCAATAGAAATATCATCCATGGAATCAGTTCTGTGTGCCTGCCTGGGCAGAGAAGCAAGTTTGAAGACCTGCCCAAAGGCAGAGGGTAACCCTAAGTCTCACCCCACAAGGAAATTGCTCAAAGAACCTGGGCAGCTGTAGAGCCCATCTGTAGACAGCAGCCTCACCCAACTGCTGAGTATAAACCTCTGGTCCCACAAAACCAGAGAACCCGAACAGTGATCATGAGCCTCAGAGACTAGCCTACCATACTGCCCAGCCCTGGAGCATAGCTTCAAACACCATTCAGGAGCAGAGTCCAGCATTAGGGCCAGTCCCATTGCTAAACACAGTCTTTGGCCTCCCTCAGGCAGGGAGCCCAGCCAGTGATCTCACCCAAACTTGACGCACAGTTTACAAGAACTCAGACCAAGACCATGCCGAACTACAGAGCACAGTTCCCAACCCCATCCAACTGCAGGATATAGTTGGAAGCCCTGTCTGACAAGAAACACAGCCAGTGTCTGAACCCAAAAACAGAGCATAGCAAGAGATCTAACCGATCATAAAGCCCAGCCTGCAGCCCTGCCTGGTGGGAAGGCACAGCCTGAGGCTCCACCTCACCAAGAGCCACTTGGGAGCCAATGAAGCCTTGCCCAATCAGAATCCAACTAGTGGCACTGCCCTGACATGGAACAAAGACCACAAATTTGCCTGACCAGAGACGCTTACAGGACCCAGATAATGGTCTCAACTGGCCACAGAGAAGAGCCAGCAGCCCCACCCAACAAAGGAGCTCACCCAGCAGTCAAGGTTGCATAGAAAGCCAAGGCACCAGTCATATCCAGCTTTCAGGGAAAGAAGCACCTTGCCCCAACTTCAGAGTATGAACAGCACTCTTGCTAATTACAAATCCCACTAGCCTACCTACAGGAATAACCAGCTGACCCAACTAATACGCCATGCTGAACTGACTGGTGAGGGTCTTTCCCTGCCGAAGCAAACTTGTAAACTCTAGAAAAAAGGTCTACTTACACAAATATGGAGATACCAATATGACTATATAAGGATAACAAAGAATCGTGAAACGGAAATCAATGAAACTCCAATCAGATCAGCTCAGTTAAGTTACTCAGTCATGTCTGACTCTTTGCTACCCCATAGACTGAGCACGTGAGGTTTCCCTATCCATCACCAACTCCCAGAGCTTGCTCAAACTTATGTCCATTGAGTCAGTGATGCCATCCAACCATCCCATCCTCTGTCGTCCCCTTCTCCTCCTGCCTTCAATCTTTCCCAGCATCAGGGTCTTTTCTCATAAGTCAATTCTTCGCATCAGGTGGCCAAAGTATTGGAGTTTCAGCTTCAGCATTAGTCCTTCCAGTGAATATTTAGGGTTGATTTCCTTTAAGATTGACTGGTTGGATCTCCTTGCAGTCCAAGGGACTCTCAAGAGTCTTCTCCAACACCAAAGTTCAAAAGCATCAATTCTTCGATGCTCAGCCTTCTTTATGGTCCAACTCTCACATCCATACATGACTACTGGAAAAACCATAGCTTTGATTAGACGGACCTTTCTTGGCAAAGTAATGTCTCTGCTTTTTAATATGCTATCTAGGTTAGTCATAACTTTTCTTCCAAGGAGCAAGTGTCTTTTAATATCTTGGCTGCAAACACCATCTGCAGTGATTTTGGAACCCAAGAAAATTAAGTCTGTCACTGTTTCCATTGTTTTCCCATTTATTTGCCATGAAATGATGGGACCAGATTCCATGAATTTTGTTTTTTGAATGTTGTTTTAAGCCAGCTTTTTCACTCTCCTCTTTCACCTTCATCTAGAAGCATTTTAGTTCCTCTTCACCTTCTGCCATAAGGGTGGTATCATCTGCATATCTGAGGTTATTGATATTTCTCCCGGCAATCCTGATTCCAACTTGTGCTTCATCCAACCTGGCATTTCGCATGATGTACTCTGCATATAAGTTAAATAAGCAGGGTGACACATACAGCTTTGATGTACTCCTTTTCCAGTTTGGAACCAGTCCATTGTTCCATGTCTGATTCTAACTGTTGCTTCTTGACCTGTATACAGATTTCTCAGGAGGCAGGTCAGGTGGTCTGGGATTCCCATCTCTTGAAGAATTTTCCACAGTTTGTTGTGATTCACACAGTCAAAGGCTTTGGCATAGTCAATGAAGCAAAAGTAGATGTTTTTCTAGAATTCTCTTGCTCAGAAAGAATGAAGATGCTGAGCCAAAGTGAAAAAAACATCCAGTTGTAGATGTGACTGGTGATGGAAGTAAGGCCCAATGCTGTAAAGAACAATATTGCATAGGAATCTGGAATGTTAGGTCCATGAATTAAGGTAAATTGGAAGCGGTGAAACAGGAAATGGTAGAGTGAACATCAACATTTTAAGAATCAGTGAACTAAAATGGACTGGAATGGGCTAATTTAATTCAGATGACCATTATGTCTACTACTTTGGGCAAGAATCCCTTAGAAGAAGTGAAGTAGCCCTCATACTCAGCAAGAGTCTGAAATGCAGTACTTGGGTGCAATCTCAAAAATGACAGAATGATCTCTGTTCATTTCCAAGGCAAACCATTCAATATCACAGTTATCCAAGTCTATGCCCCAACCACCAAGCTGAAGTTAAGCAGTTCTATGATGACCTACAAGACCTTCTAGAAATAATACAAAAAAAAAATGTTCTTTGCATCATAGGGAACTGGAATGCAAAAGTACAAAGTCAAGAGATACCTGGAGTAACAGGCAAGTTTGGCCTTGCAGTACAAAACGAAGAAGAGCAAAGACTAACAGAGTTTTGCCAAGAGAATACACTGGTCACAGCAAACGCCCTCTTCCAACAACACAAGAGACAACTCTACACCTGGACATCACCAGATGGTCAATATTGAAATCAGATTGATCATATATTTGCAGCTGAAATTGGAGACGCTCTGTACAGTCAGCAAAAACAAGACTGGGAGCTGACTGTGGATCAGATCACGAACTCCTTATTGAAAAGCTCCAGTAACTGATCCTAAAAAAAAAAAAATCTATGAACTGTTCAACAAAGAAGAATAATCTTCTTAAAGAAGAAATGCTGAAAGGAGTTCTTTGAGCTGAAATGACTAGACACTAAATTATAACAAAGAAACATAAAAATATAAAAAAATGATTATAGAGGTAAGAATATAGTCAAATTCAGAATATTCTAATATTGTATTCCAGTGGTGTGTTAATCACTTAACTCTAGTTCAAAAGTTTAAAGGGCAGAAGTGCTAAGAATAGGAATGCTGCTGCTGCTGCTGCTAAGTCACTTCAGTCGTGTCCGACTCTGTGTGACCCCATAGCTACCATAATTTATTAATTGCATACACAATATTAAAGGAGATAAATTATGACATTGAAAACACAAATTATAGAGTGAGGAGTAAGTGTAGAGGTTTTATATGTAATAAAGTTAACCTGTCATCAGCATAAAATAGACTGTTTATCTATAAGATGTTTTATGTAAACATCATGGTAATGACAAAGAAAAACCCTACAGTAAATGCATAAAAGATAAAAGAAAGGAATCAAATCATATTGCTGTGGAAAATGATCAACCCAAAAAGAAAGATAACAAAAGAAGGAGAAAGGAATAAAGGAACTACAAAACAGCCAGGAAACAATAATATAGCTACAGCAAGTCTTCCGTTCCGTTCTGTTTTGTCGCCCAGTTGTGTCCGACTCTTTGCGACCCCATGGACTATAGCCTACTAGGCTTCTCCGTCCATGGGATTCCCCAGGTAAGAATACTGGAGTGGGTTACCATTTCCTTCTCCAGGGGATCTTCCCGACCCAGGGATCGAACCCAGGTCTCCCGCATTGGAGGCAGACGCTTTAACCTCTGAGCCACCAGGGAAGCCCACAGTAAGTCTTACCTATCAGTAATTACTTTAAATGTAAGTGGATTAAATTCTCCAATCAAAAGACATAGAATGGCTGAATGGATTAAAAGAAAAAGATCCAAAAATATCCTGTCTATGCCTGATGAACTCTGGACGGAGGTTCGTGACATTGTACAGGAGACAGGGACCAAGATCATCCCCATGGAAAAGAAATGCAAAAAAGCAAAATGGCTGTCTGAGGAGGCCTTACAAATAGCTGTGAAAAGAAGAGAAGCGAAAAGCAAAGGAGAAAAGGAAAGATATAAGCATCTGAATGCAGAGTTCCAAACAATAGCAAGGAGAGATAAGAAAGCCTTCCTCAGTGATCAATGCAAAGAAATAGAGGAAAACAACAGAATAGGAAAAACAAGAGATCTTTTCAAGAAAATTAGAGATATCAAGGGAACATTTCATGCAAAGATGGGCTCGATAAAAGACAGAAATGATATGGACCTAACAGAAGCAGAAGATATTAAGAAGAGGTGGCAAGAATACACAGAAGAGCTGTACAAAAAAGATCTTCATGACGAAGATAATCACGATGGCGTGATCACTCACCTGGAACCAGACATCTTGGAATGTGAAGTCAAGTGGGCCTTAGAAAACATCACTACAAACAAAGCTAGTGGAGGTGATGGAATTCCAATTGAGCTATTTCAAATCCTGAAAGATGATGCTGTGAAAGCGCTGCACTCAATATGCCAGCAAATGTGGAAAACTCAGCAGTGGCCACAGGACTGGAAAAGGTCAGGCTTCATTCCAATCCCAAAGAAAGGCAATGCCAAAGAATGCTCAAACTACCGCACAGTTGCACTCATCTCACATGCTAGTAAAGTCATGCTCAAAATTCTCCAAGCCAGGCTTCAGTAATACATGAACCGTGAACTTCCAGATGTTCAAGCAGGTTTTAGAAAAGGCAGAGGAACCAGAGATCAAATTGTCAGCATTCACTGGATCATGGAGAAAGAAAGAGAATTCCAGAAAAACATCTATTTCTGCTTCATTGACTATGCCAAAGCCTTTGACTGTGTGGATCACAATAAACTGTGGAAAATTCTGAAAGAGATGGGAATCCCAGACCACCTGACCTGCCTGTTGAGAAACTTGTATGCAGGTCAAGAAGCAACAGTTAGAACTGGACATGGAACAACAGACTGGTTCCAAATAGGGAAAGGAGTACATCAAGGTTGTATATTGTCACCCTGCTTATTTAACTTCTATGCAGAGTACATCATGAGGAACGCTGGACTGGAAGAAGCACAAGCTGGAATCAAGATTGCCGGGAGAAATGTCAATAACTTCAGATATGCAGATGACACCACCCTTATGGCAGAAAGTGAAGAGGAACTCAAAAGCCTCTTGATGAAAGTGAAAGAGGAGAGTGAAAAAGTTGGCTTGAAGCTCAACATTCAGAAAACAAAGATCATGGCATCTGGTCCCATCACTTCATGGGAAATAGATGGGGAAACAGTGGAAACAGTGTCAGACTTTATTTTTGGGGGGCTCCAAAATCACTGCAGATGCTGATTGTAGCCATGAAATTAAAAGACGCTTACTCATTGGAAGGAAAGTTATGACCAACCTAGATAGCATATTAAAAAGCAGAGACATTACTTTGCCAACCAAGGTCCATCTAGTCAAGGCTATGGTTTTTCCCGTGGTCATGTATGGATGTGAGAGTTGGACTGTGAAGAAAGCTGATCGCCAAAGAATGGATGCTTTTGAACTGTGGTGTTGGTGAAGACTCTTGAGAGCCCCTTGGACTGCAAGGAGATCCAACCAGTCCATTCTAAAGGAGATCAATCCAGGGTGTTCATTGGAAGGACTGATGCTAAAGCTGAGACTGCAATACTCTGGCCACCTCAGCAATGAGTTGACTCACTGGAAAACAGTCCAATGCTAGGAAGGATTGGGGGTGGGAGGAGACAGGGAAGACAGAGAATGAGATGTCTGGATGGCATCACCGACTCGATGGACATAAGTTTGAGTGAACTCCGGGAGTTGGTGATGGATAGGGAGGCCTGGTGTGCTGTGATTCATGGGGTCGCAAAGAGTCAGACATGACTGAGCGACTGAACTGAAAAGAGATTCGCTTTAGCTTTAAGGACCTACATAGGTCCTTAAAGCTAAAGTCCTTATGTAAACCTACATAAGGCTGAGACTAAAGGAAAGGAAAAAGATATTTCAAGCAAATGGTAACCAAAGCAGAAAGTGATAATGAGTATACCTATATCAAACAGAACAGAGTTTAAACTAAAAATGGTCACCGGAGACAAAGGTCATTATATAATTACAAAGGAGTCAGTTCATCACTAAGATATAACAATAGTAATTATTTTTGTAAACAACATTGGAGCAACCAAGTGTATAAATAAAATACTAACAGAAAAAAAGGAAAAATAAACAGCAATACAATGATAGTTGAAGATTTTAATGCTCCATTCTCTAGGTAATCAATAAGGAAATAAACAATTTGAGCAACACTATTGACCAATGGACCAAACAGACATGCATAGAACATTCTATCCAACAGCAGCAAAATATACATTCTTCTTCAACACCTACAGAACATTTTCTAAGATATATCATAGGTTACACCACAAAATAAGTCACAAAAAATCCAAGAACATAGAAATTATATCAAATATCTTTTCCAATCACAAATGATATGAAACTATAAATCAATAACCAGAGGAAAGTTAGAAAATTTAACAAAAAAGGAAATTAAGTAACACACTTTTTAAAGTGTTGCTAAAGAAAAAAAATTTTTAAAGCTTAAGATAAAAAAAAAAATGGAAACAACTTTCCAAAACTTATGGCATGCAGGAAAAGCAGTTCTAAGAAAAAAGTTTTATAACTATAAACTCATATTTAAAAAAATCTTAAATAAGCAATCTAACTTTAAACCTCAAAGAACAAGAAGAAGAATAAACTTAACCCAAATTTATCAGGAGGATGGAAATAATAAAGATTACAGCATAAATAAATGAAGTAGAGAATAAGAAAACAATAGATAATATAAACAAGTTGACTCTTTGGAAAGAAAATAAACTGATAAACCTGTAGATAGACAAACTATTAAACTTAAAGGACTCAAATAAAATTATAAATGAAAGAGGAGAAATTACAACTGATACCACAGAACTACAAAAGCTCATAAAAGACTACTACAAACAACTTATACGTCAACAAATTAGACAACCTAGAGTAAACTGATAAATTCCTAGAAACATACAATTTACCACAACTAAATCTTGAAGAAATAGAAAATTTGAACAGATTGATAATGAAAAAAGGTATTGCTTAGTAATCAAAAGCCTCCTTAAAAAAGGACCTGATGGTTTCACTGGTGAATTACACTAAACATTCAAAGAATTCACATTAATTCTTCTCAAATTTTTCCAAAAATTTCAAGTGAACACTCCCAAGCTCATTTTAAAAGGGCATTATTAGTCAAATTCATCTACCAAAGCCAGATAAGGATGCTAGAAGAAACTAAAATAACAGGCCAATATCCCTAATGCAAAATTTCTCAACAAAATACTAGCAAACTGAATTCAACAGTACATTACAAGAATCATAAACCATAATTAAGTGGGATTCATCCCTAAGATATATGAATGATTCAACATATGCAAATCAATAAATGTGTTACATTACATTAATAGAATAAAAGGTAAAAATCATGATCATCTTGATAGATGCAGAAAAAAATTTTGACAAAATTCAACATGATTTTATGATATAAACTTAGAACAAATTAGATTTATAAGGAATCTACCTCAACATAATAAAGGCCATATATGGTGAGCCCGCAGCTAACATAGTTTAAAAGGTTGAAAGCTTTTCCTTTAAGACCAGGAACATAACAAGAGTTTTCATTCTTACCACACCATTCTATATAGTACTGGAATTCTAGTCAGAGCAATCAAGTAAGAAAAATAATTAAAAGGTATTTAAATCAGAAATAAAGAAGGAAGACAGTACATGTTTACAAATGACATCATTTTATATATAGAAAACCTTAAAGATTCTATCAAAAAAACTGTTGGAACTAATAAGTGAATTCAGTAAAGTTTCAAGATATAAAACCAACATATAAAAATTAGTCACATTTCAAAATATTATACACTGTTTGTTTCAGGTGTATAGCAAAGTGATACAGTCATATATATGTATATATATATATATATATATATATATGAATTAACAAAAGCAATTCCCGTCTTTTGATGGGAGCTCGTGGTTTATAATATAAATGGCATTATTTTGAGAGAGGGATAACTTAGGTAAGGCACTGGGTTTTTTTTTTTCTTTTTGCAGCTTGAGGCAGTTGTAAAATAACTTAATGTAGCTTTTTGCAACTGTGTATTCTATAAAATTTTTTTCATTTGGTGATATTTTAACTCTTAATGTTTATGGCATTGTGCTAACTATTTATAATAATTAATAAAAATTTTAAAAAAATATTATACACTGAAAACTGTAAAGCACTGTTGAAAGAAATTGAAGATGTTAATAAATGGAAAGATTTCCTTTGTTCATGGATTGAAAGAATCAATATTGCTAAAATGTCCATACTACTCAAAGTCATTTTTAGACTCAATGCAATCTTTATTAAGATGTCAATGATAATTTTTTAAAGAAATAGAAAAAAATAATTCAAAAATTCATATGGAACCAAAGACCTAGAATGGCCAAAGCAATCCTGAGAAAGAAGAACAAAGTTGGAGGCATTACATTTCCAGATTTCAAACTGTATATAAGCATATGATAATCAAAACAGTATGGTACTGGCATAAAGGCAGAAACACAGATCAATACAGACAGATAGAGAAATGAACCCACATGTATACGGTCAACTAATATTAATATTTGATGAAGGGACTGAGAATATCTAATGGGAAAAAGAGAATCTTTTCAATAAATGGTGCTGGGAAAATTGGATATTCACATGCAGAAAAATAAAACTGGACTCCTATCTTAAGTCACTGAAAGCAGGGGAAATTGGTGAAGGTGGTCAAAGGATACAAGCTTCTAGTTATAAGATGAATAAGTTCTAGGTAATAGGTAATGTACACAACGGTGACTATAGTTAGCAATAATGTGTACTTAAAAGTTCTTAAATGAGTAGATCTTAAGAAACTAATACATTGTAAATCAACTATATTTTAACAAAAAAAATTTTTTTAATATCACATCACACACATACAAATGGTAATTATTTGAGGTAATAAGTGTGTTAATTAACCTTATCATGGTAATCATTTCTCAGTACAGACATACATCAAACCATCATGTTATACACCCAAGCTTACACAATATTATATGTCAATTATATCACAATAAAGTCTGGGGGAAAAGTGCTCCAAAAGTTACAAAAAGGGGTATTTGGCAAGAATGCCAACTATGTGGCCTGAACACAAAGAAATTCTATTGAAATGAAATGTAAGGATTTAGGTAAAACGCTACTTGACTTTAAAGCTAACTAGAACAGGCTACCACCACCATTTTTTTCTATGATAAATTTTTTTATTTTTTTAATTTTAATTGGAGGCTAATCATTTTACAATATTGTATTGGTTTTCCCATACATTGACATGAATCTACCACCAGTGTACATGTGTTCCCATCTTGAACCCCCCTCCGAACTCCCTCCTCATATCATCCTTCTGGGTCATCACTGTGCACCAGCCCCGAGCACCCTGTATCATGCATCGAAACTGGACTGGTGATTCTTTTCACATATGATAATATACATGTTTCAATGCCATACTCCCAAATCATCCTACCCTCGCCCTCTCCCACAGAGTCCAAAAGGCTGTTCAACACATCTGTGTCTATTTTGCTGTCTCACATACAGGGTTATTGTTGCCATCTTTCTAAATTCCATATATATGCATTCAGTTCAGTTCAGTCGCTCAATCGTGTCCGACTCTTGGTGACCCCATGAGTCACAGCACACCAGGCCTCCCTGTCCATCACCAACTCCCGGAATTCACTCAAACTCAAGTCCATCACGTCAGTAATGCCATCCAGCCATCGCATTCTCTGTCGTCCCCTTCTCCTTCTGCCCCCAATCCCTCCCAGCATCAGGGTCTTTTCCAGGGAGTCAACTCTTTGCATGAGGTGGACAAAGTATTGGAGTTTCAGCTTTAGCATCAGTCCTTCCAATGAACACCCAGGACTGATCTCCTTTAGAATGGACTGGTTGGATCTCCTTGAAGTCCAAGGGACTCTCAAGAGTCTTCTCCAACACCACAGTTCAAAAGCATCAATTCTTCGGCGATCAGCTTTCTTCACAGTCCAACTCTCACATCCATACATGACCACGGGAAAAACCATAGCCTTGACTAGATGGACCTTGGTTGGCAAAGTAATGTCTCTGCTTTTTAATATGCTATCTAGGTTGGTCATAACTTTCCTTCCAAGGAGTCTTTTAATTTCATGGCTGCAATCAGCATCCACAGTGATTTTGGAGCCCCCAAAAAAAAAGTCTGACACTGTTTCCATGTTTCCCCATCTATTTCCCAGGAAGTGATGGGACCAGATGCCATGATCTTAGTTTTCTGAGTGTTGAGCTTTAAGTGAACTTTTTCACTCTCCTCTTTCATTTTCATCAAGAAGCTTTTGAGTTCCTCTTTACTTTCTGCCATAAGGGTGGTGTCATCTGCATATCTGAGGTTACTGATATTTCTCCCAGCAATCTTGATTCCAGCCTGTACTCCTTCCAGCCCAGTGTTCCTCATGATGTACTCTGCATATAAGTTAAATAAGCAGGGTGACAATACACAGCCTTGACATACTCCTTTTCCTATTTGGAACCAGTCTGTTGTTCCATGTCCAGTTCTGACTGTTGCTTCCTGACCTGCATACATGTTTCTCAAGAGGCAGGTCAAGTGGTCTGGTATTCCCTTCCCTTTCAGAATTTTCCACAGTTTATTGTGATTCACGCAGTCAAAGGCTTTGGCATAGTCAATGAAGCAGAAATAGATGTTTTTCTGGAATTCTCTTCATTTCTCCATGATCCAGCAGATGTTGGCAATTTGATCTCTGGTGCCTCTGCCTTTTCTAAAACCTGCTTGAACATCTGGAAGTTCATGGTTCACATATTGCTGAAGCCTAGCTTGGAGAATTTTGAGCATGACTTTATTAATGTGTGAGATGAGTGCAACTGTGCGGGACTTTGAGCATTCTTTGGCATTGCCTTTCTTTGGGATTGGGATGAAGACTGACCTTTTCCAGTCCTGTGGCCACTGCTGAGTTTTCCACATTTGCTGGCATATTGAGTGCAGCACTTTCACAGCATCATCTTTCAAGATTTGAAATAGCTCAACTGGAATTCCATCACCTCCACTAGCTTTGTTTGTAGTGATGCTTTCTAAGGCCCACTTGACTTCACATTCCAAGATGTCTGGCTCTAGGTCAGTGATCACGTTATCGTGACTATCTTGGTCGTGAAGATCTTTTTTGTACAGTCCTTCTGTGTATTCTTGCCACCTCCTCTTAATATCTTCTACTTAAAGTTTCAGACTTTATTTTTTTGGGCTCCAAAATCACTGTAGATGGTGATTGCAGCCAGGAAATTAAAAGACGCTTACTCCTTGGAAGAAAAGTTATGACCAACCTTGATAGTATATTAAAAAGCAGAGACACTACTTTGCCAACAAAGGTCCGTCTAGTCAAGGCTATGGTTTTTCCCGTAGTCATGTATGGATGTGAGAGTTGGACTGTGAAGAAAGTTGATTGCCGAAGAATTGATGCTTTTGAACTGTGGTGTTGGTGAAGACTCTTGAGAGTCCCTTGGACTGCAAGGAGATCCAACCAGTCCATTCTAAAGGAGATCAATCCTGGGTGTTCATTGGAAAGACTGATGCTAAAGCTGAAACTGCAATACTTTGGCCACCTCATGTGAGGAGTTGACTCACTGGAAAAGACTCTGAGGCTGGGAAAGGTTGGGGGCGGGAGGAGAAGGGGACAACAGATAATGAGATGGCTGGATGGCATCACTGACTCTGTGGACATGAGTTTGAGTGAACTCCGGGAGTTGGTGATGGACAGGGAGGCCTGGCGTGCTGTGATTCATGGGGTCGCGGAGAGTTGGACATGACTGAGCGACTGAACTGAACTGAACTGATAGCAGTTCTATTTCCAGTTTTTTAGGAATCTCCACACTCTTCTCCATTGTGACTGTACTAGTTTGCATTCCCACCAACAGTGCAAGAGGGTTCCCTTTTCTCCACACGCTCTCTAGCATTTATTGCTTGTAGACTTTTGGATAGCAGCCATTTTGACTGGCAAGAAATGGTACCTCATTGTGGTTTTGATTTGCATTTCTCTGACTATGAGTGATGTTGAGCATCTTTTCATGTGTTTGTTAGTCATCTGTATGTCTTCTTTGGAGAAATGCCTGTTTAGTTCTTTGGCCCATTTTTGATTGGGTCGTTTATTTTTCTGGAATTGAGCTGCAGGAGTCGCTTGTATATTTTTGAGATTAATTCTTTGTCAGTTGCTACATTTGCTATTATTTTCTCCAATTCTGAAGGCTGTCTTTTCACCTTGCTTATAGTTTCCTTTGCTGTGCAGAAGCTTTTAATTTTAATTAGGTCCCATTTGTTTAATTTTGCTTTTATTTCCAATATTCTGGGAGGTGGGTCATGGAGGATCCTGCTATGATTTATGTCGGAGAGTGTTTTGCCTATGTTCTCCTCTAGGAGTTTTATCGTTTCTGATCTTACATTTAGAGCTTTAATCCATTTTGTGTTTATTTTTTTGTATGGTGTTAAAAAGTGCTCTAGTTTCATTCTTCTACAAGTGGTTGACCAGTTTTCCCAGGACCACTTGTTAAAGAGATTATCTTTTCTCCATTGTATATTCTTGCCTCCTTTGTCAAAGATAAGGTGTCCATCAGTTCAGTTCAGTTCAGTTCAGTCGTTTAGTCATGCCCGACTCTTTGCAACTCCATGAACCACAGCGTGCCAGGCCTCCCTGTCCATCACCAACTCCCGGAGTTCACTCAAACTTATGTCCATCGAGTCAGTGATGCCATCCAGACATCTCATTCTCTGTCGTCCCCATCTCCTCCTACCCCCAATCCCTCCTAGCATCAGACTCTTTTCCAGTGAGTCAACTCGTCGCATGAGGTGGCCAAAGTATTGGAGTTTCAGCTTTAGCATCAGTCCTTCCAATGAACACCCAGGACTGATCTCCTTTAGAATGGACTGGTTGGATCTCCTTGCAGTCCAAGGGACTCTCAAGAGTCTTCTCCAGCACCACAGTTCAAAAGCATCAATTCTTCGGCAATCAACTTTCTTCACAGTCCAACTCTCACAACCATACTTGACCACGGGAAAAACCATAGCCTTGACTAGACGGACCTTTGTTGGCAAAGTAATGTCTCTGCTTTTTAATATGCTATCTAGGCTGGTCATAACTTTCCTTCCAAGGAGTAAGCGTCTTTTAATTTCATGGCTACAATCAGAATCTGCAGTGATTTTGGAGCCCCAAAAAATAAAGTCTGACACTGTTTCCCCATCTATTTCCCATGAAGTGATGGGACCAGATGCCATGATCTTTGTTTTCTGAATGTTGAGCTTCAAGCCAACCTTTTCACTCTCCTCTTTCACTTTCATCAAGAGGCTTTTGAGTTCCTCTTCACTTTCTGCCATAAGGGTGGTGTCATCTGCATATCTGAGGTTATTGACATTTCTCCCGGCAATCTTGATTCCAGCGTGTGCTTCTTCCAGCCCAGTGTTCCTCATGATGTACTCTGCATAGAAGTTAAATAAGCAGGGTGACAATATACAACCTTGACGTACTCCTTTCCCTATTTGGAACCAGTCTGTTGTTCCACGTCCAGTTCTGACTGTTGATTCATGACCTGCATACAGGTTTCTCAAGAGGCAGGTCAGGTGGTCTGGGATTCCCATCTCTTTCAGAATTTTCCACAGTTTATTGTGATCCACACAGTCAAAGGCTTTGGCATAGTCAATGAAGCAGAAATAGATGCTTTTCTGGAATTCTCTTCCTTTCTCCATGATCCAGCAGATGTTGGCAATTTGATCTCTGGTGCCTCTGCCTTTTCTAAAACCTGCTTGAACATCTGGAAGTTCACGGTTCATGTATTGCTGAAGCCTGGCTTGGAGAATTTTGAGCATGACTTCACTAGTGTGTGAGATGAGTGCAAATGTGTGGTAGTTTGAGCATTCTTTGGCATTGCTTCATTCAGTCTTCATTAGACTGACCTTTTCCAGTCCTGTGGCCACTGCTGAGTTTTCCACATTTGCTCACATATTGAGTGCAGCACTTTCACAGCATCATCTTTCAGGATTTGAAATAGCTCAATTGGAATTCCACCACCTCCACTAGCTTTGTTCATCGTGATGCGCTCTAAGGCCCACTTGACTTCACATTCCAAGATGTCTGGTTCCAAGTGAGTGATCACGCCATCGTGATTATCTTCATCGTGAAGATCTTTTTTGTACAGCTCTTCTGTGTATTCTTGCCACCTCTTCTTAATATCTTCTGCTTCTGTTAGGTCCATACCATTTCTGTCTTTTATCGAGCCCATCTTTGCATGAAATGTTCCCTTGATATCTCTAATTTTCTTGAAAAGATCTCTTGTTTTGCCTATTCTGTTGTTTTCCTCTATTTCTTTGCATTGATCGCTGAGGAAGGATTTCTTATCTCTCCTTGGTATTCTTTGGAACTCTGCATTCAGATGCTTATATCTTTCCTTTTCTCCTTTGCTTTTTCGCTTCTCTTCTTTTCACGGCTATTTGTAAGGCCTCGTCAGACAGCCATTTTGCTTTTTTGCATTTCTTTTCCATGGGGATGGTCTTGGTCCCTGGCTCCTGTACAATGTCACTAACTTCCGTCCAGAGTTCATCAGGCACTCTATCCATCAGATCTAGACCCTTAAATCTATTTCTTACTTCCACTGTATAATCATAAGGAATTTGATTCTGGTCATATCTGAAGGGTCTAGTGGTTTTCCCTACTTTCTTCAATTTAAGTCTGAATTTGGCAATAAGGAGTTCATGATCTGAGCCACAGTCAGCTCCTGGTCTTGTTTTTGCTAACTGTATAGAGCTTCTCCATCTTTGGCTGCAAAGAATATAATCAATCTGATTTCGGTGTTGACCATCTTTTGATGTCCATGTGTAGGTGTCCATAGGTGCGTGGATTTATCTCTGGGCTTTCTATTTTGTTCCATTGATCTATATTTCTGTCTTTATGCCAGTACCATACTGTCTTGATGACTGTGGCTTTGTAGTAGAGCCTGAAGTTCGACATGTTGATTCCTCCAGTTCCATTCTTTTTTCTCAAGATTGCTTTGGCTATTTGAGTTTTTTTGTATTTTCAAACAAATTGTGAAATTATTTGTTCTAGCTCTGTGAAAAATACCGTTGGTAGCAAGGAGATCCAACCAGTCCATTCTAAAGGAGATCAGTCCTGGATGTTCTTTGGAAGGACTGATGCTAAAGCTGAAACTCCAATACTTTGGCCACCTCATGTGATGAGTTGACTCACTGGAAAAGAGTCTGATGCTGGGAAGGATTGGGTGCAGGAGGAGAAGGGGAAGACAGAGAATGAGATGGCTGGATGGCATCTCGATGGACATGAGTTTGAGTGAACTCTGGGAGTCAGAGATGGACAGGGAGGCCTGGCGTGCTGGGACTCATGGGGTCACAAAGAATCAGACACGACTGAGCGACTGAACTGAACTGAACTGATTTCTTTCACCAGTGTTTTATAGTTTTCTATATATAGGTCTTTTGTTTCTTTAGGTAGATATATTCCTAAGTATTTTATTCTTTTCATTGCAATGGTGAATAGAATTGTTTCCTTGATTTCTCTTTGTATTTTCTCATTATTAATGTATAGGAATGCAAGGGATTTCTGTTGTTGATTTTATATCCTGCAACTTTACTATATTCATTAATTAGCTCTAGTAATATTTTTATTTATTTATTTAGAAAATGAATTTATGATTACCAAAGGGGAAAGGTGGGGAATGGACAGATTGGGAATTGTGGACTGACAGTTATATTTAAAACAGATAACCAACAAGGACCTACTCATCCATTAAAAAGAATACATTTGAATCAGTTCTAATGAGGTGGACGAAACTGGAGCCTATTATACAGAGTGAAGTAAGTCAGAAAGGAAAACACCAATACAGTATACTAACGCATATATATGGAATTTAGAAAGATGATAACGATAGCCCTGTATATAAGACAGCAAAAGAGACACAGATGTATAGAACAGTCTTTTGGACTCTGTGGGAGAGGGCGAGGGTGGGATGATTTGGGAGAATGGCATTGAAACTTGTATATTATCATATGTGAAATGAATCACTAGTCCAGGTTCAATGCATGATACAGCATGCTCAGGGCTGGTGTACTGGGGTGAACCAGAGGGATGGGATGGGGAGGGAGGTGGGAAGGGGTTTCAAGATGGGGAACACATGTACACCAGGGGCAGATTCATGTCAATGTATGGCAAAACCAATACAATAATGTAAAAATAATATTAATAAATACAAAAAAAATTTATACTAGAGTATAGTTGATTAACAGTGTTGTGCTACTTTCAGGTATACAACAAAGAGATTCAGTTATGCTTATTTATATATCCTTTTCCCATTTAGATTATTACAGAATATTGAGCAGTACTGTGCTATTGAGTAGCTCTAGTAATATTTTTAAAACTTCACACTTACAGATTAGTTGGGCAGATCCATCTTGAAAAATTTGTATTTAGAATTGGAAACTGCTCATCAAGATTTCTGGGGTCTTTCTCCATCTCTTGAAGCTGGTTCTACTCAAGAGGAAAAGTTAGAAGATTTTGTTGCTTTAAATGCCGCTTTCATGAGGTTATGGATAAGGTGCAATTTCAGGTTGAGCTTAACCTAGAATGGGAGATGAATGAGTTCAGGATTGTTTCTATTGAAAGAGCTACTGAAAACCTTGGATGTGGGAGCTGTAAAACATAATATCTATTACCGTATTAAATATTCATTATTTTTCTCTTTAGAACAAAATTTTGTGTTGCTTTACAAAAAAAAATCTATAAAAGATTAGTGAAATAGAAACACAAATTTATAAACATACAAAAAGCAAGATTGCTTAGAGTCTGCACTCCAAATGCAGGAAGCCCAGATTCAATTCCTGGTTAGGGAGCTAGATACCACATGTCTCAACTAATAGTTTATGTTCCACAACTAAAGATTCATGTTAGGGAAATTAAACGGAAGTGGTCTTGTTCCGGTTTCAGAGCCAAGAGAGCAAAGTGGGCCTCTGACCTTGCTTCTGACCTCCCTGGACACTGCCCTGACTACATGCCTGCTTGTGAGTGCACTGATTGTTACCAGTAATATCAACAGTAATATAGATAAGACACAGAGTGGGTCTTGGAATTCTTGAGCCCTTGGTGGAGGTCTGGCCAACCACACCCAGGGCTTCACAAAATCCTATGACTGGCAAGATAAACAACACTGTAAAGAAGATTAATGTGAAACCAGAGCTGCCATTTGCTCACCCATGATGATACCAGTTTGTGTCCTGGGATTATAAGTAGGAACTCCCCAAAACTGCACTTTTGAAGTCTCACGCATGGAACGCACACACTACCCAGGACCTTTACCCATTGGGGCTGCAGCACGGGCCTTCCCAGTGCCGCTTGAGCCTGGGTGCCAGTCGCCTCAGTTAGACGATCCGTGTGCCGGCTCTCTCCTCCACTGTTGCTGTTTCTTTTCTCTTAATGACTGTGTATTGAAAGTACGTTCGATCATTCGCCATTGAAATTATTTATTTGTATATAATGCGTGATTTTGTTCATGAATCCTTTGAACCTGAAACAAAAGTTAAGATTTTGGCAAAACAATTCCACGTGCCACGATGAAGATCAAAGATCTTGTGTGCCGCAACTAAGCCCTAGTGTGGCCACGTGAATAAATAAATAAATAAAATATTTTTGGAAAAATGATAGATTGCACTTCAAAAATGTAAGCTAAAAATTTGCCTACAAATTTCCTTGTAATCAAACCAAAAAGGGCACAGTAATTTACATTACTCTCATTTTGGAAAGGCAGACTCAAACCAGTTTTTTTAAAAAGAATAAAAATATCTTCTAGATGCTAGAAGAAATTTCTCACATGGAACATTGTTCAGAAAGCATTAAGTGATGTAATAAACAATACTCGTATCTTTTTTGTAGAACAAATTAAAAAGTGAATGCCATCTGTTTGTTTCTTGTAGAAAATTTTGCTAAAAGCTAAAAGAATACTATTAAAGCAAAACTTGGAGTGGATAAAGTATGCTGCATTTCAATAGCCTAATTTGAGCCAAGATTAGAACTTAGAGAAATAAATAGATCCTTCAAAAGTAAGTGGATAGTTTAACTCTTCATTTTAGAGATATCACACTTTTTCCTCTTCCCTCAGCATTTATAATTCTAACAATAATATCTCCTACAAGACAATAATTTTCAGATAAATTGGATAAAGACAATGGAAAGGCACTAACATATATTCTGAAAGACTGCTCTTCAAGGACTAGGCCTGTCCAACCACTTGAGAATTTCTGGCTCAGATAACTTCCCTATATACAGTTGCTCTCATCTTTATTTCTGATGGGAGCACAGACTTCTTGAAATTATTTTCTTAGATGGGAGTCTGAGTACCAATTGCGAGAACATCATATAAAGAAGGTTCGATTGCCAGGAGAACATTGATAGTTCCACCAGTGTTCTCACTAGAAGGCAGATTTCAGGAGCATATGTGAGCAAAGTAAGGAGTTTCCTGATGAATATCATTGTATATTCACTCTGGCATTTAAAAAAAATCCAATTCAGGCTCCAAAATCTCTCATTCTAGAAAAGGCAGAAATGGTATTGGCCTCGATGCTCTTCAAAGTGTAGAACTCCTGGCTTCAAAGAAAACCCCCAATAACGCTCCTGCAGAACCTGCACAGATGATGCCATTTCTCTAAAGGACTGAACTCCACTCTTTACATCTGTTCTGCATCTCGAGCTGCATGGGGCAACAAAGGCAGATGATTTCTGCTGGACAAGACTTGACTAGGGAAGAAAGATATGAACCCAAGTGGTACTCTCTTTCAACCCAGGGAAAAGGTGACTAGACAAAGAGGAAAAAAGGCCTTCAGAATTTTCTATAGAAGCAGCAAAATGACACGAAGTCACTGCACCAAGAGACTTCTCACTTTCCCCACTTGTATAATTTGGATCAAATTGATGGCAGGCATCTAGAAATTATTGTTTAATAAACATGATGTCTATGACATTGAACAGGAATTAATTAAAGGAAGGCCACTTCTTTTGAGCTTGGAATATTAAACAAACCAACTGAATAAATAAAGGTATATTAAAGGTATTTCCTTTGTCATCCACCCAGAAAACATATGCATAGGACAATCTTCAGTGATCTTTTTTAAATGTGCTCAACCCATTAAATTTATGATGTGGAAAAATGGAGGTAAAAGAGCAGAGACTCTAGTCGTGGTGATTGAATTTGACCATAATTTGCAAAATAATTTAGGCCATGAAAACTACTATTTAGCTCAAGAAATCTGCCAGCTCAGTAAGACAGTGATAGATTAAACAAAGAAAAAAATAAGAAGGTCTTAAAGCCTAAACAAGAAAGCTAACAAGCTGAGTTAATAGAGGCATTTGTAGAATCAACCAATTTCTAGGGCATAAAATATATCAACAAATCTTAAAAATTCAGCATTAAACAGCCCATATTATCCAATTATAAATTGATTAAATTACAATCAAATAAAAATATTATTTTAAACATTCACATTAGAAATTTAAAATTGAAATCTTAGCTTATTCTTGATGTAAAGAGGAATCACAATTATTTAGAATAAGATGTTAATAAAATTAATTCACATAAAATTTATAGGAAGCCTCAAAATGGTACTTGTATTAAATCTTTAAATAAGAAAAGTTGAAAATAAATACACAAACTAAACACCTAGAAAAAATGAAACTAAAATAAACCTATAAAATGTAGAAGAAAAAATAAAGATGAGAGTGGATATTTAAAAATAAAATATTTTTTAAAGTATTAATAAAATCAAAAGCTATTCTTTGGAAAAATCTAATAAAATACACAAATCTCTAGAAAACCAATAAATAAAATAGTGGGAATATGCACAAATATTATCAGAATAAAAGGGGAACATAATTATGGAAACAATAGAAAGTTTTAAAACTCATAAGTAAATATTAAATACAACATAGATTCAAATTCATTCTTTAAAACAGACAGTAGCCTATAAAAATATCATTTATTAAAATAGTCTCAGACCTCCCTGGTGGTTCAGTGGTTAAGACTCCACACATCCAATGCAAGGGGCATAGCTTTGATCCTTGATCAGGGAACTAAGATCCCATCTGTTGTTCAGCACAGCCAAAACATAAATGAACAAATAAAATCGTCTCCGGGAATAACAGAAAATCTGAAAAAATCAATAACCATTTAAGAAATTGCCTAAGTAATCAATTCTTCCATTAGTAAGAGTGATGGTGGGGTAGAAAGACAGAAGGAAATTGTTTTGGAAGTAAGATTTAATGAATCTACAGGAATGAATCTATAGATTACTTGTATTTTGTAAAGACTGTTTCAGAGAACTGAATTTGAAATAAAGTTGTTCAATCCTTCTGGAAGGCTAGTTGGACACAAAATGAAAAGGGACAATACAATTACAGCCTAAGAATTGTGAGTATTATGAACAGAGATGCAAAAGTCAGCTGAATTTAGCAGAATTTTCAATATGACCAAGTTTAGTTCCAGGATAGAAGAATGGATGAATATCAGAAAACCTACTAATATTTTATGTGATATTAGCAGATAAAAGGAGAATTTTTGTATGATGCAAAAATTTGATAAATTTCAGTATTTACTCATTCAAGACAGAAATTCTTGCTTGATAAGCTAGGCCTAAAGGGAAACTTCTTTAACCTAAAAGGAATTTCTGTTAAAAACTTGCATCAGACAGCGCACTCAGTTGTAAAACTGTAATTCTATCACAATTAAACAAGGAATAAGATAGATTTAATTGCCATTTACTTTTCAGTCTTATGCTGAGGATACCATCCAATGCAACTAACCAAGACAAGAGAGGAAAATCTTAGGAAGTAGAAAGATTGAATCAAAACACTACCCTCCTTTTCAGTTTCCCTCTATTCATCCAACCCCATCCATTGTAGATTTTCTGACATTCATCCTTGAACTAAACTCTACTTGGTCATAATGAAAATTCTGCTAAGTTCAACTAACTTCTGCATCTCTATTCATAATATTCATAATTCTTATACTATAATTGCATTGTCCCTTTTCATTTGGGGTCCAACTATCCTAACTGTGGTGCTGGAGAAGACTCTTGAGAGTCCCTTGGACTGCAAGGAGATCCAACTGGTCCATTCTGAAGGAGATCGATCCTGGGTGTTCATTGGAAGGACTGATGCTAAAGCTGAAACTCCAATACTTTGGCCACCTCATGAGAAGAGTTGACTCACAGGAAAAGACTCTAATGCTGGGAAGGATTGGGGGCGGGAGGAGAAGGGGACGACAGAGAATGAGATGGCTGGATGGCGTCATCGACTCGATGGACATGAGTTTGAGTGAACTCCGGGAATTGGTGATGGACAGGGAGGCCTGGTGTTCTGTGATTCATGGGGTCGCAAAGAGTCGGACACGACTGAGCAACTGAACTGAACCTAAATGGAAGGCTAACTTTCTTCCATTTTCACCTTTCTTCACATGTACCCTTACTTCCTCTGGGGAATCAAGTCCCCACTCCATTCTGTTCTGAATCAAAGACACCTTCTCCTCTAAATGTCACATAGAGAGAAAAGTGGTTAACTTGCCATTCCATGGATTGGGGAAGAAGAGATATCAGAGAGGTTTTCATTCTGATTTATAAGTTTGATTTTTCAATAAGAAGCTGAAAATTCCAGATAACTTCCAACAGGGTAGAAATTAACTTTCTCCTTAAATCCTTCATCAAATTACAAATGAGATTTTTTTCTTAGTTATATAACTTTGTCATTACTGTCATTTGTCCTTTATCTGGGCTCAATTACAAGGCAAACCTTGGCAAAGAAGACCTCCATGGTAATCACCTTAACCCAATTCTTATGACTTTTTCCTGTCTAGGAGACAGGGGTGTGTGTGTGTGTGTGTTAGTAGCTCAGTCGTGTCTGACTCTTTGCAACTCCATGGATTTTAGCCTCCCAGACTCCTCTGTCCATGGAATTCTCCAGGCAAGAATACAGGAGTGGGTTGCCTTTCCCTTCCCCAGGGAATCTTCCTGACCCAGGGATCGCACCCGGATCTCCCACATTGCAGGCAGATTCTTACCATCTGAGCCACCAGGGAACCTTTGTATCAACATCTGTCCTTGAAAATTATAGTTGTTCTTTGACTCAGCAATAATACTCTTAGGAATTTACTCCAAGGAAAATACCAGATGTAATACAAGGATATTTGTCCAGGCATTACCTATAATAGAAAATATTTTCAATTAATATAAATTTATAATATAGATATCAGTAAATTATAGGCCATTAATCTCATAAAATGTTTTTCAGCCAATAAAGAAAAAATAATGCTGTAGGAAAATATTTATCAACACAAGAAAAATATTCTTAATATCTTGCTAAGTGAAAAAGCAGGTTGTAAAATTTTGTTTGATAAATGTTATTATTATTTATATAGTCACCTGTGTGGGAAATTATTAAGAGGATTTATAATCAAAACTGTGCTTATCTCAGAATGGTGTGATTACAATTATTTCTGTTTGTTGTTTTTCATTGTGTTTTTTCATGTGTTCCAAATAAGAAAGAAAAAAATTAGCCCCTGATAACTGTCAGCTGGGAGCTGGACTGCCTCTAATTTTAAGATCTTAGTGTTCTACTGAGGAACATAAACCATTTCACACCTTCATCTGTGACCATGATACAGCAAGACAAACACAAGACTGTTCTCTAAACATGCCTGAGTGCAAACAAAAACAAAAACACTGGAAACTACAAACAGCCAAACACAAGGGACTGCGACTTCTTTGCCATTTATAACATTAGCCCCCTCTGCTCCTTCCTAGATAAAAGCTATTAAGAACCCCAATCAAAAAATTTCCCTTCTTCCACTTCTTAACAGCATCAATCCACAGCAAACCTACAAAGTCCTTGAACCCTACCCCAAATCACCTGCTGCTGCTACTGCTAATTCACTTCAGTCATGTCCAACTCTGTGCGACCCCATAGATGGCAGCCCACCAGGCTCCCCTGTCCCTGGGATTCTCCAGGCACAGCTTAATTTCATAACAGCCCTGAAGCACAGCCCTGGGATGCTTCCCAGAGACCTCCCTGGCCATGAGCAGATCAGTCTAACTCTGTTCTCCTATAGTTCTGTTTCTGCTGGCCTTTGGCCAAAGGTGGTCATTGACAAAGATGTATGCACAGAGCATATATCCTTTTGTAATTAAAATTATACATATTTAAAAATCAAAATTAAATAATCTCCGGGTAACTTTTGACCTCTTACAAAGAGGTATACCCTCAATTTCCCCTGGGTTCTTGAGTCTACAACCAGCCAGCCCTCTGGCCCAGCATAGGAGGTATCCATAGGTATCATCATAGGAGCTCCATAGGTATCATCACCCAGGCTTGGAGTTGGTTCTCTGCCTCTGTGGTCACAGAGATCATCATTCTTGCCCTACCTGCTTCATGACAACAGTGTAAAGAGGTGACACTGTTTGTAAGTAACAAGAAAACTTGAAAATAGCTAAAGAGATAACCACTTAATCAATAAAGATTTGTCAAGTGACTTCAGCATATATATAATGCTCTAAGTCCTAGAATCCCAGGGATGGGGGAGCCTGGTGGGCTTCTGTCTATGGGGTCACACAGAGTCGAACACGACTGAAGTGACTTAGCAGCAGCAGCAGCAAGTCCTATCAAAGAGCTCCAACTGAAAAGGAACTGAATCCTAAGTCTGTCTCTAAGAAAACAAGGAAATAACAGAATGGCACTGTGGGGAAATTAACACGATGGCACCAGTCGGGCCCTCTTGCCCCCTGTTCTGTAAACAATGACTGCAAGGTTATGTAACAGCTGAGCACGCTTATAGCACTGCGCATGCGTGTCGCAAGGTACTCACTTGGTCATGGGTACTCTGTGCGGTGTGCCTGTATAAGCTTTACCTGGAAAAGCCCTGAAGTGTTGTGTGCAGTTATGTTGTGTTATGTCTGCTGCTACGGCATCAGCCAGTAGAGAATAAACGTGTCTGCAGTTCCTACAGCTCCTCGCATTTTTTCCAGCCTTATAGCTCACACCTTGCCTACCCTGGGTTCAGCGAACAGTGCATACAATGTGAACAATAAGACAGTTGGCGACGTACAGAGGATTAGCGACATAGGCATTCAGTTCAGTTCAGTCGTTCAGTAGTGTCCGACTCTTTGCGACCCCATGGACTGCAGCACACGTCAGGCTTCCCTGTCCATCACCAACTCTCGGAGCTTGCTCAAACTCATGTCCATGGAGTCGGTGGTGACATCCAACCATCTCATCCTCTGTCATCCCCTTCTCCTCCAGCCTTCAATCTTTCCCAGCATCAGGGTCTTTTTCAATGAGTCAGTTCTTCACATCCGGTGGCCAAAGTATTGGAGTTTCAGTTTTAGCATCAGTCCTTCCAATGAATATTAAGGACTGATTTCCATTAGCATTGACTGATTGAATCAAGGATCATTTAAAATAATAGAAAACATCAATAATGATTCCCTCAGAAATGATCAAACAAGATAAATTGATTGATTTTGGACTTCCCTAATTCAGCTTAATAGGGAAAATCAATTTTAATCTAAGAAATTAAAAAATCAAGTTATTTGTCCCAAAAGCAATTTTTCATACAGTTTTCTAAACCTTGGCATCAATTTTCATGCAGAACTATAAGTCAGCTGCCTCTGACTCAATTGACTGTTTTATTAAATCAGTAGGAGGGAAGAAAATAAGAGAAACAACACAGTGTGTTAATATGTACTTACATGCTAGAAACAATCATTTCTTCACCTCTAAGAGGGTAAGAATAATAAGGCAACGATCAGAAATGAAGAAATGCGGGGGTCACAAAATAATAACTTGGAAAGCTTTCAAGAGCAACTAAACCAAAATGATAGATGTAGAGGCACCTCAGCGCCAGCGCATAGTTTACCATGTGAGCTGTTTCAAACATTTTAAGAAGGTATTCCAAATGAGGTCAACACTGGGGTCTTAATGAAACTAAGGATTTCTCATAATGTTTTCTTTCTAAACATGATGCGTTTTATTTTTCTTTTCTGTTTTCTTAAAAATAAAAATCAGCTGTTTTCATTTATAAATATTTTATTGAAAATCCATTATTGAGGGACTTTTAAACCAGCTCTTAAACAAACAAATGGAATCCTTGACCTTCTTTGGAAAAAAGCAGATGTTTCTTATCTTACTTTTTAAAATGTGAAAAGGGGACTAGTCTGCGGTCATAAATAAGGTTTCACAGAACTAAGATGCCAAGATTAAAATCTTTCCCCTACATGGCTATTTAATGCATTAATTACTAAGGGAAAATAAATTCAAAACTAGTCTTCAGGAATTGATAACAGGTTACATTTAAGCTGTGTAAAAGACTACAGGGATCCCCTGTTCCCAGCAGGTAACCGTTTGAGCTTTCAGGCTTCTTGTTTCCACTGTAGGTGATTAGAAATACTTTGGTGGGAGATGAGCCATTTGATGCGGACATGATGCAGGCACTCACAGAGCTGACAGTGGCACCATGCTGGTTTCCCAGACCAGTGCACCATCTTAGCACCCCTTCACCACCCAGGGCTGTGCGTCTCATAGAAATGCCCCTCTGTGTAGGAGCCTAGTACCATGTTTTGGGTTTTTTTCCCTTCTCTTACATTCCCTGTTGAAGGTCCTCATTTTTGCACTTATAAACATCTGGCAAAGATTACAAAATAAATGAAATAAAGAGGAAAAGACTTGCCATATTTCAGGATCAGTTTGTAAGGGGACAAAAATCTCATCATGTGGTACTTGTATCTAAGTAGAAAACATCACACAATAATCTATCTTCCACATTTTTTTTAAAATAAAACACTCCTATTTGCAGACAAATCTTTTTGGTCAGTGTTGTACACAATAGGCTGTATCCTCCTTTGGCAAGTTGCCCTTGACACTTGTGATACCAGGACACTATAATTGGGGATTGTTTTCAAAGGCGATACATTCAGTGTGTACTGAAATATTTAAATTGAAAATGATGAAAAGTGAGGAAATATGCAGTGACAGTCACAGTCTGAGTCAATCTCATGTTTAGAGACTCACACGCTCTATTTCCTACCGCACCGTGTCATGACGCTGTAGGCATGAGGTATTAGGATACACGTAAAGGATGTGTATCCTCATCACCAGAATGACTAAACAATGGAGGGCGCAGACAATGCCTTCTCCTCTTCCAGAAGTTGGCAAATATACGAGTCTTGTGTACCTGGAAAGATGCCACTTCCTGTTATCGAATTAAGTCATATGGACCCTGTTTGGGCCATAGCTCAGCCCAGGCAGGGGAGGGTTCTCCTTCTGTTGGGATTTGAGTAGTCAAATAACAAAACCCAAGTTGAGATTGATGTGGCCAATGGCCAAAGAATGAAAAAGCAGGAACCAAGTTCATAATCAACCCCTTGCTCATCTGGTGAGGGATTTAATTTCAAAGAATAAAGGTAAAGCTAAAAGGGGGGGGGGCGTGAAATGGGGAGGTGTGTACATGAGTCTACCTGGAAAGGAGAAGAAACTCTTTAAGGGAGTGGGGTGCCACACCCTTTTTATCCTTTCATGGCTCTTACTGTCCGGTCCTGGCTGCCGCAGGGGTGTCACTTCATATAACAATGTAGCCAAGTCAACACACAGTGAGACTCAGGGTCTGCTGAAGGTCAGATTTGTTGTCATCTCGGTCTCAGCTGGTTCCTTTTTTTCTTTTTTCTTTTTTGGTTTGTAGCTGCCTTTCTTATCTCTGGACCCCTTAACTTAATGATTTACATTAACTCCTGCTTAGGGTGAGAGTTAGAGGATTTTGAGCAAAGACCTAGAGCATCTCTGGCAACATTCTTACCCTGGAACTACCTAACACTCACTCTAGGTGAAGCCAGGGAATCCCAGAGCTCTGGTATTTAAGAGAAGGGTGGATTAGACCTTTTGGTGGCTTGTGACTTTAATCTCGCACAGTGTCCCAGATGTCACTAGATTGTCCTGGAGAGCTTTTTAAAAATACTTATGACTGTGCTCCAGAAATTCTGATTTAATTCATCTGGCATGGACCTGTGGTATCTGTATTTTTCAGGAAATTCTAAGGGATTCTCATATTCATCCAGGATTGAGAACCCCTGAATTAAACTCTGGGTCCATCTCTGGTCTACTAAATGCAAATTCTGGGGAAAAGTCCCTGGTAAATTGTGTTTGCCAAGCATTCCCAGAACTCTAATGTCAGCAAAGACTTTGCAGATTCAATATTTAATTAGTGAAGTCGCTCAGTCATGTCCAACTCTTTGCGACCCCATGGACTGTAGCCCACCAGGCTCCTCCGTCCATGGGATTCTCCAGGCAAGAATACTGGAGTGGGTTGTCATTTCCTTCTCCAGGGGATCTTCCTGACCCAGGGATCAAACCCAGGTCTCCCACATTGCAAGGAGACGCTTTAACCTCTGAGCCACCAGTTTCTCGCTATAACCCGGCTTTGTGGTAGTGGCCATGAAGATATTTTCTCCTTTGTGTGGTTTCAGGAGGTTAGAGGATTCACCCAAGTTCTTCTGCCCAGAAGTGACAGCTTGGGCCGGATCTTCTGCCTCAGAATTTCATATCCTACTGCTGTTTAATACACAGACTCTCAACTACACAGATGAGTGGTAAGTCTAGCTCTTGGCTGGATTCTAAGTACTTCACTCTTCTATTATATTTCCATATCCTCTTTGTTGATGAATGGCAGAGATTTCCCTACAATCTTGCACCCCTTTAATGTTCCAAAATCCCTTTTTAAACTACTTTCCTCCTTTGCTTCTTTGCACAGTCTGGCACACTGTATATTCCGCCACTGTTTATTTGGCTTCTGATGCTGTGGGTGCCTTTCCTGCCAATGATGACTGCCATGCAACCCTAGGGGACTGGCTTGGGGTTCTCCCTCTAAACTAGAGGCCCTGGGAAGCTCTAGTGGGCAGAGCCCATTCAGTGCTGCACAATCTGAATTCCTGGGCTGACCTGAGACAGCAGCCGCAGGCCCTCTAACTGTTCCCACTGGGCTCCTATTATATGCAGATTACTATGAGACTTAGGGGTAGAAAGACAGAGAGAGGTTCTTACCTTATTTATCTGTCTGGCTTATTGTCTGTCTCAAACACTAGTGATTTTCCTGTATTTTTCACCACTCTCTGTCCAGTTCCTGGAGGTGGTCCTCAGGAAATAATTTGAATGAGTAAATGCTTGAAAGTCTAGAGGCTCCATCATCTCTAGGTAGCAGTTTTCCTAATTCTTTAAAGCATTGCCCCCACAATATTTCCTAAACTACCCAATGGCCAACCTGGTCTAGTTTCTAGCCCTGTTTTGCCTTTACTATGATTTGTTAAAATCCGTCAAGCTAGGCTTCAGCAGTATGTGAATTGAGAAGTTCCAGATGCATAAGATGGGTTTAGAAAAGGCAGAGGAACCGGAGATCAAATTGTCAGCATTCGTCGGATCATAGAGAAAGCAAGGGAATTCCAGAAAAATATCTACTTGTGCTTCATTGACTACACTAAAGCCTTTGACTGTGTGGATCACAACAAACTGGAAAATTCTTAAAGAGATAGGAATACCAGACCACCTTATCCATTTCCTGAGAAACCTGTAGATGTGTCAAGAAGCAACAGTTAAAACCTTAATGAACAACACACTGGTTCAAAATTGCAAAAGGAATACATCAAGGATGTATTACTGTCACCTTGCTTATTTAACTTCTATGCAGATTACATCGTGCGAAATGCCAGGCTGGATGAATCACAAGCTGGAATCAAGATTGCCAGGAGCAATATCAAGAACCTTAGATTTGCAGATGATACCACTCTCATGGCAGAAAGTGAAGAGGAACTAACGAGCTGCTTGATGAGTGTGAAAGAGGAGAGTGAAAAAGTTGTCTTAAAACTCAAAACTAAGATCATGGCATCCAGTCCTATCACTTCATGGCAAATAGAAGGGGGAAAAGTGGAAGCAGTGACGGATTTTCTTTTCTTAGCCTCCAAAATCACTGTGGATAGTGACTGCAGACATGAAATTAAAATATGCTTGCTTCTTGGAAGGAAAACTATGACAAACCTAGACAGCATATTAAAAAGAAGAGATATCACTTTGCCAACAAAGGTCTGTATAGTCTAAGCTATCGCTTTTCCAGTAGTTATGTATGGATGTAATAGTTGGACCATAAAGAAGGCTGAGCACTGAAGAATTGATGCTTTCAAGGTTTGGTGTTGGAGAAGACTCTTGAGAGTTCCTTGGAGAGCAAGGAAATCAACCCTGAATATTCATTGGAAGGACTAATGCTGAAGTTGAAGCTCCAATATGTCGGCCACCTGACGTGAAGAGCTGACTCATTGGAAAAGACTCTGAAGCTGGGAAAGATTGAAAGTAAAATGAGAAGGGGGCAGCCACGGATGAGAGTTAGATAACATCACCAATTCAATGGACATGAATTTGACCAAACTCAGGGAGATAGTGAAGAACAGGGGAGCCTGGCATGCTGCAGTCCATGGGGTTGCAAAGAATCAGACACAACTTAGCAACTGAAAAACGACGACGACTTGTTAAACATGTTTCTCTTCCATCATTGAGTGAGACTTTCAGCTTTATGGTTAATATAGAGACAAGAGGGAACAATCTTTTGTTGTTTATTTCAAGAAAAGAAAACAGAAACATGAATATACCAAAGGGGAAAAAACTGTAAGACTCTTCTCAATAGGCGTGCTATGCTCCATTTTTCTCATCATGTATTGGTCTCCGGAGATCAGCTTCTTTCAGAGGAGACCCAGGATAGGAGCTCCGTGTACCAAAGCTTTGAAACAGTGTGAGACAAGGAGATGTGCCTCTGGCCTAGTAGGAGTGAAGCTTTCCAAATTTGTGGTTCAGCTTTACAACGAGGCAGAACTGATGTCGGTTAGGAAAGTGCTTTATTTCCTCTAGAGGTTATATTGAAATGTTCACTGGCATTTCATTTAGTGATAATGAAATTGGCAAAAATAAATGTGCATTAGTCTATTTTATTTGAGATGGAATCAAAGATCTCTCCAATGTGCTGGACACACCATGGCCTTACCAGCCAAGAGGGGGATGACTAAATAGGAATCTGTTGCAAATACTCAATCAGTACATATGATCTGAGTTTCAGAAATAGAATTTCCAATCCCTGTAATTCTACTGCGCACCATTATTGGTGGAGGTTGCCAAACTGAGAAAAAATAAAATACAAAGCAGTTGAACACACCCTTACATAATACATAGTTTTTATTCTGCCAGTAATAAAACATCCTCAGAGGACCCAGAGACCCACATTCCTAAGGACCATGCTTGACATTGATTGATTGTTTTCTAATACATTTTCCAAGCTACCTGGTCGAATGTGTTCACCACAAATCTGGCTCAAATTCTAGCCAGTCCTTCTGAGTCATCCCACATGACTATCCTCATCTGCACCGTGCTTTTTGCTCAGCTGATGTTATTTCAATTGGACTTTCTAATTCATCCTTTTGGGTTGATGTGATGCTCTGTAAAGGCCCCTTCTGCCTATTCTACGGACTCTGCATGGTGCCTCCCCAGCTGTTGAGGGTAGAGACTCTATGTCTTCCTATCCTGAAATCACTTAGTATTCCCTATACAACAGAAGCCCACAGGTCCTCTCACTGTCCCGCAGCTGGCTGGGTTTGGAACCATACAGCACCGGGTAGTCTCCCACCAGGGGAGGTTCCCAGGGCCTCTAACTTAAAGGGAGGAGCCCAAGCTGCTCCCCTAGCATCGCACAGTCACCACTGCTGCTGCTGCTGCTAAGTCACTTTAGTCGTGTCTGACTCTGTGCGACCCCATAAACGGCAATCCACCAGGCTCCCCAGGTGGTAGTGAAGGCATTTTGCAGAACGAGGAGTCAGGTGGATGTTCAAAAAGAAAGACCCATCAGGGGAGGGCCTAACAAGATGGCTGCATGGGCCTCAGTCCTTCCTGGCTGCTTGGCCTTTACCCTGATGGTGGGAGAGCAGAGCCCTAGGGAGCCGAGTTGGTCCCCATTGCTATGGTAAACCACCACCTGCTCGCCCTCCACCCTCCCACAGAGCAGCTCTTTCTTCCTTTCTCCCTTCTGAGTCTTCTCACTTCACCCGTCCTCCCCTTCTTTTCTTTGCTGTCTTCACCATTCATGGAGAATTTCCCACAGGGCTTTATGTCCAAGGCCAAGAAGAGTCAAAGGTGAGCACAACTTGATCTCTGCCCTCTAGAAACTTAAACCACCTTGGGGAGATGAGGCCTGAACCTGGGCAGGAGCCAGAGGATACAGTAAGATGGGTGGAGCGTTTAGTGAAGAGACATTTTACAAAGATGTTGATAGTGTCAGGGGAACTGAAAAGGATTGAGAAAACCCAAGAATCAGCAGTACAGAGAAGACAGGACCACCCTTAAGCCCAGAGGAGCAAAGGAAGAGTCAGAAAGAACTACGGTCAGGGAAGAGGGGCTGGCCTGAAAGACATGCGGCCTCAGGGTCTCCGTATGGATGCTTCCCTGCTCCTCAGTTCCCTCTGTCTCATCTGTTGCTCCCCTCCAGTCTCTCCCTGTAGCCGTAACTCAAGCCTTTATTCTTTACTGTCTCTTCTTTTCTCCATCAGAAGACTCTGTCCCTACCTGATATTCATAGGCACCCTCATCAAATAATGAGTACAGAATAGTGCATTTATAAATGCTTATACAAATGGATTTAAAGTCATATTCTCATTTAAGAAAATAAAAAGCTATACTCTCACATTTATCTATACAAGTTCAGAGAGAGGATTTTGTGTCTAAAATGATGGACAATGAGAGGGCCGATAGAAACCAAAGAATACAGAAAAATCCAAAGAAGACTGGCCACAGAAGCCCAGAGCAAAAATAATCACTAATTTAACAGTGCAAGATAAATTAATAGAAAGAAATCCAAAAAGAGGAGAAGACAAGTGAGACAAACGAGATAGTGTTGTGAGGGACCTACACAAGTGCTTTTTGAATTCATGGCAAATCCCTGGTGGCTCAGAGGATAAAGAATCTGCCGGCAATGCAGGAGACCCAAGTCCAATCCCTGGAGAAGGAAATGGCTACCCACTCCGGTATTCTTGCCTGGAGAATTTCATGAACAGAGGAGCCCGGCGGGCTTCAGTCCATGGGGTCGCAAAGATTCAGACATGACTGAGCGATTAACACTATTCCTACTACATTGCTTCTATCTCCCCAGCAACTCATCTGTAAAATGGTTCATGTCAAGTACATGTGCTTATGACCAGCGTGGGAACAATAAAAGTCATAGTAATCAGAATTATACTGTTTCCTAAACATGCTGTATTATCCATTTTATACTTAGTTACACTGAGCTTTGACACGTGCAGAATTCCATCAAAACTCCCTTGTGTAATTTCATGAGAAGTACATTTCACAAAAACTCTTCTTGGCTGATCTTGAAGGAACCATTCTCTGAGCCCATTTGCTAGGCTGCTGCCTGGAGCATGGTGTGGGACTGGGATGAAATCCATGATGGGACTGGCAGGTGGTTTGCCAGCTTTGGACAGAATACATCAAATAAACACCTGTACGTTACTTTAGAATCTTCTGCAGTTTTGACTTTAATAGATTTGAAATATTTCAAACACATTTGAAGTTCACATGCTTTTAGGTTTTACACCAAGGCTCAAACGGAGCAAGTGCTTTTTTTTTTTTTTTTTATTCTCCTACTATTTCAATGAGAAGCTGCAAGACTTTCTTTCAGTTCCATAGTCACCATTGAACAGCAGCGCCTGTGGACCATCTCCCTGGAGTGGGCTGACGTGAGAACTGCAGCACAATCCAGAGGTTTGCCACATCCGTCTGGTCGTTTGATTGTGACATTTCTGTGTACCCCTCTGACATCACTAACTTCCAAGCCACCCCCAGAGACCTGGCTCTCAGCTTGTCCTTGGCAGCTGTGAAGACTGGACATCATAAAGGAGCTTGCCAAAAAGCCACGTAAGTGCCTCTAGAACTGAAATTCCAAGCTCTTCTCCATTAACAGACAGACAGTACTGACACTTGAAACATGCCACTACTTACATGCCCAGACAAGTAGAATATCATCTTTTGCTGACTGAACGAAAGAATACACATTTAACTGACTCTGTAAATCTATTACCTATAGGAAGAGATAGAAAAATATGGTCATTATGATTGATTTTCTGCTATTTCTTAGAAATATACTAACCCAGCAGTCATTTTATTTGTCATATCACAGTGGAGTTAGTGATGTTTTGGTTTTGGTTTGTTAACACCAGGGGTGGCCTGCGTTTGGGATTTATGCACTACAGGATTTTGTCCATTTTGAGAGATTTTTTTTTTTTCTGTGACTTTCCTAAGCCCATTTTTAACAGTTCGATGTTTCCATCCTATCGATCCCTCCCCCACACCTTGAATGTCCAGGGCAGGAAGTTGAGCAAGTTGGAGGCCTGAGCAATGTAGAAATCCATGGAAAGTTGGCTGGAAAGCCCAATGACCCACAGCAAAGTATCTGATGGGAAGTACATTTGGTTATGACCAGTGTAGAAACAATAAAAGGCACAGTAATCAAAATCACAGTTTCCTACAATGCTTTATTATGCATTTTGTATTTAATTATGTTGAGATTTGACCCATGCTGAATTCCATCAAAATGGGTTTCCTGATTACTTGCTTGTCACTCTGAATTGATGACCTGGGATCATCTTAATGATAATTACTTTGTAGTTTAAAAAGTGTTTCTGGGCACAATATTTTTCCAGACCCTCAACCTTGTGAGGTAGGCATTACTACCATGAACATCTCAACAGATATTTGAACAGCAGACCTGCCAGAAGACTAAGGATGTCTAACAGAACAGGGCCGATGTGCGGTAGCCCAGAGCTGAGCAGCTTTAGCTGAGTGCAGAGAATCAAATGTGGGCTCCTTTACAGATCTTGTATATGATAACTCCGTCTTCAGAGAGCCGACCTCTCAACTCCTGGGGCATCAGGCATCAATACCTTTGGCTCAGGATGCTCGTGGAACATTGCTTCATAAGGTGCAGACTTCTCCCACCTGCCACCCCACATGCCCATGGATATTCATTTTCTTGAATATGTAAAAGCACTGCTCTACAGATAAGCCCTAGGCCTTTGCCACAATTACTCACAATGCCAGGGCTTCACACCTCCGGCCTTCATGCCCTCCTTCTACTTCTCTCTCTCTTCTCGTGTCTCTCCTTGCTTCTCTGAGTCCTTCTGCCCACGTGATCTTGGGCAGGTTATTTCATTTTACTGGTGCTCTAGTTTCCCAATATGTAAAATGAGGGTGATTAAGATAGTATTGACTTCCTAGGATAGTTATGAAGTATGAATGAATTAATACCTGGAAACAGGTATCGAGTACATATTAAACACTAAGTAAATGTTATTTGATACTGTTGTTTCACTTATATATAAAAACATCCATATAGAGATGTTTCCTTCAGATCAGTTACTGAGTTAACCAAAAAACACTCGTTGGGGTTGATCCTTTTAAAACTTCTAATGTGACTCCAATACCTTGGCCACCTCATACGAAGAGCTGACTCACCGGAAAAGATTCTGATGCTGGGAAGGATTGGGGGAGGGAGGAGAAGGGGATGACAGAGAATGAGATGGCTGGATGACATCACTTACTCGATGGACATGAGTTTGAGTGAACTCTGGGAATTGGTGATGGACAGGGAGGCCTGGCGTGCTGTGATTCATGGGGTTGCAAAGAGTCGGACACGACTGAGCAACTGAACTGAACTGAACTGAATGTGGGTTCTAGGGCTGCTGTTTGGTTTGGGATTTTTTTCTCTGCTAAATTCCTTCCTCAGTTTTTGGATATTAACGGGGGCCCTGTTGGACTTGCCAGGCATTCAGTTTCTGAATAAAGTTTCCTGAAATAATAGGAAAGCAAACTTATTCCTATGAGTACATTACTTAAGCCCACAGGAGTCTCATTTACTTTGAAATGATATCCAAAGAATGTGTGGGAGCTGAAGAAAACTGAATAAAGAAGCCCCAAAATTATTAAAAGTTTTAGAAAGTAATGTGTGAATATACCCAAGGTTCTATGGCTTTAAGAAAAGGAGGTTAAGGGGAGATTTGACCACAGTCTTCAAATATTTCTGTACTTATTAAGAAAAGGATCCTAGCTGGCTTCTCTCTCAAGGCTCAGATAAGAAACTAGTCAATTTTATTTAATTTTTTAATGATTTCCTATTGAAGTATAGTGAATTTACAATATTGTGTTAGTTTCAGGTATACTATAAAGTGATTGAGTTGTATATATAATATATAATTACTAATTATATGATATTAAAGCAATTAATATAATTATATAAAATTACAGTGTGCAGGACTTCCCTGGTGGCCCTGTGGTTAAGAATTCATGCTTCCCATCTTTTCTGATCACAATGCAGTAAGATTAGATGTCAAGTACAGGAAAAAAACTATTAAAAATACAAACATATGGAGGCTAAATAACACACTTCTGAATAACTAACAAACCACAGAAGAAATCAAAAAAGAAATCAAAATATGCATAGAAATGAATGAAAATGAAAGCACAACAACCCAAAACCTATGGGATTCAGTAAAAGCAGTGCTAATGGGAAGGTTCATAGCAACACAAGCTTAACTCAAGAAACAAGAGAAAAGTCAAATAAATAGCCTACCTTTACACCTAAAGCAACTAGAAAAAGAAGACACGAGGAAGCCCAGGCTTAGTAGAAGGAAAGAAATCATAAAAATTAGGGCAGAAATAAATGAAAGAGAAACAAAGGAGACCACAGCAAAAATCAACAAAACTAAAAGCTGGTTCTTTGAGAAGATAAATAAAATAGACAAATGATTAGCCAGACTCATCAAGAAAAAAAGGGAGAAGAATCAAATAAACAAAATTAGAAATGAAAATGGAGAAATCACAGCAGACAACAGAGAAATACAAAGGATCACAAGAGACTACTATCAGCAACTATATGCTTATAAAATGGACAACTTGGAAGAATGGACAAATACTTAGAAAAGTATAACCTTCCAAAACTGAACCAGGAAAAAATAGAAAATCTTAACAGACCCATCACAAGCACAGAAATTGAAACTGTAATCAGAAATCTTCCAACAAACAAAAGCCCAGGACCAGATGATTTCACAGGTGCATTCTACCAAAAATTTAGAGAAGAGCTAACACCTATCCTACTCAAACTCTTCCAGAAAATTGCAGAGGAAGGTAAACTTCCAAACTTATTCTATGAGTCTGCCATCACCCTAATACCAAAACCAGACATGTTGCCACAAAAAAGAAAACTACCAGCCAAATCATTGATAAACATAGATGCAAAAATCCTCAACAAAATTCTAGCAAACAAAATCCAACAACATATTAAAAAGATCACATATCATGACCAAGTGAGTTTTATCCCAGGGTTGCATGGGTTCTTCAATATTCACAAATCAATGTGATACACTACATTCCGTTCCGTTCCGTTTCCGTTCCGTCGCTCAGTCGTGTCCAACTCTTTGCGACCCCGTGGACTGTAGCCTACCAGGCTTCTCCGTCCATGGGATTCTCCAGGCAAGAATACTGGAGTGGGTTACCGTTTCCTTCTCCAGGGGATCTTCCCGACCCAGGGATCGAACCCAGGTCTCCCGCATTGAAGGCAGACTCTTTAACCTCTGAGCCACCAGGGAAGCCCCTACACTACATTAACAGATTGAAAGATAGAAACCATATAATTATCTCAAGAGATGCAGAGAAAGCCTTTGACAAAATTCAACATCCATTTATGACAAAAACCTTCCAGAAAGTAGGCATAGAAGGAACATACCTCTACATAATAAAAGTCATATATGATAAACCCACAGCAAACATTATCCTCAATGGTGAAAAATTGAAACCATTTCTCCTAAAGTCAGGAACAAGACAAGGGTGCCCTCTCACCACTACTATTCAACATAGTTTTGGAACTTTTAGCAACAGCAATCAGAGAAGAAAAAGAAAAAAAAAGGAATCTAAATTGGAAAAGAAGAAGTAAAACTCTCAGCATTTGCAGATGACATGATCCCCTACATCAGTTCAGTTCAGTTGCTCAGTCGTGTCCGACTCTATGTGACCCCATGAATCACAGCATGCCAGGCCTCCCTGTACCTCACCAATTCCCGGAGTTCACTCAAACTCATGTCCACAGAGTCGGTGATGCCATCCAGCCATCTCATTCTCAGTCATCCCCTTCTCCTCCTGCCCCCAATCCCTCCCAGCATCAGAGTCTTTTCCAGAGAGTCAACTCTTCACATGAGGTAGCCAAAGTATTGGAGTTTCAGCTTTAGCATCAGTCCTTCCAATGAACACCCAAGACTGATCTCCTTTAGAATGGACTGGTTGGATCTCCTTGCAGTCCAAGGGACTCTCAAGAGTCTTCTCCAACATCACAGTTCAAAAGCATCAATTCTTCGGCGATCAGCTTTCTTCACAGTCCAAATCTCACATCCATACATGATCACTGGAAAAACCATAGCCTTGACTAGATGGACCTTTGTTGGCAAAGTAATGTCTCTGCTTTTTAATATATTATCTAGGTTGGTCATAACTTTTCTTCCAAGGAGTAAACATCTTTTAATTTCACGGCTGCAATCAGCATCTGCAGTGATTTTGGAGCCCCCAAAAATAAAGATTCCCTACATAGAAAACCCTAAAGACACCACCAGAAAATTACTAGAGCTAATCAATGAATATAGTAAAGTTGCAGGATATAAAATTAACACACAGAAATCCCTTGCATTCCTATACAATAACAATGAGAAAACAGAAAGAGAAATTAAGGAAACAATTCCATTCACCATTGCAATGAAAAGAATAAAATACTTCGGAATAAATCTACCTAAAGAAACAAAAGACTTACATATAGAAAACTATAAAACATTGATGAAAGAAATCAAAGATGACACAAATAGATGGAGATTTATACCATGTTCACGGATCAGAAGAATCAATATAGTGAAAATGAGTATGCTACCCAAAGCAATCTATAGATTCAATGCAATCCCTGTCAAGCTACCAATGGTATTTTTCATAGAACTTGAACAAATAATTTCACAAATTGTATGGAAATACAAAAACCCTCAAATAGCCAAAGCAATCTTGAGAAAGAAGAATGGAACTGGAGGACTCAACCTACTTGACTTCAGACTATCCTACAAAGCTACAGTCCTCAAGACAGTATGGTACTGGCACAAAGACAGAAATATAGATCAATGAAAAAAAAATAGAAAGTCAGAGATAAATCCACTCACCTATGGACACCTTATCTTTGACAAAGGAGGCAAGAATATACGATGGAGAAAAGACAATCTCTTTAACAAGTGGTGCTGGGAAAACTGGTCAACCACTTGGAAAAGAATGAACCTAGAGCACTTTCTAACACCATACACAAAAATAAACTCAAAATGGATTAAATATCAAAATGCAAAACCAGAAACTATAAAACTAGAGGAAAACATAAGCAAAACACTCCCCAACATAAATCGCAGCAGGATCCTCTATGACCCACCTCCCAGAGTAATGGAAATAAAAGCAAAAATAAACAAATGGGGTCTAATTAAACTTAAAAACATTTGCACAACAAAGGAAACTATAAGCAAGGTGAAAAGACAGCCTTCAGAATAGGAGAAAATAATAACAAATGAAGCAACTAACAAAGAATTTATCTCAAAAATATACAAGCAGCACCTGCAGCTCAATTCCAGAAAAATAAACGACCCAATCAAAAAAAAGGCCAAAGAACTTAAACAGACATTTCTCCAAAGAAGACATACAGATGGCTAACAAACACACGAAAAGATGCTGAACATCATTCATATTCAGAGAAATGCAAATCAAAACCACAATAGGGTACCATCTCACGCCGCTCAGAATGGCTGCTATCCAAAAGTCTACAAGCAATAAATGCTGGAGAGGGTGTGGAGAAAAGGGAACCCTCTTCACTGTTGGTGGGAAAGCAAACTAGTACAGCCACTATGGAGAAGAGTGTGGAGATTCCTTAAAAAACTGGAAATAGAACTGCCTCGTGACCCTGCAATCCTACTGCTGGGCATAAAAACCCAGGAACTGAGAGACACGTGTACCCCAATGTTCATTGCAGCACTGTTTACAATAGCTAGGAAGTGAAAGTAACCTAATGTCCATCAGCAGACGAATGGATAAGAAAGGTCTGGTATCTATAAACAATGGAATATTACTCAACGATTGAAAAGAATGAATTTGAATCAGTTCTAATGAGGTGGATGAAACTGGAGCCTATTATACAGAGCGAAGTAAGTCAGAAAGAAAACACCAATACAGTATATTAACGCATATATATGGAATTTAGAAAGAAGGTAATGGTGACCCTATATGTGAGACAGCAAAAGAGACACAGATGTCAAGAACAGACATTTGGACTCTGTGGGAGAGGGTGAGGGTGGGATGATTTGGGAGAATGGCATTGTAACATGTATATTACCATATGTGAAACAGATCGCCAGTCCAGGTTCAATGCATGAGACAGGGTGTTCAGGGCCGATGCACTGGGATGACCCTGAGGGATGGGATGGAGAGGGAGGTAGGAGTGGGGTTCAAGATGGGGAACACATGCACACCCATGGCTGATCTATGTCAATGTCTGGCAGAAACCACTACAATATTGTAAAGTAATTAGCCTCCAATTAAAATAAATTAATTAATTTTTTAAAAAAGTATTTCATGCCTCCACTACAGAGAGCACAGGTTCAATCGCTGATCTGGGAACTAAGATCCCACCTGCTATGAGATGTGGCCAAAAATAATTAAAATAAAATTATATAATTATTATTATGTATTCAGTTTATATTTATATATATTAGTTAGTTATTCAGTCGTGTCCAACTCTGCGATCCCGTGGACTGTAGCCCACTAGGCTCCTTCGTACATGGAATTCTCCAGGCAAGAACACTGCAGTTAGGTAGCCATGCCTTTCTCTAAGGGATCTTCCCCACTCAGGGATAGAACCCAGGTCTCCTGCATTCCAGGCGGATTCTGTACCATCTGAGCCATCAGGGAAGCCAAACACACACACAGACACACACACACAGAGACATACATATATGTATATTTCTTTCTCAGATCCTTTTCCATTAGAGGTTTTCAATGTTTTTTCTTGAAGTCATTCTCTGTGGTGGGGTTCTGTGATGAAGAGTCATGACTACATTAGATCTTCAGATAATTTACCCAGCACTAATTTTATTTCCTTGTTGAATGTGGAATGGGTCAACAGGGCTGCCTTCCTTTTCAAGGTTTGGTGGAGAATCTGTTTCCTTGCCTCTCATCTTCTAAAGGCGGTCTGCATTTCCAGCTCATGGACTCATCTTCTACCTCCAATTCCAACAGTGTAGTCTCTTCCAGTCTCTCTCTGCTCCATCATCACACTGCTTCATATGCTTCCTTTGACCCTCCTACCTCCTCCTAATAGGACCTCTCGCTGTTACACAACTATATTGGAAACACCAAGATAACCCAGGAAAATTTCCCTAACTCAAGGTCTTTAACTTAATCACATCTTCAAAACCCCTTTTATTTAAGGTAACACAGTCACAGGTTCCAGAGATTAGGATGCTTTTGGGGCTTACATTATTCTTCCTACCATACCACCAACGGGTTCACACAGATGCCAGAATCACAGTGGCCCTCCATTCTCCCACTTCCTGGATACCTGAAGAGCTGCCTCCCATCTCTGCCCTGACCCTAAGAGCTCTCTCAGATATTTATTGGAACCCCTGGGGATATATTTCATATTCTTGCCTACAGGACCTCTTGGATGGGGAGTGCAGAGGGTGCCTCTCTAAGGACAGTGCAGCTGTGTCTTCTTGGAAAACACTGATTTCCTACTACTGTCACGAACTGGCTTAGAGAGAAGTCTCCTGAAGTGTTGTCCTAAAGTGGCAGTCCTAGAGACAACGAGCAGCAGATTCATCTAGCAAGCAGACTTGGTAAGTTGTACTATCTTGGCTGAACATTCAACCTATAGAATGAGACAATGCATGTGTACAATTTGCTTTAAAAGTCTGCTTAAAAATAAGCTTTTTCCCAAGGTAGTGTTTTCATAAGGTTTGAGATTCTTTGGCTTCAGTTCAGTTCAGTTCACTCGCTCAGTCGTGTCCAACTCTTTGCGACCCCATGAATAACAGCCAGGCCTCCTTGTCCATCACCAACTCCCAGAGTTCACTCAAACTCATGTCCATCGAATCAGTGATGCCATCCAGCCATCTCATTTTCTGTCATCCCCTTCTCCTCCCGCCCGCAATCCTTTCCAGCATCAGAGTCTTTTCCAGTGAGTCAACTCGTCACATGAGGTGGCCAAAGTATTGGAGTTTCAGCTTCAGCATCAGTCCTTCCAATGAACACCCAGGACTGATCTCCTTTAGAATGGACTGGTTGGATCTCCTTGCAGTCCAAGGGACTCTCAAGAGTCTTCTCCAGCACCACAGTTCAAAAGCATCAATTCTTCAGCGATCAGCCTTCTTCACAGTCCAACTCTCACATCCATGCATGACCATGGGAAAAACCATAGCCTTGACTAGACGGACCTTTGTTGGCAAAGTAATGTCTCTGCTTTTTAATATACTATCTAGGTTGGTCATAACTTTCCTTCCAAGGAGTAAGCGTCTTTTAATTTCATGACTGCAATCAGCATCCACAGTGATTTTGGAGCCCAAAAAAATAAAGTCTGACACTGTTTCCACTGTTTCCCCATCTATTTCCCATGAAGTGATGGGGGCTTAACAAACAATATTAGCATTGTGCAGAAAAACAACACATCTCCTTTCTTTTGTCTCCTGGAAACAATGTTTCACCTTCTTTAGCATGTTTTTTTTAGGTATCTCCATTTCCCTTGAGCATCCCTGAAGCTTCAGTCAACAAAAAACTCTAAATCTGGTCATCACTACCATCATCAGTTTATGCCAAATTCTCCCAAACAATTATTTGTGTGTGTGTGTCTCACTCTTTGTGACCCCATGGACTGCCAGGCTTCTCCTGGGCAAGGATACTGAAGTGAGTCATCATTCCCTCCTCCGGGGCATCTTCCCAACCCAGGAATCAAACCTTCCTCTCTTGCATCTCCTGCGTTGGCAAGTGGATTCTTTACCACTAGCGCCACCTGGGAAACAATATTTGGCTTAAATATTTGCTTCCTCAAGGCACTCTTGTGTATGTGTTTATTCTTTAAGTAAGTCAAAGAAAAATATTTCTAAAATGTGTAACTCTAAGGCAACTTGGAGGTAGCCTGAAATGTTACAAAACCAAGGCAGGCAATCACTGGGCATGTAATCTATTTGAGAATAAGGATACACTTGTCTAAAGATACATTAAAAAGTCAACAAAAGGTTGTGAACTTGACTAATCACTGCTCAACACTGAGTATATTCAGCTGTGGGCATGTTGGAAAAGGTCACAACATGCAGTCTGTGAAATGACTTCTATTTAGCTGATTACTTATCTGCATCATAGCAAAGGAAACTTGGGAATTGTGGTCCTACCACTCAAAGCCCTTGAAGACCAACAGTCTTTGGGGAGTGGGCCAAAGATTTGAATGCTTTTGCGAGTATAATCCTGCTTAAGGCTCATTCCAGGAAACACACCCAGGGCACCACTGATTCAATATTTTGGGTCATTTAAATCGTGCAGCTGGGTCGTCACACACTTAATCCTGGGGAAAGGTGAAGCAAACAGTTATTAATACAGCTCAAGATGTCAGTGGCCCACAGCCAATATTTGACATGGCCGTGATTTGATCCCCATGTTAAACACACAAACCGAGAAACTGCTTAAGCCTCTTCTATTTGTTCTACTTCTCTAGAAATCAAGCTTTTGTGTCAGTGGTAGGTGGATTTTGAAGTGGCCCAATGTTTTCTGTTTTTGAGTGACTCTCCCCTCACACAGTTCCTTTAAGGGAACCCCATTCCAAACTGCCAGACTAACGTGTTGGACAATTTTGCCATGTTTTCAAAGAGCTCCCAAAAGAAAATTATGCTTCTCAGTGTATAAACTCTGCCACAGGGACAGGCTTTGTGAATTGAAAGCCTTGCCTTCAGAATTTTCAAAATGATGGCACATTTAGCCAAATTGGGCAAAAGTGGATCAGGTTTCACAAATTTTGGAATGTTTATTTAAATCTTTAAAACACATGTTGCCACAGCTGTGTTTAGCATAAAATTATGATGAAAATAATCTTAATGAAAATGACGGCATATTTATATAATGCCTTCCATCCAACCAGCGCCAAACCCACGACACAGCTGATCTCATTAGGCCTGACTAAATCCCCTTTGAGCTACAACGTAAATATTAGTTCCAATTTTCAGATGAAGAAATTGGGACATTTTTCAATGAAAGAAATTGGGCAAGATTATTTACAGCTAAGTAGATTAAGTTATAACTAGCCTGACTCTCCCATCTGTGGAATAAGTTGCAATTAAATCAGACTCAGAAGGGGAGGGAGGAAAGGTGTCCTGTCTCCGAGTTCCCCACGTGGGTTGCCTTGTCCTAGCCGCGGGGGCAGAGCCATCGTTATGCAGTACTCTTTCTAGCAATTCACTGTATAGATCTACAGGCAGATATTATCTTCTCAAAACACAGCAGCGAGGGTGAGAGTTGAGGTGACAGGAAGTTTTCTATCTTAGGTTTCATTGATAGGAAACAAGAGACAGGAAGAGCCTAATTCCGAGCCCCAAAAATCAAGGACCAAGAGTCAGCACCCAGCCTGCTCTTCCTGGCATCGTTAGTCAGTCTTCCGTCTGTTTGAAATGTTGGGGAATGGCAAAAACATTTTACAAAAGGTCCATTGTCAGCTCAAACACTTCAGTTTGGTCTATGGAATATTGTCCTTTCCTCAATCTAGATTCTCTTTAAGTGAGAAAGCTAACCCAAGCAAGCAAGCATATTGCAGGTTATTTCCCATGGGTTTCTGCCAGCAGATGGGTAAAGTTCTGCCCGTCAACTCCTAGAAGGCAGCTGTGAGAAGTTACCTTGTAACATAGGGCTCAAACTCCCAACCCAAGAAGCACCTGAACACTAGAGACATTTCAATTACCAGTTTTGACTCTTCTTTTAGCACCATATTTTGAATTATAGCTTTAAAGTAGAAAAGAAAGCTCTGCTTCATCTCTGCCAATCAGTACTGATGTTAGGTATGTATTTTCCAAACTCAATAAAAAGTTGCCTTTCTTCTACTCAGGAAAAAATTCCATGAAGCCATTTTTGCCAAAACCTGAATTAAATCTGTCCAGGAAAAGACACTCTCTAGAAGCAGAGGAGAAAAACAACTCTTTTGAATGTTGTATGCTGCTTCTGCTGCTGCTGCTGCTAAGTCGCTTCAGTTGTGTCGGACTCTGTGCGACCCCATAGATGGCAGCCAACCAGGCTCCGCCGTAATGTTGTATCTTGTATAGACTTTACTAAATTTGAACTCTCAGAGTGCCACACTATATTCAACTTTAGTAAAAATATACATCCTCATACATGGAGGGAAGCTTTTATTTCCATACTCCTTTTTGCCACAAGAGTGATGGAAATAGTATGTATTTAATACTCTATTTAATTTCTGTTTTAATAGTTAATAATAAACAAGGATTTTCCTACATATGGACCCAGCCTCTGACTGGCCTGGGTTATTAATTCACTTAGAACATGACTAGGGAAAGTCATTCAGCATTTCTAAATTTCAATTATCTCATATGTAAAATGGAGATTAAAATGGATGTGAAAATTAAACTTTGACACAGACCTTGCCCAAAGTAGGCCCCGGATGAATGAAAATTTCCTCATTACCATCTTTCCAGTCACCATTCCTCTCCTAAACCTATAAAGACTTCCAAAATCAGTGTGCATTTAATAGACAGTGTGTGTGTGTGTGTGGACTAGATATACTAGAATATCAATAGCAGTTATCTGGGAAGTAGAATAATAAACAATTTTTATTTTCTCTTCTGCACTTCTCTAATTTGCAAAATTCGCCATCATGTAAAATGAAGATGTACATTTTTAAAGGCTAATTTTTAGAAAAATCACTTTGTAGACCTACTTTGAGAAAAACAAAATTGAGTTGTAAATATTTAGAGCTAAGAAAAAATAATATTAGAAAGGTTAAACCCAAGTTTTCTTATATATGAAAGGAAATTGAGGCCCAGAGAGGCCATTTCAACCAAAGACGATAAGTTGATTTGAGGCTGTAACCACTTCCTAGTGTAACTGGTACCCCAGAGCTTTCTAGCCTGTGAGCACAGATGAGGTAGCAATTTGATCCTAAGTCTTATGCTCAATATCCCCATCTATTCAATGCCTGCCCTGTTCAGTGATTCCACTGATTTGCATAGATCTCTACAGGTCAAGTTAACTGGTCTCTATAATTGTATACTGGTCACATACCAGTAGATACTGGTCACATACCAGGATGTGAGAGTTGGACCATAAGGAAGGCTGAGCACCAAAGAATTTGGTGCTTTCGAACTGTGGCACTGGAGAAGACTGTTGAGAGTCCCTTGGACTGCAAGGAGATCCAACCAGTCTGTCCTAAAGGAAATCAACCCTGAGTGTTCATTGGAAGGACTGATGCCAAAGCTGAAGCTCCAATATTTTGGCCACCTGATGGGAACAGCTGACTCATTGGAAAAGACCCTGATGCTGGGAAAGATTGAGGGCAGGAGGAGAAGGGACGACAGAGGATGAGATGGTTGGATGTCCATCACCTACTCAATGGACATGAGTTTGAGCAAATTCTGGGAGATAGTTAAGGACAGGGAAGCCTGGCATGCTGACGTCCATGGGGTCACAAAGAGTCAGAGAGCAGTTAGTAACTGAAAAACAACAACAATAAGTAGTGCTCATTAAATTATTTGATATATGTACATCTTATATTAAAGGCCTTATCACCTCTACCTTTGTCAGGGTCCCAAAATGGGAGGATGACAAGCAGGGCCCTCAGGGGAGATGAATAAGGCACTCATCTAGGCACCAAATTTAAGGGAGTGTCCAAAAGCTCAGTAATCAAGACAAATAATATTTCTGGAAATCAAAATCAATGGGAAAATCCTTAATGAAAAAATAACAAAGTTTTAAGCACAGATAGTGTGGTATAACAGAAACTACATATTGGTCTTTGTCTCTGATTCCTGGCAAAGAACTCCTAAAGCCCTTGGACTTTCCTGAGTGACCAGAGCATATTTTGTTATTCATAACATGCCTTTTCAATCACACCTGAGTTTATCCTAAGGAGGTGACTCTGGTAGTCAGCAGGAAGAAGTGTGGGTATCTTGGGCACCCCACTTGCAGCTGGCATCTCAAGTGGGAAAGTCTTATGGGTCTGGAGCTTATAACCCATGGTCTGCTTAACTGTCAGAATTGAATTGAATTGAATTGTTGGACACCCAGTTGGTGTTGGAGAGCTGGAGAGCTGGTGTGGAAAAAATGACAAGTACACAGTATTGGGGAAAAACACACACATTTAGTGTCATGAATGATGTAAGAAAACACTGCACAGATAGGATCAGCTGCACTCCTGAGCCAGACTATAATGGAGCCAGAGGCAAGAGGAAGGATAGTCATACTGCTCCCATCTTCATGGAAAATTGTGATATTTTGTTTATCATGAATTGCTGGCATTAATTTTTTTAAAATGCTGCACTAAAACATTTATTCAGATGACCAAAGTTCTTGGCTAATTAAATGAATAAATAGAATAAATCATAAATAAAATATGGTTAGAGTAACCAAGGAGTCTATAACTGAAGCCAAGATTGGACTCTGGATTTCTTATCTGAATGAGTCATCACAGAGAATGAACTGCTCCACAGTCAAGTAATTGCCCTCTTCCAAGATCCCAGGAAAACGAGGCTTTTCTCATTTGTAGACTGTCCCGGCTTCTCAAAATCCACGTCCAAGAAATACAAATCCAAAATAGCCAACAGATTTAACAAATGGCACCACTAAAATGCAAAGGACTTGAGTCCTAATGAGGTTTTCACTGAATGTGGTCAGAGGTCTGCCTGGGACATAAAACAGAGTAGGTGCTGCATCCTGGAGCTCCCACCAAGGTGACCAGGAAGCAATCACCTGGGAGCATCAAGACTAGAAAGGAAGTCTAGAGTAGGGTGCAGGGAAATGGACTAGATAGTCCTAGGTCCCTGGAGTAAGAGGAAGATAGCAACTCACGGCCACTCAGGTGATGGCAGCCTTGGTTAATCCTTTATGTTGGAGAAGACTCTTGAGAGTCCCTTGGACTGCAAGGAGATCAAACCAGTCAATCCTAAAGGAAATTAGTCCTGAATATTCATTGGAAGGACTGATGCTGAAGCTGAAACTCCAATACTTTGGCCGCCTGATGTGAAGAACTGACTCATTGGTAAAGACCCCGATGCTGGGAAAGATTGAAGGCAAGAGGAGTAGGGGACGACAGAGGATGAGATGGTTGGATGACTTGATGGACGTGAGTTTGAGCAAGCTGCAGGAGTTGGTGATGGACACGGAGGCCTGGTGTGCTGCAGTCTATGGGGTCACAAAGAGTCGCACACAACTGAGGAACTGAACTGAACTGAGAGCTTGAAAGGAATCAGCTTAGAAAAGAGCAATTCAGATCCCATCATATGCATAGTTTTGGCATCAAGCTTTGATGAAAATATATTAAAAGGCATTTTCTTCACTGTGCTTCACATAGTATCTACGTGGCTCTTGATTTCTGGAACTCTTCATATAACCTTCAAATCTCTTGGCAGCAACACTGGAATACCACAGCTTTTGCTAACACCCAAAGCACCAGGCTTCCATGTGCTGGAAGTTCCAGTTTGCTATGTGAAACCACTGTCTCCAGGCAGTTTGGAGCAATGACTGACAGGACTGACAGCAATAATTCTAGAAGCCAGAAGTTGAGGTTCTACAAAGAGGATCACATTTTCTTCTCAAGGCCAATTGTTTTCCCAAGCTCTGAAATTTAGATTTTGAATTTTGCCACTTGAAAGATTTTTTTCCACACACCCTCACCCCTTTAAAACAGTTCACTCAGTCTTTACAGCCATTTTGGACACTTATGGAGCATTGGAAGTAATAAAATTCACTGAATTTTATGAGACTTGGTGACGTTATTTGTTGAATTCCTTTTTTTTCTAAATTGTCTTAATATTTTTTTCTCCTAAGTTTTGTGGTACCTCAGGATGCCACAGAACTTTTAAAATACTTGATCTTACCTCTTGTTCACTTGTGGTATTGTTGCTGTTTGGTAGTTTGACTTGGTTTTGCTTTAGGCTGGGTTTGGTTGAGAGGGAATTGCTATAACAGGAGTTTTCCACTCAGCTCAAAAGTTTGAGCTGTAAAAGCTTTTGTTTCAGTCTCTATACTAAAAGCAAGGAGAAAATGAGGTCCACATAGGTTGAGGATCTAACCATTGTCACCCATGATTGCAGGCTGACCCATGGATGGGACTACTCTCATTAAACCACAGAAAGTCTGGTCCACAAGGCTTCTACAGAAAGAGACAGAGTTGTAGCAGGTATTAAAACCTCTTTCCCCTAGAACACGGTGAGATACCCAGGGGCCTATAAGGAACCTGAAACAGGGGCAAGAGGCATGGATCTCAGCCTATCACTGTCCTGACAGTCGGCGGCCTGTGAGGGCTAGTCCTCTTCTGTCATGAGGCTCAGCTACTCCGGATGTCTTCTGAGACACTCCTCCCAAAAGTCTGCTCCATGGATCAAGAGAACCAGAGACTTCAGCATCCTCTAAAGGCTTTTGGTGTCCTTCTCAACCAGTATCCTTGGCTCCATGGCACGGCTCACAATCACAGCACCCCAGCCCCTAGGAAGACATCCCTCTCCCTGCCTCCGGAAGGGCCACTTCCTTCAGCTCTAAGGCCTGGGCTTCATCTCCTAAGAGGGCTGAGATAAACCACCTTCTTCTCCATGAAGAGGCAAAAGAATGCAAAAGTTATCTGCTTGTTTCCTGGAAGCTGTATAAAGTAAAGCCAGCAGTATTGGTCTAGTTGTAAAAATAAAAAATAAACCAGTCTTTTATTTCTTATAAATCAGTGTTTTCTATTTCTTGGGGCACTTACAAGGAGAAAGGCACTCTGTTGGGCATCTCTGTCTACATTGGCATCCCCAGAAACCTTCAAGCCTCCCCTCCCCTCCACCTACCTCTTAGCTTAGACTCCATCTGTAAAACTGTTCACTAAGCACCTACAACCCTGGGCTTTAGTGGCCTCTGCTTAGTATTATAAAAATCCCTTAGGGCAGGAGCATATACCATCCTGATCCACTCAAGAAATAAGGGGCAAGGGAGTAACAGAGGAAGGATAAACACAGATTAACACTGATTTAAGTTATCCAGTCATATCTGGATAATGCTTATGGGGAGAACAGATTTTTATGGCTTAAAGGGGAAAATATTTTAAAGCATCACTTCAGAGCTTTAAATTGCTTTATGCTAAATCATATTTTAAGGTTATCATATCCAAGACCATAAATAATACTTCAGAAAAGTTTGATAATGACCTTTTTTTCTACTGACATTAAACATAATGCCAATTTCTTATTTAATGTTCTTATTTTATGAAATAAAAGACTTCTCCAGTTCTGCTTCCTTCCCTCCTGTATTAGTTTCCCTATGACTTTTGTAACAAATTATCATAAATTTGGTGGCTTAAAAAGCACAAATTTACTGCCTTACAGCTCTGGAGGTCAGAAAACGAAGGGGTCAGCAGGGCTATGTTCTGTCTGGAAGCTCTCAGAGAGAAACTGTCTCCTTGCTCGTCCACGTTTGGAAGCGGCCAGCATTTCTTGGCTCTTGGCCCCTTCCTTCCATCACCCTTTTGGCATCGCCGCTTCCATCGCCACAGTTCTTCCTCTGACTCTGACTCTCTGTCTCTGTGTTTCACTTAAAGGACCCTTGTGGCTTCACTGGGTTCATCTGGAAAATCCGGGGTAATCTTCCCATCTCAAGATCCTTAGATTGATCACATCGACAAAGGCCCTTTTGCCACGTAAGGTAACATAGAGACTCTGGGGATGAGAACATCTTTGGAGGGGCATTATTCAGCCGACCACACTCCTGGGCCACTTTGACTGTATTTTGACCTTGCTGACCTGGCACTCACTCCTTCCCTGCCACCGTGGCCTCTGGCTTTTCTGGTATCATGTCAGAGCATCCCTGCTATTTCCTCTGCCAGGCGTCCCTTCCCCTAGTGAGCTTCCTGAACCACTCCTTCTGCTCCTCCAATCCTCTACTCAAACATCACCTTCTCAACAGCCTTCTTTAATCCACCTTATTTGTAAATTTAGCTTCCTCTCCCTTCTCCAGATACTTGCTGTCCCTTTGCTTAATTAATTTTTCTCCACAGTAATCACAATCTAACACAATGTATATTCATTAACTTTTTTTCTGATTTTTTAACTTTTTTTTCTCTTTAATGGGAAAATAATCACTTTACAACACTGAGATGGCTTCTCCTAGTTATCTCTTTTACCACTTTCAAATGTGGGCTCTGTGAGGGCAAGGATTCTTTGTTTTTCCTGCTGAATCTTTTGGACTTAGAAAAGTACCTGGCACATAATACGCTTTCTAAAAGATTAGTTAAATAAATTGGGCTGGGTCATTTATTAGAAAATCTCCCACATCAATAGCTTTAAGTTTTACATGTTGGGCTTGTTAAACTCAATAAAACACATTTCCTAATAATCACAACGAACAAAGCTAGTGGAGGTGATGCAATTCCAATTGAGCTATTTCAAATCCTGAAAGATGATGCTGTGAAAGTGCTTCACTCAATATGCCAGCAAATTTGGAAAACTCAGCAGTGGCCACAGGACTGGAGGAGGTCAGTCTTCATCCCAATCCCAAAGAAAGGCAATGCCAAAGAATGCTCAAACTACCGCACAATTGCACTCATCTCACATGCTAGTAAAGTCATGCTCAAAATTCTCCAAGCTAGACTTCAGTGATATGTGAACCGTGAACTTCCAGATGTTCAAGCAGGTTTTAGAAAAGGCAGAGGCACCAGAGATCAAATTGCCAACATCCGCTGGATCATGGAGAAAGCAAGAGAGTTCCAGAAAAATATCTATTTCTGCTTCATTGACTATGCCAAAGCCTTTGACTGTGTGGATCACAATAAACTGTGGAAAATTCTGAAAGAGATGGGAATCCCAGACCACCTGACCTGCCTCTTGAGAAACCTGTATGCAGGTCAGGAAGCAACAGTCAGAACTGGACATGGAACAACAGACTGGTTCCAAATAGGAAAAGGAGTACGTCAAGGTAGTATATTGTCACCCTGCTTATTTAACTTATATGCAGAGTACATCATGAGGAATGCTGGGCTGGAAGAAGCACAAGCTGGAATCAAGATTGCCGGGAGAAATATCAATAACCTCAGATATGCAGATGACACCACCCTTATGGCAGAAAGTGAAGAGGAACTCAAAGGCCTCTTGATGAAAGTGAAAGAGGAGGGTGAAAAGGTTGGCTTGAAGCTCAACATTCAGAAAATGAAGATCATGGCATCTGGTCCCATCACTTCATGGGAAATAGATGGGGAAACAGTGGAAACAGTGTCAGACTTTATTTTTGGGGGGCTCCAAAATCACTGTGGATGCTGATTACAGCCATGAAATTAAAAGACGCTTACTCCTTGGAAGGAAAGTTATGACCAGCCTAGATAGCATATTAAAAAGCAGAGACATTACTTTGCCAACCAAGGTCCGTCTAGTCAAGGCTATGGGTTTTCCCGTGGTCATGTATGGATGTGAGAGTTGGACTGTGAAGAAGGCTGATCGCTGAAGAATTGATGCTTTTGAAATGTGGTGCTGGAGAAGACTCTTGAGAGTCCCTTGAACTGCAAGGAGATCCAACCAGTCCATTCTAAAGGAGATCAGTCCTGGGTGTTCATTGGAAGGACTGATGCTAAAGCTGAAACTGCAATACTTTGGCCACCTCATGCGACGAGTTGACTCACTGGAAAAGAGTCTGATGCTAGGAGGGATTGGGGGCGGGAGGAGATGGGGATGACCGAGAATGAGATGGCTGGATGGCATCACCGACTCCGGGATTTGGTGATGGACAGGGAGGCCTGGCGTGTTGTGATTCATGGGGTTGCAAAGAGTCGGACATGACTAAGCGACTGAACTGAACTGAACTGACGTAAGTTTTGGGAGCCCGCTGGAGGAAGAGTTCTGAGCCCTTGCTATTATACATTCATTCATTTAATCCTCAATTTGTGTCAGATACTCTCCAATTTACTTGATCCAGGAAACCAGTTCATGGTTGGGCAGAGAAAGAGAGGTCTCCAGGTTGAGTGGATTGGGGGAACGGACTCATGGGTCAACTGCTCTTTAAATACCCTTCCAAGCAGTCCTCTTAATTTTAGGGGCATTACACCCTCAGTTCCAGGATTACCAGGTGCCATTGCCCTAGGATTCTGGGAAACTCTGCAGCAGACGTTTCCATCTAACATACTGTCTTTTACTTTTCTTTATATCTTTTCCCACTCATTCAATTGCTCTGCAGCATCCTAAGTTTGATTGCTATTGTCTCCTCTTTGCTCATCCTTCCTTTGGTGTTTACACCCATAGCAAATCCTTTTAACGTTATTTTTATTAGTTTTAGGAGGTAATAAGAACAAATGTACACCCAGCCCACCATCTTCATTAGAAGTGCCCCATATTTCCTATTTTGGGATTTCAGATCAATGTATTGATCTACTGTATGTTCTATGCATGGTTATTTTCTTAACTCGAATTTTAGTAGACATTATGCTCCACGTCACATCCCAGTTCGCATTTATGAATAACACCTCATCATTGACTATCACTTTAAGTTACATGGGGCATTTTTAAAATTTGTCTAATTTTGTGCAGTGCTCGAGGATCCAAGACTCAGAAGAAGCAGGTGACAACGTGCCCAAGATAACACAGCCAGTCAGGAGTAGGCCTCATTCTCAAACATGTCTTCTGGCTCTGACTCTACCATGTGGCCTCTCTTTGTCATTCTACCTTTCCATTTTACAAGAAAAACACATGAGGGGGGAAAACAGCGCTTCTTGTCATAAATTTGACACAGTTCAGAAAGCTTGCTGAAAAAAATAGGTACATTCCTGAATGTGAATCCCGGACGACTGCCCACCCCGGTCCTGAGCAGAGAAGGCATTGTGTGGGCCTGTTAGGGTGGCCCATTCGTGGTAGTTCACTAGAACTTGCTGTCAGTACTGCCTACCCCATGCAGCGGCCTAGCGGTGACTCGGCTTAAGCTGGGAGTCTACCCACTCAGTCTCTGTGGTCCTTCCTGGGTCTCAAGTCTTCCACAGTCTCGTAGACTCTTCCTCTGATCCCCACGATGTTCTCACATCTTTGCTCCCATAAGGAGATCTGTACATATGTTTCCCATGACTGTGAACTATGAGTTGTCAGGGCCTTTCAATCACTCTAACAGCCTATAAAAGCTTGCTGTATTTTCAGTTTTACTAAATATTTCTATAATTCAAAAATTATGGAAATGGATAATGTTTCTGTTCTTTGGGAATATATTTAACAGCTGTGTGCATACCAGATGCAAATGAATATATCGAAATAAATTGTGCATTTTATAGACTACACTTCATATTAACTGCCTTCCCCTTCAGACACCTTGGACCCTGCCCCTGACAGAATGTGGAAGATGCTAGAGCACTTTACAGGGAACGTTTTTTTCTTAGTTCTACCAAGAGAAAAGGTGAAGTTCTATTCAAGCGTTCTGAGTGTAAGCACAAGTCCTTTGGCTTAAGCCATCACTTCGCAAGTTGAAAAGCAACTTGGTAAAGGTGATTCTGTGTTAGGGAGTGATGGGCTTTGGTTAAGCTGTTAACCCTCTTTAACTCCAGTTTCCACAATTGAAAAGTGGAGATATTTCACCCAGCAGAGTTTACTCAGGGTTAAACATGGTAAATTAGGTCCCTAACAAAGAGATCGGTAACTATAGGGGGATGATTGCCACATTTCTGACTGCCCAACCTCCAAATCAAAAGCTGAAAAGTTCAGTCTTAGTTTTTCCTAACTACTTTGCAGGCAGAGGATTTGAAAATGGCCCAGTTGGTCATCACAGCCTAAGGCTTTGAATCTGAAGCAAGTATTACAAAAAAACAAGAGCAATTGCAGAAGATTCCTTGGTGGCCCAGGGACCTCCAGAGTCCAATCCCAGTTCCAGGGTGGGATACAGTGCTTGACTGCTCTGCATCCTTTCCTGCTGCTTCTTCCACTTCTGAGTCAGTTTCTCCAGCCTCCCTACTATTTTGTGACCTACCCATTAGCCCTCTAATAAATTTATTTTGCTTTAACATAGTTTAAAATAGATAAATTCTCATGTTTATAACTAAGAAAGCTGTTATTAAATACACTTCTGTTCCTTTCTAGAGTTTAAGGATGCCACCTTGTGCATCACAGGAAAGTTCTAAGCACGTAATGGAGATAACAGCAGAGATTTTTCAGAAAGCTGCTTGGTAGAAACCAACCATAGGTCATATGAATTTGTTTACTTCCTCAGAGCCTCCTCTCTATCTTATTTCTCATATTTCCAGTTATCCAGCTTTTAAAGACAAGAATCAGACTGGGAATGGAGTTCTGAGCAATCAGGAGGGCTACCAGTCGGGGTTGCCTGGGGAAAACTGTAACTCAGGGATTTTTTGTAGGGATTCTTTCACTGATAAGGATTGGGGAACACTCAGGAGACTGTCATAGGGAAAACCATAGTTCTTCTAGCCTAGACAAATCTCCACAGAAGACTTCCATGTATCAATCCTGGGACATCAGAAATGGCTCTGGTTTCCCAGACAGGCAAACAAGAACTCACAAAGTGAATTCACTGGGCCAGTGTTCAGACCTAGGCTATGAATCAAGAGTACATCATGCAAAATACCAGGCTGGATAAATCACAAGCTGGAATCAAGATTGCTGGGAGAAATATCAACAATCTCAGATATGCACATAATTCCACTGTAATGGCAGAAAGTGAAGAGGAATTCAAGACCCTCTTGATAAGGGTGAAAGAGGAGAGAGAAAAACCTGGCTTAAAACTGAACATTCAAAAAACTAAGATCATGGCATCCAGTCCTATCACTTTGCGGCAAATAGATGGGGGGAAAAGTGGAAACAGTGGCAGGTTTTCTGGGGCTCCTAAATCACTGCAGACAGTGACTACAGCCACAAAATTAAAAGATGCTTGCTCCTTGGAAGGAAAGCTGTGACAAACCTAGACAGTGTATTAAAAAGCAAAGACACCACTTTGCCAAAAACCAAAGTTATGGTTTTTCCAGTAGTCATGTATGAATGTGAGAGTTGGACCATAAAGAAGGCTGAGCACTGAAGAATTGATGTTTTTGAATTGTGGTGCTGGAGAACACTCTTGGGAGTCCATAAGACTGCAAGGAGATCAAACCAGTCAATCCTAAAGGAAATAAACCTTGGATATTCATTGGAAAACTGATGCTGAAACTGGAGTTCCAATACTTTGGACTTTTCCAATGAGCTGACTCATTGGGAAAAAAAACCCTGATGCTGAGAAAGATTGAAGACTAAAGGAGAAGAGGGTGGCAGGGAATGAGATGGTTAGATGGCATCACTGACTCAGTGGACATGAATTTGAGCAAACTCGGGGACACAGTGAAGTCTGGCATGCTGCAGTCTATGGGATCACAAAGAGTCAGACACGACTGAACAATAGCAACTCACAGGAAGAAAAGTCATACAGTTTGTCTGCCTGGATCTAAATTCCAGCTCTGCATCATGCTAGAAGAGGGACTTTGAGCTCGTTACTAATGATATCAGTGTCCTCCTTTCCACATTTGTGAAATGGGGATAATAATAGCATCTATTTCACAAAGCCCTTGTGGGGATTCAGCAAGTCAAAACATCTCAAGTGCTTCCAACAGGGCCTAGAACAGCATTGGCACTCAATGAATTGTGGTCATTATTGTTGAAATTTTTCAGTTGCCAAATAAATGGACAACATGTAACTAAAGTTGCCTTACAAGATGGCTGTCAAGTGCTTACAAGAATTACTAGCAGTTGTACAATGGTCAGCAACTTACAAGAACTTCTTTGCATAGGGAGTATGATTAAGAGCTCAATCATGACATCAGAAGAGCTTGGGTTCAAGCCCTAATCTGTCACTTCACAGTCCAGTGATTTTGGGCAACTTTTCTGAGCATCCGTTTACACATCTCTCATATAAAGTTAATAATACTTACTTCTTGGAGCTAATTTGAGAATTAAATTAGATAATATACATAAACAGCTTAGTTCAGCGCCTGACACATGGAAAACATCCGAGAATTATTATCATCTTCCCAACAAATCTGTGAGGCAGTATATTTTTTATTTCTAATTTTCTAGACGAGAAACCTGAGGGTAAAAAGAATAAGTCACTCCTCCAGGATTATGTGACCCAGAAAAGGCAGGAGAAAGACTTCAAACCCTACATTTTTCACGTAACCACCTTCAGCCCTCCCTGGTCAGCATGACGTGATTTCTACTTTGGGTGGGTAAACTGTCAGTCCGTGTCCAATTTTCTCAATTAGGGAAAGAAGTTTCCATGATGCTAAGATTGTACTAGCATCATTTCTGTCTCTGCCTGTATCCTTTCAAATCAACCGATCCCAACTTGCTGGGCAGATGATTAGGAGTACGAGCAGAAGCTAATCCATGTTCCTATCATAGAAAGGAAAGACTTTATCCAAAACTGCATTTTGTTAGATTCTCTCTAGGCATTTTCTTTCTTGTCAATGAGCCCTCTGGTGTTTGAGACCTCTCATGGAGTACACTCTTGTCACCCTGTCACCCTTCTTTATGTTAAACATGATCATTTCAGGCCTGGAAACACATCAGTTTCCAAAGTGAAGAGCCAGTTTCAGAGCCGTAAATTAAAAACATGGAGAAAATGTTCAATCCTGTCAGAAAGAACTCCATCTTCCTCAAACGTGCTTTCCCATACTTCATCCCTGCGATTTCTCTCAGCGGACTTGACAGAAAAATTGTTTGGATGTGTCATGTGCTGTCATCTTGGGCCAATAAACTGATGGTTTAACACAAAATGACTGAGCAGCCCAGGAATTGCATGCTGGAACTACCTCAAGCTGGAGTTAAGGGAACAAGTCATCCCACCTGGGAATTTTAAGCAACAGTTTGGCATCACCCTAATCTGATCATTGATTTCTTAGTGAAGGTAACATCTCTGGGAAGAACAGGGATTGGGAGGGGTGGGCAGCAGGAAATACCTTCTCATGGCCCTAAACACAAGGTTCTTTTCACCAAAGGAGGGGGAATTTTCTCCAATGGAAACAAATCTCTGTCTGTCTCTCTCTCTTTTCCCCTCTCTACTTGCTCTCTCTCTCTCTCAACCCACAAAAATGCTAAAAAGAGCTGGAAACATCCAACAACTCCGAAACAATGCAGGGAGTCAATTTATTATTATACTTTTAGGATTACTTGTTTTCCAAGTGAGTGAAGTGAAGTGAAAATCTCTCAGTCATGTCCAACTCTTTGCGACCCCATACAGTCCATGGAATTCTCCAGGCCAGAATACTGGAGTGGGTGGCTGTTCCCTCCTCCAAGGGATCTTCCCAACCCAGGGATCGAATCCAGGTCTCCCACATTGCGGACAGATTCTTTACCAGCTGAGCCACAAAATTGTCCATTATTGAGTAATTTAGTAATTATAACACAGCTGGTTGGAGGAGAGCCTCTTGCCTGGGGCACCAGGTCTAGTTCCTGATGCTGTGTGACTTTGAGGAGGTTGTTTGACCTCTCTGGGCCTCAGTTTCTCCATCAGGGAAAACAGGTGGTGGGTGGTGTGGAAAAGTTGGATAATTTAGTATTTAATGATGTGCATGTTTTATGGACCTCAACTTGGGAAATTTTGGCTTTCCCCTGAGAAAGAACTAAAGAGGAACTCTTCTAAAAGTCTTCTTCAGAAGAAGGATGAGTATTAGTTTATATGGAGAAACTCTATTAGAACTAGGGGTCTTAGTACATAGCAACTACAGAAGTGAGAAAATCAATACAATTCCAAGTAAACTTAGAGCTGGAATCTCATGGAGATCCACTGTTCATCCCTTCCTTCTTCCAGGATGAAACCTGAAGTCCAGAGAGCAAAGAGTCAGAAACACCTGAGCTGTTCCCACACACAGGAGGCCACCACCTGGTTAGAATGACTCAGCTTGTGAACTATGGCGCCATTCACTATTTGGCAATCAGACTCTCAGTAACGGAATGACAAAAGGATTCCCATCATTGCTTTTGCGATATTAGAGAGGACCCTCTCACATATGCATTTTTGTGAGTACAGAGGGAGAAACAAAAAGATGAGCTAAACAGACGTTTTTCTGGGGGACGTGGCCCTGACACTGAGCTGGGTTCCTGGGGTAAAACAAGCCTAGGGAAGTTACTGGTTGTCCTCGTGTGATGTGTTCTGCCATGACCAAGGAACTTGCCATTTATGTAGGACAGTTATTACCTGAAATCAGAAAAAAAGCTTGTGTCTCCCGGAGTCTTATTTAATAATTATTTTCCCATTACAAGTAAAATGAATATGCTCAGACACAAATATGCTGCTCTGTTCAGCTGCTCACCTAACCTGATTCTGTCTTCAGCTCTGAGTGTGTCAACTTAAAGTTTGTGACACCCATCTATTTCAACACTAACCGGCCTTGATTATATTTTTACAAAATAGAGGTAAATTATCTGTTTATTAACTGACGGCTGCATTGCTCACTGGGAACACATATATAAAAAGGAGCTAAAAATCAACAGATAACTTCATGAACAAAACAGGAATACAAACACAAATTACCATTTTACTAGGTTTGACATATATAACAGCTCTCAATATTGCCTGGAGCCATTAGCTAAATAAATCAACTCTATAAAAGGAAAGTTCTATTTCATTTGGCGTAAAAAGAAAACCAAATTCACAGTTTAGCATGTGAGAAAGGTACAAATTTCAGTGAGGCAAGGCTTCAATCAGCAACTAAACCATAGACAAGGTTTTAATCATATAAACCTTTATGCAAGTGAAGTTGCTCAGTTATGTGCCACTCTTTGTGACCCCATGGACTTTAGCCTACCAGACTCCTCCATCCATGGAATTTTCCAGGCAAGAATACTGGAGTGGGTTGCTATTTCCTTCTCCAGGGGATCTTCCTGACCCAGAGATTGAACCCAGGTCTCCCACATTACAGGCAGACACTTTACCGCCTGAGTCACCAGGGAAGCCCACCAAAAACCTTTACACAATACAATTACAAAAAAGTAATTTGGAGGAGAAAGATTTAATTCCTTCTTCACTGTTTCAGCAGAAAGATGCTAGAGAGTTTTAAACTCTACCCCTTTGGAGCACTATTTTAATAAAGGACTGAATTTACCTAAGTACCTAGTTTTAAAAAACATGGTTACATGTATTTTGAAAACCAAGCCAAGAAATACAAGACCCATAAAATCCTGAAGCATATTAAGTGACAGTTCCTTTTGCCTTAATCCACAACCACAAATATCAATTAAATGTAATTATATTAAATAGGTTCCCCTGTGAGCAAATAAAGATTTGCCAGGACACAAATTGCAATCCAGGTGAACAATAGATAATTAAGTTCTTGAGTACACAGACAAATACAGATGGTATATTCCAGAATGTAGCGTAACAAATGTGTGTTTACCATAACATATACATTTCTTTCTTTCTTAGCTACTAAATGGCAGTAGGCCAAAAAATACAAATTAAAATATATGAGATTTTCTTTCTCTTTTCTTGGATGAGAAAATAAATATGGCATTTTATATTAATAACAGCTAATTAAAAGGCTATTAATCAGGGGCAATATTAAATAAGTGGACTCGATGAACTAAATGCCAGAAATAACCTTGTAGGTTTGAGGGGGGAAAAAAAACTTATTTAAACAACTATTTTTCTTATTAAAAACAAATGTTTTACTGAGCTCGCTATGGGAGGAAGAAATGAATCCATGAACAGGAAAATAAAATAGGTAGGATAAAACGTATGTTCCTAACTATTTAGGGAGTTAACTATTCCCATGGGAGAGAAAGGAGAAGGGGCAAAGGGCAAAGATCAAATGCAACTTTCTCAATTATGAAAAGAGGCTACCCATTCAATGTTTGAATGCAGAGCTATCAAGGAATATTTTTCAGGAAAGCTTTTTGTTTTCCTGCAGGAAAATGAGCAAACATCATACTTGTGTTCCTTTTTACTATATGATATGTAATGTACGAATTTCTTCTGTCAGCTGTTCTTAGGGCTGGAAATTTAATTCATTCTTGGTGTAGGATGGAAAACCTTGAAAAATAATCAATTTAAGATTGAGCGTGCTGATATGTCAAGTATTTTTAGTCTCTGCCCTTGTTTAAAGTAATAAAAATATTATCTAAAAACAGAATCTTAGAAGCACAGGCATTTTCTTGTCCTTATTGCTCACTCTCTTCAAATGGAAACCCCTCTCCCCCACTATACTGACTTTCATAGCAAAAATATTCTACTTTACAATCTAGGAAGTGTTCTGGGCAGCAGATCCTGGGGCTTTTCAATCTATTTGATCCTCAGTTTTCTCAGCTGAAAAGTTTCAGAAGTGGCCACTAAGAAACTTAATCAATATTAGTGATTCTGTGATTTCCAATAACAACGTCAAGTAATAATATGACCTCGTGTGTGTGTGTGTGCTCAGTCACTAGGTCATGTCCGACTCTGCGACCCTATGGATTGCAGCCCTCCAGGCTCTTCTGTCCATGGAATTTTTCAGGCAAGACTATTGGAATCGGTTTGTCATTTCCTCCTTCAGGGGATCCTCCCAACCTAAGGATCAAGCATGCATTTCCTGCGCCTCTTGCATTGACAGGCAGATTCTTTACCACTGAGCCACCTGGAAAGCACCATTATGACCTCAAGGTAGGACTTATCCTGATGAGACAGATACTGCTGTAGCTGTCTGCTCCTTCTCTCTTCAAGGTCCAAGGTCAGTTCTATATGACCCTGGGCTTGAGGGAAACTCCTCCCTCGAGATGCCCCTTGAGATGTCCCTTGAGCTGCCTAGAAAGACTCCCCAGGAGCTTGGGTAGCCCGTCTCTGCTGAGTTAATGCTCAGAGAGTGTGAGGACCAGGAGAGATGTGTTTGGTCCTGGTCCCTCCAACTGACGACGGGGACCACCCTTCTCACCCAGAGAGTTCCATTGAGCAAGGCTTTCCTGCAGGGAGGCGAGCCGGGTCAGTTCCTTCAGATCCCTTTCCCCTTCCTCATGCTATTGCCTGCACCACATCCCTCCTTGCTCCCATCATCAATACTCCTAACTTCTCATTTTCCCTAGAGTTCCTTCTTTCCTCTGTTAGGTGTTACTCTAAGTGTTACTGAACCCAAAGCTTCATGTTCTGCCTTGTGAACCTCAAGAGCCTCTTCAGCCGTGGTTGGTGAGCTTTTCCTGTCTCTCCTGCACTCTCTGAAGCCCCGTGGGAATGAGGCAGGAAGCTTCCCTCCTCGGATGGGAAAGCGGGAAGGTTATAGAATGGTTCTGCATCCCTTCCTTGTTTGCCACCCTTCCTACCACATCCTTCCTCTTCTTTCTTCCCTTCCTTCCTGCCTTCTTCCTTCCATTCATTCTTTTTCTCCCTCTCCCTCTATCCCTTTCTTCTTCCTTCTTTTCTTCTTTCCTTTCTTAGAGGAACTCAGATATATTAATCACGCTTTCTAGATCATGTCACATTATCCACAACTGGTAAAGGAAGGCTGGTCTCTAGTGTTTAGTTAGTTATCCCTTTCCCCCGTTCTCTTCTGCTGTTTCCCTACTCAAACCATGAAACCATTCTGATGTTTTGTGTGGATCCTCCTGTTTGTATATGCACTTGTAAAATGCATGTCTATACACGTCTTTTAAATGATCTACGTGGTACTATATGGTCGCTCTCACAGTAGAAGCTACTACTCAGCCTCTCATATTCACTGTCACCTGTTGTTACTACCAGCTGCCAGCGCCTCATGACATAATCCACAGGTATACCTCCACCTGGCTTTCACCACAAGAATCACCTCAGTGAACATACTTGCAGTGAACATCTCTTTGTGGACACCTGTGGGGAAATATTGGGGTCACATGCAGGAGTGGAATGTCTTAATTTGACTGGGCACTGCCAGATTGCTCTTCAGAAGGGCTATGCCAAACTTCACTCCCATCTGTGGTGAATAGTTTCCTCTATCTCCCCAACAGCATGTGGCCCTCAGATGTTATTTAATGTAGAAAAATTATCAAAAGTTATAAAGTGAAGGGAAACTTCTCTGTGTTCACTGGTTCATCACGCCCTAAATTCTTCCCAAATTTCAAAAAGAAATACACTTGGATTTTTATTAGACATTTTCTTTTTAGAAAGAATGTGATGGGCTTCTGGTTCAAAATGGTGGAGTTGAAAGATGTGTGCTCATCTCCTCCTTTGAGAACAACAAAACTACAACTGGCTGTTGGACAACCATCAGCAGGAGGACGCTGGGCCTCAACAGAAAAAGACGCCTCTGTCCAGAGACAAAGAAGCCACAGCAAGGTGGTGGGAGGGCCACAATCACGACAAAATCAAACCCCATACCCACCCGGCGAATGACCTGCAGACTTGAGAACATAATACCAAAGAAGTTCTCCCACCATTGTGAAGGTTCTGAACACCACATCAGGCTTCCCAGACTGGGGATCCAGCAAAGGGAGTGGGGATGCCCAGGGAATCTGACCTTGCAGACCAGTGGGATTTGATTATAGGACTTCCATAGGACTGGGGAAAACAGAGACTCCAGTCTTGGAGGGTAGAAACAAAATCTTGCTTGCACCCAGAAGAAAGGAGCAGTGACCCCCACAGGAGACCGAACCAAAACTACCTGCTATTATTGAAGGGCCTCCTGTGGAGGCACGGGTCAGCAAGGGTGATCACCACTGGTAGCAGCAGTCCTGGAAGGCCCCCCTTGGCATAAAACCTTCTTGGAGGTCACCATTAACCCTACCATAGAACCCATAGACCCCAGGACTGATGATAATCCAGGATCTCAGGAAAACAATGAAGATGCAAGAAATGTTTACCAAAGACCTACAAGAACTAAAGAACAAACAAATGGAGATGAATAATACACTAGAAGGAATTAATAGCAGAATAACTGAGAAAGAAGAATGGATCAATGACCTGGACAACAGAATGGTGGAAACCACTGGCATAGAACAGAATACAGAAAAAAGAATGAACAGAAATGAAGACAGCCTAAGAGACCTCTGGGACAACCTTAAATGCACCAACATTCACATTATAGGGGTCCCAGAAGGAGAAGAGAGAGAGAAAGGACTTGAGAAAATATTTGAAGAGGTAATAGCTGAAAACTTCCCTGGCATGGGAAAGGAAATACTCAACCAAGTCCAGGAAGCACAGAGAGACCCAGGCAGGATAAACCCAAGGAGGAACGCACCAAGACACACAGTAATCAAACTGACAAAAATTAAAGACAAAGATAAAATATTAAAAGTAACAAGGGAAAAATGACAAATACAAAGGAATTTCCATCAGGCTATCAGCTGATTTTGCAACAGAAACTCTACAAGCCAGAAGAGAAAGGCACCATATATTTAAAGTGATGAAAGGGAAGAACCTACAACCAAGAATACGCTACCTAGCAAGATTCTCAATCAGGTTTGATGGAGAAACCAAAAGCTTTCAAGACAAGCAAAAGTTAAAAAATTCAGCGCCACCAAACCAGCTTTACACAAATGGTAAAGGAACTTCTCTAGGCAGGAAACACAAGAGAAGGAAAAGATCTATAGAAAACAAACCCAAAACAATTTAGAAAATGATAATAGGATCACACATATCGATAATTACCTTATATGTAAATAGATTAAATGCACCACCCAAAAGATATAGACTGGCTCCTGGATGAAAATATGTACATGTATGTACTTCCAATTATCACATCACACACTCTTGATCCCCCAAATTGTACATAATTATTTTACATTGTTAGGCTAGCAAAGTAATGCTCAAAATTCTCCAAGCTAGGCTTCAACAGTGCATGAACCAGGAACTTCCAGATGTTCAAGATGGATTTAGAAAAGGCAGAGGAAACAGAGATCAAATTGCCAACATCCATTGGATAATAGAAAAAGCAAGAGAGTTCCAGAAAAACATCTACTTCTGCTTTATGGACTATGCCAAAGCCTTTGATGGGTGGATCACAACAAACTGTGGAAAATTCTACAAGAGATGGGCATACCATACCACCTTACCTGCCTCCTGAGAAACCTGTATGCAGGTCAAGAAGCAACAGTTAGAACCGGACATAGAACAACAGATTGGTTCCAAATTGGGAAAGGAGTATGTCAAAGCTGTATATTGTCACCCTGCTTATTTAACTTCTATACAGAGTACATCATGAGAAATACCAGGCTGGGTGAAGCACAATCTGGAATCAAGATTGCCAGGAGAAATATCAATAACCTCAGATATGCCGATGACACCACCCTTACAGGAGAAAGAGAAGAGGAAATAAAGAGCCTCTTGATGAAAGTGAGAAAGCGAAAAAGCTGGCTTAAAACTCAACATTCAAAAAACAAAGATCATGTCATCCAGTCCCATACTTCATGTTCCCATTATGGCTTACAATTGTAATTATCTTTTATTTTTTGTCTGGTTATTGATTATAAAAAACTGATAAACATATTTTACTATTGTGATTATGTAACTATTACTTAATAGCATTGTATCATGATTGGTTAACAGAAAAATTATAGAATTCTTATCACCAAAACTACCATTTAGTAGAAAAACTTGTAATCAATTTTTAAAATCCAGATATCAGAATTGTCTCGGAATTTTTTGAAAATTACAACCGCCCAGATATTTCCTTTTTTCTCCAAAGCTCCAGATATGTTTCTGATGAGCCATGTTTAAAAATACCTGGACTATATACTTTTATCTAGTTTGTTTCACTGTTTCTATTTCATATTCAGTGCTCCCATTTCAGTTTATGTTTTCCAACTTCTCTCTTTTTTTGGATGTTCTTTCTCAAGCCTTGATCAAGTGTACCAGAAAAGCTTTTTTATACACATATAAATAGCATGTATAACATATTTATATATCTTACAAAACTTATGAATTTTTGCTTAACTAAAAAATTTATGACATTTTGACTCTACTTGTTTGTCTTAGTATGAATAGAATGCTAGTTTCCTAATTTAAAAAATAGATATGCAACAAGCAACAAGGATTTACTGTATAGCACAGGGAATTATAGTCAATATCTTACAACCTATAATAGGAAATAATCTGAAAAATAATATATACGTATATGTGTAACTGAGTCACCTTGGTGTGCATCTGAGACATTGTCAGTCAACTGTACTTCAGTAAAATGCATATGTTATGAAAAAAGAATGTGTCAATACTATTACAGATGAAAATGGAACAGAAAAAAATTGAATTATGCTGGTGTGAATAGTCCCCAAATGTTATATACTGGGAAAAAAGATGTAATGTGTAAGGCTCCAGAAGAAATACATTAGGATTTACTGATTGAAGATCTAGTTGGAAGATGAACTTACCTGGTAAACCTGTCATCCATGAGATCTCTTTTACTGAAGTATTATTGCTTTACAATGTTATGCTAGTTAACATAGTCTCACCCTGAAAGTGTTCACTAACCCTCGAGCTGGTTGGGAGCACTCCCTGTGTGTTAGAATTGCCTGTTCGCTTGTCTGTCTCCCTCTGGGCTTTGTCAGAGTACAGGGCCTCCAGCCTTGTTCATTGCTGAACCCTACTGCTTAATCCACACTGTGTCTAATTCATTCTGAGTGTCTGATCTATACTGATTATTGAATAAATAAGTGTTCTAATTAGGATGTTTTTTTCCCACAACACCAAGCAATTCTTGTACTCCAGCTGGGTGTCCCACAATTCAATTCAACTCCAACATTACCTACCTGAAGAGCGTCAGATCCCACCTTCTCCCGGTCTTCCCTCCAGCATACACATCAGATGCCACGCATAAGTCCAGGTTGCCCCTGTCCTTCTGACCACCCATCTATAGATCTGAGGTTACAAATGATCTCAGGGAGAGAGAAATGAGCAGCAGCCTGAAGCTGAATCTAGTTCCTTGCCCAGGAATTGAACTTGGGTAGCCTGGATGAACGGAGAAGGCAATGGCAAGCCACTCCAGTACTCTTGCCTAGAAAATCCCGTGGATGGAGGAGCCTGGTAGGCTGCAGTCCCTGGGGTCGCTAAGGGTCGGACACGACTGAGCGACTTCACTTTCACTTTTCACTTTCACACATTGGAGAAGGAAATGGCAACCCACTCCAGTGTTCTTGCCTGGAGAATCCCAGGGAGGGGGGAGCCTGGTGGGCTTCCGTCTATGGGGTCACACAGAGTCGGACACGACTGAAGTGACTTAGCAGCAGCAGCAGCAGCAGCCTGGATGAAAACCAGGAATCTTAGCTAGTCGTCCACTGGGGCCAGAGGCAAAGTTGCCCTGGTTCTTGCCCCATTTGAAAAATGAATTTCTCAAAGAGGCAAAAGCTTATTTTGTACAAAGTTTATTATTAAAGACACAGCGTTATATGTGGGAGAGCACCCAGAGAAACAATTTAAGACAGAATCAAGGCAGAAATACACACCTCAAGAAAAAAGGTATGGGTGTACCCCTCTAATGAGGAGAAGTGCACCAGAAAATTGTTTCAAGTAACTTGTATAGGTCAGTTCTTCCAGGTCTTTGCTGACCTTTGGCTAATTATCTCATTTCTTTTCTACACCTGACCTGTCCCATGTCCCTCCTGGGCATGCATGCATGCACATCTTTTTGCCAAGATACAGATTCCAGCACAGAGGACTACGGGGAGGTTGATGCCATCTATTATGGGATAGTGTCCCCTCCATGTTTGACCCGCAAGGACCCATTCTGTGCATGCATAGTTGGGGAGGTCTCCTTGACCTCAAGAATGAGAATATGTGGTTTATCTTTTACCCAAGCAGGATGCAGCTCCTCTGTGCTCCTGCCTTTAGCTTTATCTTGGAGTATCTGTCCACAGGAAACAGATTCCAGCTGCTCAGCCTGAGGCCCATCTATCACCTGCCTCATAAGGACCTCCTCCTTAGGTTTGATTAGAGTTCCAAAAGCACTCACATACTCTAGAGACATATCTTACCTACCACATCACCAGTTTATTATGAAAGGATATGACTCAGGAACAGCCAGATGGAGAGAGGCACAGGACAATGTGTGGGGGAACACATGGCGCATCCCTGCCATCTGAGTGCACTATCTTCCCCACAGCTCCCAGGATCGCGAACCAGGAAGCTCTCAGGACCCATGTTTTGGGGTTCTTATGGAGGCAACATTATATAACCAGGACTGATTAAATTATTGGCCATTGGCAATTGATTCAGCTCCAGTCCTCTCCCCCTGCCGCCAGAGGTTGGAGTGAGATTGAAAGTTCTGACCCTCTAGTTACCCTGTTGGGTGCCCTGGCACCCAGCCTCCATTGTTAGGTTACCATAGCACTTTGGAAAACCTGCCTCATTACCTGACAAACACATCTTAACACGTTACATAACGTAACAAAAGACATCTTAACTGTTCTTAACACTTAGGAAATGGTTTTAGGAACTCTTTCAGAAATGGGAACAAAGACCAAATTTTATATATATATTCCTTTTTATAAATTATAATATCACAGCAAATATTTCTTCAATAAATGAGTGCATAAATAAGTGCATTGATTTGGGATTGTCAAAACCTAACATAGGTTTCCCTGGTGGTTCGGGGTAAAGAATCTGCCTGCAAGGCAAGAGACACAGGTTTGATCCCTGGGTCAGGAAGGTCCCCTGGAGAAAGAAATGGCAATCCACTCCAGTATTCTTGTCTAGGAAATCCCATGGACACAGATCATTTGTTATTGGGGAAACTAGAAAGGCCCATGCCCCTGGAAAAGTTGTGGGCCCCGGGACAGGAGTGAGAAGGGACAGCCAAGAGGTAGTATTCCTTGAGGCACAACTTCTCTCCCACCTCCCCTACCCTACAGGCTTTCTCCTTGACAGTGTAATGAAGGGCTGGTTTGGGGCAGGGGTCCCCTGATGACACACAGATCTATACATGCACATACCAAAGAGAAAATGCATAGAATCATATTAAGACTATTTGTTTTCACACCCTTGCAGTATAAAAAGTAATCTAAAGTTGACAGTTTCCAGGCATAGTTTTCCCTCAGTAAGCCCTCCATATTTTTGCTGGATGTGAAAGACTGTTTTCACAGCCAGAAAAGAGCACTTGAGAAATTCTTCAGGACTGAGTGACACTACAGGCCATCTTCCTTGGTTCCCAAGCAGTGAAAAACTCATACTGTGTTTCTACCTAATTAAAATCAGCAAGAAAGACTTCCAAATCAAAGCCATCCTATGCCAACTGTTTGGCTGGAGAACTCAGACACTGGAGAGCTCGTCTCAGCTGTTCACGTTCCAAATATGATAACACTTCTGCTTGTGCCATAGGGTCTGCTCAGGCTGTAGACTGAGAGCCTCTCACCTCTCCGCGTGGACCTGGTGTTCGTGCTGAGATCACAGTGGAACGCTGACAACACAAATTGCAGGGCTCTGACTCACTGTTCACTTGGAGACTACTATAATAGAGAGCATGTATGCTAAATTTATGTTCCTTGAGAACCTGGTCTATCACTAAGAGCTTTAGGGCCTTCCCCTTATAGTAACCTATCGAGATTGGTTGACTTATTGATATAAATTTGAAAATCAAACTAGTCCTACTGTTACTTCTGGCTCTCCCTTCTAAGGCTGAGGGTAAGGAGAGCTGTACAGATGTCCTGTCCCACCTCTAAGACAACTGAGCCAAAAGCCCCACTTCCCTGGCATGGTCACCGGCAGGGTGGTGATTTCTTTGGTTCTTGTCCTCTAGAAGGAAGGAATTTAGTCAAGAGGCATAGAGCAGTTTCAGACAGCAAGATTCTTATTGGGCAGAGTGAAAGTACACTCCTGGAAAAAGATGAGAGTAAGCTTCCTGGAAACCAGAAGCAGCCTGCCATGTGGTAGGGTTGGGCGTTTTAGAATGGTGGTCCCTCCCTGTGTTCTGCGTCATCTGAATGACAAGTTGACTGATTGCTTTATAACTTCTCTCCTAGAATGCAGGTGCTTACCCATAAGCGCCCAAGTGAAATCCATGGAGTTTGTTAAAAACAGCGTAATGAGCCCTGGTGCCTGAGTCCCCTTTTGGTCTCAGTGCACCTGCATCGACCTGCGCGGCAGTTTATCTTGCTTGGCCTTGATGTAGCTGGATACCTAGCAGCTTGACCGCAAGTGGGAGGGTCTCTGGGCATGTTCTGATCACCAGTGTCTGAGCTGGGGAGGGAAAGATCAGCCCATCCCAGATGGGGTGGGACCTGCTATGTCTGACTGCCTACCTAAGAACATCTCAAATCCTTTGGGCTCCTTAGAATAAAGGAGACATTTCATGGCAAAATAATCTCCATCTTCAATAAAAAGTTTAACCCATCTATTAAAGGCCATGGACATGAGTTTGAGCAAGATCCAGGAGTTGGTGATGGACAGGGAAGCCTAGCGTGCTGCAGTCTGTGGGATCACAAAGAGTCAGATACAACTGAGCGACTGAACTAAACTGAACTGATATATATATATATATATACATCATATATAACGTTTACTCAGCTGTTATCACTGTTGTAAGGCACTGTTCTAAGTGCTTTACATACATTAATCCATGTAATACTATTATTGTCCTTATTTTGCTGATACTCAAAGTTACACAGTTTGAGTAATAGTTTGTTACACGGTTACACAGTCAACCAAAGCAATTTGGTTCCAGGGCCTTTTTCTTAAAGAGGATGCTCTATTACATCCCTAGTAGACAGTCTGGGCTCTGAGAGGGCTCACAAGACAAGCATGACACACAGCTCCTGCCTACAAGGACCTCAAAGTCTAGGGGAGCAAAGTTGTGGCATTGTCTCCAGTCAGTAAGTGTTGCGCGCACAGCCAACAAGCTCCACCCACAGAACGAAGCTGGTGTGGGACTGATGCTTTCTCTCACAAGCCACATCCCATTCGGGGTGCCTCCAGCCCTCCCTTCTATCAGCACGGGCCAGGCCCTGGAGGTTGGGAGAGGAGTGAACTGCAGGGGCCCCTTGAGACCCAAGCAAGACAGTCCAGAGGGGCTGCTTTTCAGAATCGGTTCTGTTCTAGTTTGAATAGGAGCGAGCCCACCAATGGTGCCAGTCTGCAGGAACCAGCGTCCAGGGTGCCACCACCTGGTGGGCATCCTCAGACTGCAGACGGGGAGAACACCTCTGTGGTTCTTATTCCGGCATTTCCCCATCACTCTAATGAGTAATTACACTGACTCAGATGTCTCATTTCATGGAGACCACCCCGCCTGCCTTTTCAAGGCTTCTCCGGGCTCCAGCAGAACCCGGCAAAGAGAAAGCCCAGGCTGCATCCCACTGCCACCTCCACCCCTCCCAACACCCTGCTTAAAAGCAAATCTGAGTCTGTTTCAAGAATTTCAAAATAAATGCTTTCAATCCACCAGAGCCTGTTAACAAATATGAAATTGTTATATATTTTGCCTCACTTAAAGTGTACCTGATACAACCTGTGATGATCAGGACTTTTACAAAAGATACATTAAAAGATGAGTATTAATTTATGAATATCAATGTGTCTACTCTAAAAGATTCAAGCAATTCCCCTGCAGAGCAAGTTTCCTTAGTGGGCTTAAACATACGATTCAAACTCCAACCCCACCCCTGACCTCCACCATACACACTTCATCTTGTTTCATTTTAAGTGAAGGTTTTTATTTTTCCAGGAACCCATTTATTGTGTGTTTACAACATATGCTTATCTGGGAGCTTATCAGCAGAACTCTCCCCAACAACTAAAAATATGTAGGACTAATCTGAAGTTGAATACAAGTGGTTCTATAAACACTGGGTCCCCATTACCCCTCCCTCTTGGCTCTGTGAGTAACTGAGTTCTCGTCTCCCTCGGGCTCCCAGCGAGAACACAAGCCTGCTGCTGACAAGAAGAAACGCTGCTCATTGACGGACGGGGCTGGAAGGCAGGCCGAGTCACAGCTTCAGCCCACGGAGGAGGCCCGGCTCCAGGACGCGCATCAGCGGAGTCACCTGAAGGGAAGCGGTTTGACTTTAGAGTCGCTTTACTGCCGCAGTAAGTGGTTTCCTCTCTGCCTCACAGGTGCGTGTGCACGTTTTTTTCTCTTTTTGTGGAGGAAACTATAATATCCCACTCTTAGCACCACAGAACCCCGCTCCCAGAGAGCGGATTAAATGACTTTCCAGTTTCCAAGGCTCCGTTAAGAGCTATGTAAAAACAGTTACATATTTTACACAGGCTGTCGCTAAGCATGTGGACTCCCCTAAAGACACTTCCAGCCAAAAACCCATTCAATTTTTATGAAAGGAGTTAAAAAGAACTTCCTTTTTCCTCTTCCTCACCACCCTACGCCTTATCTGTGCATGCATGGGTGCGTGCTAAGTTGCTTCAGTCTTGTCTGACTCTTTGTTACCCCATGGACTGTAGCCCAACAGGTTCCTCTGTCCAAATTCTCCAGGCAAGAATACTGGAGTGGGTTGCCATGCCCTCATCTAGGGGGTCTTCTCGACCCAGAGAGGGAACCCGTGTCTCTAATGTCTCCTGCACTGGCAGGTGAGTTCTTTACCACTAGCACCACCTGGGAAAACCCACATCTTATCTAACGCCATCAAATCATAATGGCCAGCATGATGGGAGTATCAGCACCAGTGTTGGTCACTCAGTCATTTCTGACTCTTTGTGACCCCAGGGACTGTAGCCCACTAGGCTCCTCTGTCCATGGAATTTCCCAGGCAAGAATGCTGGAGTGGGTTGCCATTTCCTTCTCCAGAGGATCTTCCTGACCCAGGGATCGAACCTGGATCTCCTGCATTGCAGGCAGATTATTTACTGGCTGAGCAACCAGGGAAGCCCTGTTGGGAGTATAGTGACACTTAAAATAACATTGTGTCATCCAGACCAAATTCCCAGATCAGTAGCCCAGGATCTGGTTCATTTGGAAGTTTCAAAAACCGCATGAGAAGCTACACTTCTACCTCTGAGGACCATTTGTTGCCTTGGCCAGATGAGTCCTGTGAAAAGAGAGTTTCCTTTGTTTCTTGACAAAGTAGCAGAGAGTCAAGCACAGTTCCACGGGGCCCAGGATCCGGCACCCTTTGTGTGTCTCGGTCAGCTTGGTCTTCTGTCACAGAATACCACACCAACCACATAGTTATTTCTCACAGTCCTGGAGGTTGAGACGTCTGAGATCAGGGCACCAGCAGACCCCGTGTATGGGGAGGGCCCGTTTCCTAGCTTGCAGACAGCACCTTCTCATTGCGTCTTCATTTAGCAGACAGTGAGAGCTCTGGTTCCCTAACTCTCTTATAAACACACCAATCCTTATGAGGGTTCCACCCCCATGATCTAATTATATCACAAAGGCCCCGCTCCCTAATGCATCATCTCAATGGGGGTTAGAGTTTCCACAGGTGAATTTGTGGGGGCACACAAATGTGTAGTCCAGAACAGTGTATTACTCCCACTAACTATCTTTAATGAACTGTGTTATTTCCCAGAAAATTTACCTCTTCACTCTCACAGGGCAGAATGCAAATCAAGCCTTGTTGTAGTCTTTTATTTCTAGCTTTGAACAATGCTTGTACAACAGGTATTCAATAAATATTGCTTGAATGACTGAATAAATGTTAAACAATGCAGGCACGGTGACAGAGACTTTCTCAGCTGATGACCCTTAAGGCACTCGGCCCCTAGCAAGGCTCCATCCACCCTGCCATCAGGCAGATGCTGTGGCTCCGCCCTTCTCTTCCCTTCCCCAGATACTAATTTCACTCCACAGCTGCTCTCCCTCTTGGGAGGAAGAAAAGCAGAAGGAGAGGAGGGCAGATTCAAGAGATTTCTCTTCTCCAAACACCCACAACAATTTTTCTTAATGACAGCTTTAAATATGTAGATGCTATCACTACTTCCTTAAAAGATGGTGGACTGAATTGCTTTGCAGCCTATGCTTGTTAGGGAGAATTTATTGAAAAGGAAAAGAACCATCTGTCCAAATTTCTCTGAATGTTTTTCAAATACACATGAAACTAAAAAGTTAACCCTAGATTCTTCCTAAATACTAAGAAAGCAAATACATTTTTATTAATTGAATGCTTCATGTTGCTAGCATATTCCTTTTTAAATAGGTTACATCTTAGATATACTGAACGTTAGTTCACTGACTTTCCATGTTTGCAAACTTCTGGCCAAAATTAGGGTGGGTCTACCCTTCTGCTCATTCAGAAATGAAGACCATGGAGCCCCCAGGCTCTCTCAGCTAATCTTGCCTTTGAGACCCGTTTCTCTCACCTGTAAATTGCCAGGTTGGGCTAAACTCCCTGGGGCATCAGGAAATGGGGTAGAGGTGTAGAAGACGAGTGGAAGAACTAACAAGAGCAGTTCCAGTTTCAGGTGGGTTCATACTGGTTCAGTCTAAAATTTTCTTTGATCAAAACAGAGTTCTGATATTAAAAAACTAAAAATGTCTGCAAACTCTTGGACTAAATGAATGATGGCTGAGATCCTTTGGGGTTCCAAATTCCCATGGTAGAGTTTAGTCTTATAATTTGACCACTTAGGGGCTTCTCTGCTGGCTCAAATGGTAAAGAATCTGCGTGCAATCCAGGAGACATAGGTTTAATCCCTGGGTTGGAAAGATCCCCTGGAGAAGGGAATGGCTACCCACCCCCATATTTTTGCCTGGAAAATTCCATGGACAGAGGAGCCTGGTGGGCTACAGTCCATAGGGTTACAAACAGTTGGACATGACTGAGCAACTAACACTTTACCACTTAAGTAGAATTCACAGTTTTGTAGTCATTGATCATTGGTCTGGTTTTAAAAGCAAAGAGTAGCTCTGTTTGGTAAGAAATGTGATACCCTCGTTTATAGCAGGTCCTCTGGAAAGATAGGAATCCCCATCAAGAAGGCCTGCTTGGCATAAGCAGGGCACAGGAGAGGCAAATAGCAAGGGGCTGCCCTCCTGCTTCTGAGAGAGGAGGAGGAGAAGAAGGTTAGAAAACGGAACAAGAGCGTCTCAATAGTGGACGTTGTGGAGAAAGAAGGGCTCCAGAGGGGAACCTCATGTGGAAGGGAAAGATGGGTCTCAGCTGATTCCCACCAGGCTCCTCTGTCCATGGATTCTCCAGGCAAGAATACTAGAATGTGTTGCCGTTCCCTCCTCCAGGGGATCTTCCTGGCTCAGAGATCGAACCCAGGTCTCCCACATTGCAGGCAGATTCTTTCCTCACTGAGCCACCAGGAAGCACTTTACAAGGTATTAGATTGTAAGACTAAACATGTTTATTTTTTGTGTTGATTTTTCTGTGGCATTTGTGTGAAAAGTACTGTAAACTTATTACAATAAAATACTATATAGCTGATTGCATTAGTTGGGTACTTTGGCTAACTTTGTTGGACTTATGAAACAAATTGGATTTAGAATAGAACTGGTTCATATGTAGTGGGCTTATTGTAGAGGATGTGTTGATAGTTTAGCTTGCTTTGAGAAGGCTTTCTAAGGAATTACTGATGCCTGAAGTGAAATAAAAGGTTAAAATCAGAAGATAAAGATGAACCAAATATCAATTTCACAATAAGTGGAGGGAACAAACAGCAGAAAGAAAAAGAAAGATTTGGCCAAGAAAGAGTTTGTTTCAAACTGCATAGGAAAAAGATGAATCTTTGGTCAAAGTTAACAGCCCTAAAGATTAGCTTCTGAGGCAAACTATCAGTGAAAGTTCTTATAACTGCCTCATAAATGGCCTTATTAATTTCATGACACTGTAAGGGCTCACAACAGATTCTTAAAACATCTTAGAACTAAAATCTGACACTATGTCCAGCTTTTATTCAGGAAGCTTCTATACTTACCATTTGCAAGACATTTACTTCTCTTAACTCATTTTCCCTGTTAGATTTTTATTCACACATTAAAAGTCTGTGAGGAAATCGAAGACCTTGAAGATGTCTATAGAGAAGAGCGGGAAAAAGTGACTAGAAGGAGGTAACTTGTATTAGAGTCTAGAGAACCTCATTTTCCAAATCCAAAATGTTAAGTGATTGAAATACTGTGACAACTAGCTTCTGTGCAAATAAAAGCTGACTCTATTTTTAATCCATTGTCCCTAAGAATACCTCTGCCCACCAAAACAGGCAAGATGAGACTGTGGGGAGTTAACAAGCTAAGAGTCCATCCTTCCTCGAGGATTGAATCCTTCCACGGACTGTCTGCTGTCTGCCATAAAATTTGTCACAGTCTCTTTAAAATACTGACAACTAATACCATTCATGGGAAATAGATGGAAAAACAGTGGAAACAGTGTCAGACTTTATTTTGGAGGGCTCCAAAATCACTGCAGATGCTGATTGCAGCCAGGAAATTAAAAGACGCTTACTCCTTGGAAGGAAAGTTATGACCAACCTTGATAGTATATTAAAAAGCAGAGACGTTACTTTGCCAACAAAGGTCCATCTAGTCAAGGCTATAGTTTTTCCCGTGGTCATATATGGATGTGAGAGTTGGACTGTGAAGAAGGCTGATCGCCGAAGAATTGATGCTTTTGAACTGCGGTGTTGGAGAAGACTCTTTGAGAGTCCCTTGGACTGCAAGGAGATCCAACCAGTCCATTCTAAAGGAGATCAATCCTGGGTGTTCATTGGAAGGACTGATGCTAAAGCTGAAACTGCAATACTTTGGCCACCTCATGAGATGAGTTGACTCACTGGAAAAGACTCTGATGCTGGGAGGGATTGGGGGCGGGAGGAGAAGGGGACGACAGAGAATGAGATGGCTGGATGGCATCACCGACTCTGTGGACATGAGTTTGAGTGAACTCCAGGAGTTGGTAATGGACAGGGAGGCCTGGTGTGCTGCAGTTTATGGGGTCGCATAGAGTCAGACACGACTGAGCGACTGAACTGAACTGAACTGAATACCCTTTATTAATGATTGTGATTATTGTGTTCAGTTCAGTTCAGTTCAGTCGCTCAGTCGTGTCCAACTCTATGCGACCCCATAAACTGCAGCACACCAGGCCTCCCTGTCCATCAGCAACTCACAGAGTCCACCCACACCCATGTCCATTGAGTTGGTGATGCCATCCAGCCATCTCATCCTCTGTCGTCCCCTTCTCCTCCTGCCCTCAATCTTTCACAGCATCAGGGTCTTTTCCAATGAGTCAGCTCTTCGCATCAGGTGGCCAAAGTATTGGAGTTTCAGCTTCAACATCAGTCCTTCCAATGAAAACACAGGACTGGTCTCCTTTAGGATGGACTGGTTGGATCTCCTTGCAATCCAAGGGACTCTCAAGAGTCTTCTCCAACACCACAGTTCAAAAGCATCAATTCTTCGGCACTCAGCTTTCCTTATAGTCCAACTCTCACATCCATACATGACCACTGGAAAAACCATAGCCTTGACTAGACGGACCTTTGTAGACAAAGTGATGTCTCTGCTTTTAAATATGCTGTCTAGGTTAGTCATGACTTTAATGATGCTTTTTTAATTAAAAGCGTCTTTTAATTTCATGGCTGCAATCACCATCTGCAATAATTTTGGAGCCCAAAAAAATAAAGTCAGACACTGTTTCCACTGTTTCCCCATCTATTTCCCATGAAGTGATGGGACAGGATGCCTTGATCTCAGTTTTCTGAGTGTTGAACTTTAAGCCAACTTTTTCATTCTTCTCTTTCACTTTCATCAAGAGGCTCTTTATTTCCTCTTCACTTTCTGCCATAAGGGTGGTGTCATCTGCATTTCTGAGGTTATTGATATTTCTTCCCGCAATCTTGATTCCAGCTTGTGCTTCCCCCAGCCCAGCATTTCTCATGATGTACTCTGCATATAAGTTAAATAAGTAAGGTGACAATATACAGCCTTGACGTACTCCTTTTCCTACTTGGAACCAGTCTGTTGTTCCATGTCCAGTCCTAACTGTTGCTTCCTGACCTGCATACAGGCTTCTCAAGGGGCAGGTCAGGTAGTCTGGTATTCCCATCTCTTTCAGAATTTTCCACAGTTTATTGTGATCCACACAGTCAAAGGCATTAGCATAGTCAATAAAGCAGAAATAGATGTTTTTCTGGAACTCTCTTGCTTTCTCCATGATCCAGTGGATGTTGGCAATTTATTCTCTGGTTCCTCTGCCTTTTCTAAAACCAGCTTGAACATCTGGAAGTTCACGGTTCATGTATTGCTGAAGCCTGGCTTGGAGAATTTTGAGCATAACTTTACTCGTGTGTGAGATGAGTGCAATTGTGCAGTAGTTTGAGCATTCTTTGGCATTGCCTTTCTTTGGGATTGGAATGAAGACTGACCTTTTCCAGTCCTGTGGCCACTGTTGAGTTTTCCAAATTTGTTGGCATATTGAGTGAAGCACTTTCACAGCATCATCTTTCAGGATTTGAAATAGCTCAACTGGAATTCCATGACCTCCACTAGCTTTGTTTGTAGTGATGCTTCCTAAGGCCCACTTGACTTTACATTCCAGGATGTCTGGCTCTAGGTGAGTGATCAAACCGTCGTGATTATCTGGGTCATGAAGATCTTTTTTGTACAGTTCTTCTGTGTATTCTTGCCACCTCTTCTTAATATCTTCTGCTTCTGTTAGGTCCATACCATTTCTGTCCTTTATCGAGCCCATCTTTGCATGAAATATTCCCTTTGTATCTCTGATTTTCTTGAAGAGATCTCTAATCTTTCCCATTCTGTTGTTTTCCTCTATTTCTTTGCATTGATCACTGAGGAAGGCTTACTTATCTCTTCTTGTTATTTTGGAACTCTTCAGTCAAATAGGAATATCTTTCCTTTTCTCCTTTGTTTTTCCCTTATCTTCTTTTCACAGCTATTTGTAAGGCCTCCTTAGACAGCCATTTTGCTTTTTTGCATTTCTTATTCTTGGGGATGGTCTTGGTCCCTGTCTCCTGTACAATGTCACAAACCTCCATCCATACTTCACCTGGCACTCTGTCTATCAGATCTAGTCCCTTAAATCTATTTCTCACTTCCACTGTCTAGTCATAAGGGATTTGATTTAGGTCATACCTGAATGATCTAGTGGTTTTCTCCACTTTCTTCAATTTCAGTCTGAATTTGGCAATAAGGAGTTCATGTTCTGAGCCACAGTCAGCTCCTGGTCTTGTTTTTGCTGGCTGTATAGAGCTTGTCCCTCTTTGGCTGCAAAGAATATAATCAATCTGATTTCGGTGTCGACCATCTAGTGATGTCCATGTGTAGAGTCTTCTCTTGTGTTGCTGGAAGAGGGTGTTTGCTATGACCAGTGTGTTCCCTTGGCAGAACTCTCTTAGCCTTTGCCCTGTCATTCCGTATTCCAAGGCCAAATTTGCCTGTTACTCCAGGTGTTTCTTGACTTCGTACTTTTGCATTCTAGTCCCATATAATGAAAAGGACATCTTTTGGGGGTGTTAATTCTAGAAGGTCTTGTAGGTCTTCATAGAACCAATCAAATTTAGCTTCTTCAGTTTTACTGGGATTATTGTATTTGCTTATTTGCCTTAGCCAAAAGAGCAAAAAGCTATACGCTTAAAAATAAATGTTACACAGTTTCTTATAGCCAAGAGCCCACCGACCAGTGATGACATCAGATGTTTAACACAAATGATAAACTGAATAAGCTTGTTTTGTGTCATGCCCATAATGGAGAGTTTCTGGGACAGTTTCCTCCTTGGGAGGACATGGGATCTACCACTGTTCTTTTCTGGAATGTGACTGACTTTGCAGATTTGCAAATCTTACTCTGCAGAAATCCCTCTCTCTATGTGTGAGGTTTTTCTCCTCTTGCACGCTATAGAAAGAACAAAATAAAAACTAAACCAAGAACTAAATCAACAAAGCAACCTGGCAGGGAGCATCACTGGCAGGGTAGAGCCACTCGGTGTCCTGTAGTGACCGAACCCACGAAGCCTGTGGGTCCCTGTCCTCTCACCAAAGCACGAGTGTGCAGAACCAGGACCCCAAGGCCCCATGGGAACACTGCTCCCACCACCCCTCGCCCCAGCTCTCTGCCCAGAAGCCAGTTCGCACAGCTCCCCCTCTACCCCCAACATAGCAGTGCATGCCCTCTCACTTTAAGGAAGCTGCTCAAACCCCACCTACCCTGCACCGCATCCCCACCAGCCACTGCAGCCTCATCTCTTCCTTTTCCAAAATGTTTCCAGGCCAGAAGTCTGTCTTGAGAACTTGATGTTAAATCTCACACTTTTCTTTCCTTTATAAGGGGTTAAACCTACCTTTTCTTTCCCTCCAGATCAAGTACAATTTGCTTTGCTGTCCCATTGAGATGACAAACTAGAAGAGGGTCAGGCACATCGTATCTTTTGTTTCCCTGGTGGCCTCAGCCTGAGCCTCACTTGGCAAGGTGAATTGATTTATTCTGAACAGTAAGGGGTAAGAGGGCACAAAAGCATTTATTTTGTAGATAAAGATCCTTAAAAGCTGAGGAATAAAACTATCATATGACCCAACAGTTCCACTACTGTGCATATACTCTGCTGCTGCTGCTAAGTCACATAAGTCGTGTCCGACTCTGTGCGACCCCACAGATGGCAGCCCACTAGGCTCCTCCATCCATGGGATTCTCCAGGCAAGAACATTGGAGAGGGTTGCCATTTCCTTCTCCAATGCATGAGAGTGAAATGTGAAAGTGAAGTCGCTCAGTCGTGTCCAACTCGTAGCGACCCCATGGACTGTAGCCCACCAGGCTCCTCCGTCCATGGGATTTTCCAGGCAAGAGTACTGGAGTGGGGTGCCGTTGCCTTCTCCGCAATATACCCTGAGGAAACCATAATTGAAAAGGACACGTGTACCCCAGTGTTCATCGCAGCACTGTTTACAATAGCCAGGACATGGAAGCAACCTAGATGTCCCTCGGCAGACGAATGGATAAAGCAGTGTTGGTACATATATACAATGGGATCCTATTCAGCCATAAAAAGAAATGCATTTGAGTCAGTGCTAAAGAGGTGAATGAACCTAGGGCCTATTATAGAGTGAAATAAGTCAGAAAGAAGAAAACAAATGTATATTAAAGCTATGGAATCTAGAAAAATGGGATTGATGAACCTACTTCCAGGGCATCAGTAGAGACACAGAGCTAGCGAACAGACTTGTGGACACAGTTGGGGAAGGAGAGGGTAGGATGAATTGAAAGAGTAGCATTGAAACATACACGTTACTGTATGTAAAAAAGATACAGTGGAAATGGGCTGTGTGACGCAGGGAGCTCAAACAGTGCTCTGTGACAACCTCAGGAGCGGGATGGGGTGGGAGGCAGGAAAGAGGTTCAGGACATACGTACACCTGTGGCTGATTCATGTTGATGGATGGCAGAAACCATTCAAATATTGTAAAGCAATTATCCTCGAATTAAAAATATTTTTTTAAAAAAAGATCAGAACCCTTCCTCTTTCTTAAGCATATAAGGTAGAGGTGGGGGTGAAAGACCCCCACCAAAGTCCCTCTCTGCACATATTTGGGGTCAAAGAACAAAGGGAGGCCTTTTCTTTCTCCTTGTTACTTTCAGACTTTTTAAATCGCCTGTGATTTTGGAGAACAATATAAAAATGGGGGAGGATTGGTTATCAAAAACAAACTATGAGCTCTAGAAAGCTAACTTTTCTTTTTACTTATTAATTATATATTTATTAAAAATATATCATTATTGAATGGTTTTATATATATATATAAAACCATTCAATAATGATATATATAATATATAATATTTATATATAATATATATATAATATATAATATTTATATATATAATATATATATATAATATTTCACACTGCAGTATGTGCTAGGCATGCACTGGGGAATAAAAATGTGCATGGCCGTGATCCTCACAGAGTTTGTTGCCTACCAAATGAGACAGATTTTGAACAAGTAAAGAGACAAGACAAAATACTAATGGGTGGGTTATATGATCTTTGAATTATGTATCCATAAGACTGTTACCAAAAAAATAAAGACTATCGAGAAGGGTCTTTGTAAGTAGAGTGTCAGGGCCCTGTCTCCACTCTGTGTTGCTGGGGAGGGTCACATGTATCATACCATCCTCTGCAGGTCCTCAGTGATAGCTGGCCCATGCTAGGTGCTGCTAACAACATCTGTGCATGACAATGTTTGCAGAGCCAGAATCAAACCTTTCCTCTCAAAGACTATGGAGACTGGGACAAAATGTTCAGCTGCCACCTGCTGTCACCAGAGTTCTGGCCACATTTCACACTTGGCAAATCAGATCAGCTATTCCTGAGGTCACTCCTCTCTCTAACTGCTTCAGCAGCTTCGTCTTCCACTTTGGTGAGTCACCAGGCAGAGGATGGAGAATGAAGGTGATTACTGTGCAGATAATCTGATACCATACGCAGTCCTTTAGCATGTTTCCTCTGTATTTGTATCTTGGCAAACGCAGGCTACATTGTTTGCAGTTCCACTTTCATTGCCAGCTTTTTCTGGAAAAATCATAGAAAATAAGATGAGAATACCGCCAGCCCCAAGCGCTTGGCTCCCTGGTGTAGGGTTTTCTCATTCCTCCTTGCTTTCCAGCTCACTCTCTACCCCCTTTCTGACTCTCTCCGTCTCTGTTTCAGCTGATGCTCTTGACAACAACCTCTGTAGACTCTTCTGGGGCTCCCAGGTGTACTCTGGAGCTGCCTGAGAACACACTAATCCCTTTCCTCTTTCACAATGTGACAATTAAACATTCCAGAAGAACTCTTCTTCCAGGTGAGACAGACCGGCTTCATCTCTGACACGCTGACATGAGAGGCAATGAAAAACTAGGTGTTCTCCAACAGGCTCTCTAAGAATACAATGAAAGGAAGCCCCTAATCTAAAACAGCCCAGAATTCCAATGTTTTGGACAAGTCCTACCATCTACAAATCATTAGAGCTAGCTCCTCTAATAACAGCAGGGACTTATTGGACTTACAAAAGATAAATTACCATTTGCTGTCCAGCACCACATTTAGGGAAGCTTTTCCTGCAGGGCCAAGCCATGGTTACAGGAATGAGAGTGTTCTTTTGGTGAACCAGAGTTGCATATTGGAAGTCATTTACCAAATTTCTTGACTAACTATATTAAAATATAAGCCTTGGCCTGTGAGTCAAACTATTTTCTTGATATGTGGGTTTAAATGTTTTCAATATATTAAGATTCTGCAGTGAAACATTGACACTATATTTGTCAACTTTATGTCAATCATGTGTCTGAATATTTCCTCTGAATAAACAGTGTGACCCAGCTTTATTTTTGGGGGGCACTGCATCTTTATTCCTCAATGCATCTTGATTCCTCTATCAGCTACTGTAGAGACATTCCCCCAAAAACATGGTAATAGATTGTGAATCAGTTCAGTTCAGTCGCTCAGTCGTGTCTGACTCTTTGCGACCCAATGAACCACAGCATGCCAGGCCTCCCTATCCATCACCAACTTCCAGAGTCCACCCAAACCCATGTCCATCGAGTCAGGGATGCCATCCAACCATCTCATCCTCTGTCATCCCCTTCTCCTCCTCCCCTCAATCTTTCCCAGCATCAGGGTCTTTTCAAATGAGTCAGCTCTTCGCATCAAGTGGCCAAAGTATTGGAGTTTCAGCTTCAACATCAGTCCTTCCAATGAACACCCAGGACTGGTCTCCTTTAGGATAGACAGATTGGATCTCCTTGCAGTCCATGGGACTCTCAACAGTCTTCTCCAACACAACAGTTCAAAAGCATCAATTCTTCAGCACTCAGCTTTCTTTATAGTCCAACTCTCACATCCATACATGACCACTGGTAAAACCATAGCCTTGACTAGACAGACCTTTGTCGGCAAAGTAATGTCTCTGCTTTTTAATATGCTGTCTAGGTTGGTCATAATTCTCCTTCCAAGGAGTAAGCGTCTTTTAATTTTCTGGCTGCAATCACCATCTGCAGTGATTTTGGAGCCCAGAAAAATTAAGTGCCACAAGAAAAAGAAATGCAAAAAAAACAAAATGGCTATCTAAGGAGGCCTTACAAATAGCTGTGAAAAGAAGAGACGCAAGAGGCAAAGGAGAAAAGGAAAGATATACCTATTTGAATGCAGAGTTCCAAAGAATAGCAAGGAGAGGTAAGAAAGCCTTTCTCAGCGATCAACGCAAAGAAATAGAGGAAAACAACAGAATGGGAAATACTAGAGATCTCTTCAAGAAAACTAGAGATACCAAGGGAACATTTTATGCAAAGATGGGCTCAATAAAGGACAGAAATGGTATGGACCTAACAAAAGCAGAAGATATTAAGAAGAGGTGGCAAGAATACATAGAAGAACTGTACAAAAAAGATCTTCATGACCCAGATAATCACGATGGTGTGATCATTCACCTAGATCCAGACATCCTGGAATGTAAAGGCAAGTGGGCCTTAGGAAGCATCACTACGAACGAAGCTAGTGTAGGTCATGGAATTCCAGTTGAGCTATTTCAAATCCTGAAAGATGATGCTGTGAAAGTGCTGTACTCAATATGCCAACAAATTTGGAAAACTCAACAGTGGCCACAAGACTGGAAAAGGTCAGTTTTCATTCCAATCTCAAAGAAAGGCAATGCCAAGGAATGCTCAAACTACCACACAATTGCACTCATCTCACACACGAGTAAAGTCATGCTCAAAATTCTCCAAGCCAGGCTTCAGCAATACATGAACTGTGAACTTCCTGATGTTCAAGCTGGTTTTAGAAAAGGCAGAGGAAGCAGAGATTAAATTGCCAACATCCACTGGATCATCAAAAAAGCAAGAGAGTTGCAGAAAAACATCTATTTCTGCCTTATTGGCTATGCCAATGCCTTTGACTGTGTGGATCACAATAAACTGTGGAAAATTCTGAAAGAGATGGAAATACCAGACCACCTGCCCTGCCTCCTGAGAAACCTGTATGCAGGTCAGATTGTGAATAGAGATGACTAAATAAGGCGTGTGGACCATCCCCTAAGTGGAACGCCAAGCAGCAAACTGAATAACATATTTGATTCAATCATCACAAAAAAGGTTGCATCAACAATTCAAAGATGCAGTCATGGGTTCAGTTATGAATTTGAAAATGATCAATTCCTAACATTATTAGGCTGAGACAAAGGATGTATCATTTTAGTATAGATCTAAGATGACCCAACAATCATTATAATAATGTAAACACAGCAGGGACTCCTGAGCACCCAGGTGGATTTTCTTTTTCCTATCAATTTCAGGATTTGACAAATAATTATTTAGATGATTAAATTAGTTGTGTAAGTGTATCTTCTTGAATGTTCTCTGCAGACTTAACCCCAGGAATGTGGTGCTGCCATATGTGGTTGCCTGATAGAAGCTGCATAATTTGTTACCTATAAGTTTGCCTCCTGCTTCAGAAAACCATTTATGTAACTAATTGAGAAAGTGCAGACTTCCAGTCTCAGGTCAATAGAATCTCTACCCTCACCTCACCTGCAGTTTAGAGCAAGCAAAGAAAGGATTGAACAACAGATACCAAAGTGTGACTAGAACAAGCAGCAGACACAGCCATTGTTCTCAGGGATTTAGATCCCATTTCCTCTTAATATAACTTGGGTCATATTTTTCCTCCATTAAAATATTGGATTGTGTCATAGGTTGAATTGTATTCCCCAAAGGTATGTTGAAGTCTTAGCCCTTGGTATCTGTGAATGGGACCCCATTAGAAATAGGATCTTTGCAGATGCAATATCATTAAGACAAGGACATATGGGATAAAGGTGAACCCTAATCCAATTACTGGTTTTATAATAAGGAGAGAGAAATTCAGACACATGGACTCACAGGAGAGGAGCCCATGTAAAAATGGAAGTAGATATTGGAGTGATGCATCTATGGTCCAAGGAGTGCCAGCAACCAGTGGAAGCTAAAAGAGGCAAGAATGGAACCTAGAGCTTTCTAGGAAAGTATGACCATAATGACACCTTGGTTTTGGACTTCTAGCCTCCAGCACTATGAGAGAATACATTTCTGGTATTATAAGCCACCCAGGTTGTGGAAGGAAATCATGTTGGTTTCCCTTTTTTCTTCCATTTCAGTTACTTAATCTCTGAATTTTCTATTTTTAATGTCTGTAGTGCCTGTGCAGGCTTCCCTGGTAGCTCAGATGGTAAAGCATCTGCCTGCAGTGCAGGAGACCTGAGTTCGATCCCTGGTTCAAGAAGATCCCCTGGAGGAGGCCATGGCAACCCACTCCAGTATTCTAGCCTGGAGAATACCATGGACAGAGGAGCCTGGTGGGCTACAGTCCATGGGGTCACAAAAAGTCAGACATGACTGAGCGACTAACATTTTCACTTTCTTTCATTCATAGTGCTTGTGTATTGATTTGAAGATTACATTTTTATTTTAGAATACATTTCTGGGAATAGCATCAAGTTTTGTTGATGACTTTGCAGTGGAATATTTGCATATACAAGGGAAAGAAAGAAAATGCTTGTTTGTGTGTTTAAAGACATTACTTTTGCCAAAATAAAATATGTGTCCATCCATGGTGGTAGTAGTAGAAGTAGTAGTTAAGTCGCTAAGTCATGTCCGACTCCATGAGACTCTTGCCAGGCTCCTCTTTTCATGGGATTCTCCAGGCAAGAATACTGGAGTGGGTTGCCATTTCCTTCTCCAGGGGATCTTCCCGACCCAGGAATCGAACCCAGGTCTCCGGCATTGCAGGTAGATTCTTTACTGACTGAGCTATAAGGGAATGATAGTTAAATTGGAACTAATAATGTTGCAGAAAACCTTCAGAGAATAAGCTTACCCACCACTTAACAGACATAATTCACTGTTCAGAGCTCACCAATGGGCTTCTCCATGAATTGTTTCTAGTGGGCTGCCATGTCCATTTACATCATTAAGTGCAGAGGAACTGACAAAGAGGATTTGAATCCTCGTCAAATTGAGTGGCAGCAAGGATTAGACGGGATGATATAGTTGCTGCTGAGCACCTGAGGCCCACTGAAGAGAAACCACTACCGTTATTATTAACTGTAAAGATATCTAAGATTCTCTTACTGTAAATCACTCTGAATCTTTTGTGAAAGGTGACTTTGTGCTCTCAGTGTAACAACCACAGATAGGAGAAAAGACTCCTCACCCAGGCTGTGATTCCCAAAGTTAAGAGAGTAGCCAGCAGGGTCGGATAGAAAGCAAGTGTAGTGTAGTAGAGGATTTCCCACGTTGTTTGTTGACATCAAATTTAATCACATTTGTTTTTATAAGTATTTTAGCTTTTTATTTTAAAATAATTTAAAATTTAAGTTATAAAAACAGGACAAGTTACACCCCATATACCCTTTACCCTGAATCATCAATTGTTTATTTCATTCCATTTGTTTTATCATTCTCGTTCTCCAGATAGACCAGCGGATGATAGACAGATAAAAGACAAATATATACAGAGGGAATAAATAGATAACTGATAAAGATAAACATGTAAATATGTGTGGGCACATATGTGTGTATATTTTCTATGTGCATACACACATACGTATATGTATGTATACATATACAAGCATACTATTTTTTGAAACATTAGGGATGGACAGGGAGGCATGGCGTGCTGTGGTTCATGGGGTCGCTAAGAGTCGGACACGACTGAGCAACTGAACTGAACTGAACTGAACTGATTATATGCGTTTACCCCTGAATGCTTCAGAGTATATTTCTTACAAACAAGGTCAGTCTCTTACAAAACCACAATGCAGTTATTTTTGGTGCAATTCTCTTATCCACACAGGCCATTCTCAGCATTTGTCAAAGGTCCCAAATGAACTTTACAAGATTCATGCCAGGCACACACTCTGCATTTGGGGGTCACGTTTCTCAGTCTCCTTCAGAGGAGAACACTTACCCAGCCTTTGTTTTTGTTGGCCTATTCACTTTGAAGATTACAGACCATCTATTTTCCTCACAGTCAGATTCAGATCATTTTTTGTAGAAACATCAAGGGGCCAGGCTGCGCCCTCCTCAGGGCTCAGATGAGGAGGTTCTGCTCTCAGTGAATTTTGTTAGTGCTGGTGTTGACCTCCACCACTTGGATAAGGTGGCATTCACAGATTTCTCCATTGAGAAGAAATTTTTTTCCTATGTAATTAACAAGCAATTTGTGGGGAGACACTATAACATTCCCAGAGAACTCAGATGGTTAAGAATCCACCTGCAATGCAGGAGACCCTGGTTTGATTCCTAGGTTGGGGTGATCTCCTGGAGAAGGGACAGGCTACCCACTCCAGTATTCTTGGGCTTCCTTGGGGGATCCTGCCAAAGCAGGAGATTAAGAGATGCAGATTCTATCCCTGGGTTGGGAAGATCCCCTGGAGGAAGAAATGGCAAATGACTCCAGTATTCTTGGCCTTACAAGAATATTTGAGGAGGCCTTACAAATAGCTGTGAAAAGAAGAGAAGCGGTGCTCGCTTCGGCAGCACATATACTAAAATTGGAACGATACAGAGAAGATTAGCATGGCCCCTGCCCAAGGATGACACGCAAATTCGTGAAGCGTTCCATATTTTTAGCTACTTGTAAAAGAATGAAACTAGAACACTTCCTAACACCATACACCAAAATAAACTCAAAATGGATTAGAGAGCTAAATGTAAGACCAGAAACTATAAAACTCCTAGAGGAGAACGTAGGCAAAACACTCTCCGACATAAATCACAGCAGGATCCTCCATGACCCACCTCCCAGAATATTGGAAACAAAAGCAAAAATAAACAAATGGGACCTAATTAAAATCAAAAGCTTCTGCACATCAAAGGAAACTATACGTAAGGTGAAAAGACAGCCTTCAGAATGGGAGAAAATAATAGCAAATGAAGCAACTGATAAAGGATTAATCTCCAAATTATACAAGCAGCTCCTGCAGCTCAATTCCAGAAAAATAAATGACCCAATCAAAAAATGGGCCAAAGAACTAAACAGACATTTCTCCAAAGAAGACATAAAGATGGCTAACAAACACATGAAAAAATGTTCAACATCCCTCATAATCAGAGAAATGCAAATCAAAACCACAATGAGATACCATTTCACACCAGTCAGAATGGCTGCTATCCAAAAGTCTACATGCAATAAATGCTGGAGAGGATGTGGAGAGAAAGGAACCCTCTTACACTGTTGGTGGGAATGCAAACTAGTACAGCCACTATGGAGAACAGTGTGGAGACTCCTCAAAAAACTGGAAATAGAACTGCCATATGATCCAGCAATCGCACTCCTGGGCATACACACCGAGGAAACCAGAATTGAAAGAGACACATGTACTCCAATGTTCATTGCAGCACTCTTTATAATAGCCAGGACATGGAAGCAACCTAGATGTCCATCTGCAGATGAATGGATAAGAAAGCTTTGGTACATATACACAATGGAGTATTATTCAGCCATTAAAAAGAATACATTTGAATCAGTTCTAATGAGGTGGATGAAACTGGAGCCTATTATACAGAGTGAAGTAAGCCAGAAAGAAAAACACCAATACAGTATACTAACACATATATATGGAATTTAGAAAGATGCAAATGATAACCCTGTATATGAGACAGCAAAAGAGACACAGATGTATAGAACAGTCTTTGGGACTCTGTGGGAGAGGGTGAGGGTGGGATGATTTGGGAGAATGGCATTGAAACACGTATGTTGTCATATGTGAAACGAATCACTAGTTCAGGGTCAATGCATGTTAAAGGATGCTCGGGGCTGGCATGCGGGGATGACCCAGAGGGAGGATAAAGGGAGGAGGGAGGTGGGAGGGGGGTTCAGGAGGGGGAACTTTTATAAACCCGGGGCGAATTCATATCAATGTATGGCAAAACCAACCAATATAATATTGTAAAATAATTTGCCTCCAATAAAAAATAAAAAGAAGAGAAGGGAAAAGCAAAGGAGAAAAGGAAACATATAAGCATCTGAATGCAGAGTTCCAAAGAATAGCAAGGAGAGATAAGAAAGCCTTCCTCAGTGATCAATGCAAAGAAATAGAGGAAAACAACAGAATGGGAAAAACAAGAGATCACTTCAAGAAAATTAGAGATTCCAAGGGAACATTTCATGCAAAGCTGAGCTCGATAAAGGACAGAAATGGTATGGACCTAACAGAAGCAGAAGATATTAAGAAGAGGTGGCAAGAATACACAGAAGAACTGTACAAAAAAGATCTTCACGAGCAAGGTAGTCACGATAACATGATCACTGACCTAGAGCCAGACATCTTGGAATGTGAAGTCAAGTGGGCCTTAGAAAGCATCACTACGAACAAAGCTAGTGGAGGTGATGGAATTCCAGGTGAGCTATTTCAAATCTTGAAAGATGATGCTGTGAAAGTGCTGCACTCAATATGCCAGCAAATTTGGAAAACTCAGCAGTGGCCACAGGACTGGAAAAGGTCAGTTTTCATTCCAATCCCAAAGAAAGACAATGCCAAAGAATGCTCAAACTACAGCACAATTGCACTCATCTCACACACTAGTAAAGTCATGCTCAAAATTCTCCAAGCCAGGCTTCAGCAATATGTGAACCGTGAACTCCCAGATGTTCAAGCAGGTTGTCGAAAAGGCAGAGGCACCAGAGATCAAATTGCCAACATCCACTGGATCATGGAGAAAGCAAGAGAGTTCCAGAAAAACATCTATTTCTGTTTCATTGACTATGCCAAAGCCTTTGACTGTGTGGATACAATAAACAGTGGAAAATTCTGAAAGAGATGGGAATCCCAGACCACCTGACCTGCCTCTTGAGAAACCTGTATGCAGGTCAGGAAGCAACAGTCAGAACTGGACATGGAACAACAGACTGGTTCCAAATAGGAAAAGGAGTACGTCAAGGCTGTATATTGTCACCTTGCTTATTTAACTTATATGCAGAGTACATCATGAGGAACGCTGGGCTGGAAGAAGCACAAGCTGGAATCAAGATTGCTGGGAGAAATATCAATAACCTCAGATATGCAGATGACACTATCCTTATGGCAGAAAGTGAAGAGGAACTCAAAAGCCTCTTGATGAAAGTGAAAGAGGAGAGTGAAAACGTTGGCTTGAAGCTCCACATTCAGAAAACGAAGATCATGGCATCTGGTCCCATCATTTCATGGGAAATAGATGGGGAAACAGTGGAAACAGTGTCAGACTTTATTTTTTGAGGCTCCAAAATCACTGTGGATGCTGATTGCAGTCATGAAATTAAAAGACGCTTGCTCCTTGGAAGGAAAGTTATGACCAACCTTGATAACATATTAAAAAGCAGAGACATTACTTTGCCAACCAAGGTCCGTCTAGTCAAGGCTATGGTTTTTCCAATGGACACGTATGGATGTGAGAGTTGGACTGTGAAGAAAGCTGATCGCCGAAGAATTGATGCTTTTGAACTGTGGTGTTGGAGAAGACTCTTGAGAGTCCCTTGGACTGCAGGGAGATCCAACCAGTCCATTCTAAGGGAGATCGATCCTGGGTGTTCATTGGAGGGACTGATGCTAAAGCTGAAACTGCAATACTTTGGCCACCTCATGCGACGAGTTGACTCACTGGAAAAGAGTCTGATGCTAGGAAAGGTTGGGGGTGGGAGGAGAAGGGGACAACCGAGAATGAGATGGCTGGATGGCATCACCGACTCTGTGGACATGAGTTTGAGTGAACTCCGGGAGTTGGTGATGGACAGGGAGGCCTGGCGTGCTTTGATTCATGAGCGACTGAACGGAACTGAACTGAACTGATTCTTGGCTAAGAAATCCCAGGGCCAGAGGAGCCTGGCAGGATACAGTCCATGCGGTCGCAAACAGTTGGACTCAACTGAGCAACTAAGCACAGCACAACAGACTCTTAGATTATGAAAGCATCCTGTTCCTTATCAAACTTTCACCCACTAGCTTTAGCATGAGTGGTGGATTTTCAAAGTTCATCATTCCTTCTATATTTATTACATGGCATTCTATTTTATTCTTTTTTATTATTTTTGATTCCATGTTTGTTCAGTTCAGTTCAGTCACTAAGTCGTGTCCGACTCTCCGCGACCCAGTGAATCGAAGCACGCCAGGCCTCCCTGTCCATCACCAACTCCCAGAGTTCACTCAAACTCATATATATCGAGTAGGTGATGCCATCCAGCCATCTCATCCTCTGTCGTCCACTTCTCCTCCTGCCCCCAATCCCTCCCAGCTTCAGAGTCTTTTCCAGTGAGTCAACTCTTCACATGAGGTGGCCAAAGTATTGGAGTTGCAACTTTAGCATCAGTCCTTCCAATGAACACCCAGGACTGATCTCTTTTAGGATGGACTAGTTGGATCTCCTTGCAGTCCAAGGGACTCTCAAGAGTCTTCTCCAACACCACAGTTCAAAAGCATCAATTCTTCAGCGATATGCTTTCTTCACGGTCCAACTCTCACATCCATACACAACCACTGGTAAAACCATAGCCTTGACTAGACAGATCTTTGTTGGAAAAGTAATGTCTCTGCTTTTTAATATGCTATCTAGGTTGGTCATAACTTTCCTTCCAAGGAGTAAGTGTCTTTTAATTTCATGGCTGCAATCAGCATCTGCAGTGATTTCGGAGCCCAAAAAAATAGTCTGACACTGTTTCCACTGTTTATCCATTATTTCCCATGAAGTGATGGGACCAGATGCCATGATCTTCTGAATGTTGAGCTTCAAGCCAACCTTTTCACTCCTCTTTCACTTTCATCAAGAGGCTTTTGAGTTCCTCTTCACTTTCTGCCATAATGGTAGTGTCATCTGCATATCTGAGGTTATTGATATTTCTCCCGGCAATCTTGATTCCAGCTTGTGCTTCTTCTAGCCCAGCGTTCCTCATGATGCACTCTGCATATAAGTTAAATAAGCAGGGTGACAATAAACAGCCTTGATGTACTCCTTTTCTTCTTTGGAACCAGTCTGTTGTTCCATGTCCAGTTCTAACTGTTGTTTCCTGACCTGCATACAGGTTTCTCAGGAGGCAGGTCAGGTGGTCTGGTATTCCCATCTCTTTCAGAATTTTCCACAGTTTATTGTGATCCACACAGTCAAAGGCTTTGGTGTAGTCAATAAAGCAGAAATAGATGTTTTTCTGGAACTCTCTTGCTTTTTCCATGATCCATCGGATGGTGGCAATTTGATCTCTGGTTCCACTGCCTCTTCTAAAACCAGCTTGAACATCTGGAAGTTTACGGTTCACATATTACTGAAGCCTGGCTTGGAGAACTTTGAGCATGACTTTACTAGTGTGTGAGATGAGTGCAATTGTGCGGTAGTTTGAGCATTCTTTGGCATTGCCTTTCTTTGGGATTGGAAGGAAGACTGACCTTTTCCAGTCCTGTGGCCACTGCTGAGTTTTCCAAATTTGCTGGCATATTGAGTGCAGCACTTTCACAGCATCATCTTTCAAGATTTGAAATAGCTCACCTGGAATTCCATCACCTCCACTAGCTTTGTTCGTAGTGATGCTTTCTAAGGCCCATTTGACTTCACATTCCAGGATGTCTGGCTCTAGGTGAGTGATCACACCATCGTGACTACCTTGCTCGTGAAGATCTTTTTTGTACAGTTCTTCTGTGTATTCTTGCCACCTCTTCTTAATATCTTCTGCTTCTGTTAGGTCCATACCATTTCTGTCCTTTATCGAGCCCATCTTTGCATGAAATGTTCCCTTGGTATCTCTAATTTTCTCCAAGAGATCTCTAGTCTTTCTAGAGATCATTCTGTTGTTTTCCTCTATTTCTTTGCATTGATTGCTGACGAAGGATTTCTTATCTCTCCTTGCTATTCTTTGGAACTCTGCATTTAAATGCTTATATCTTTCTTTTTCTCCTTTGCTTTTCGCTTCTCTTCACAGCTAATTGTAAGGCCTCCTCAGACAGCCATTTTTCTTTTTTGCATTTCTATTCCATGGGGATGTCTTGATCCCTGTCTCCCATACAATGTCACTAATCTCCATCCATAGTTCATCAGGCACTCTATCTATCTTATCTAGTTCCTTAAATCTATTTCTCACTTCCACTGTATAATCATAAGGGATTTCATTTAGGTCATACATGAGTTTGAGTGAACTCCGGGAGTTCGTGATGGACAGGGAGGCCTAGCATGCTGTGATTCATGGGGTCACAAAGAGTTGGACATGACTAAGCAACTGAACTGAACTGAACTGAACTGAACTGAATGGTCTAGTGGTTTTCCCTACTTTCTTCAATTTAAGTCTGAATTTGGCAATAAGGAGTTCATGATCTGAGGCACAGTCAGCTCCTGGTCTTGTTTTTGCTAACTGTATACAGCTTCTCCATCTTTGGTTGCAAAGAATATAATCAATCTGATTTCGGTGTCGACCATCTGGTGATGTCCATGTGTAGAGTCTTCTCTTGTGTTGCTGGAAGAGGGTGTTTGCTATGACCAGTGTGTTCTCTTGGCAGAACTCTCTTAGCCTTTGCCCTGTCATTCCGTATTCCAAGGCCAAATTTGCCTGTTACTCCAGGTGTTTCTTGACTTCCTACTTTTATATTCCAGTCCCCTATAATAAAAAGGACATCTTTTTTGGGTGTTAGTTCTAAAAGGTCTTGTAGGTCTTCAAAGAACTGTTCAACTTCAGCTTCTTCAGCGTTACTGGTTGGGGCATAGGCTTGGATTACTGTGATATTGAATGGTTGGCCTTGACAACAAACAGATATCATTCTGTCATTTTTGAGATTGCATCCAAGTACTGCATTTTGGACTCTTTTGTTGACCATGATGGCTACTCCATTTCTTCTAAAGGATTCCTGCCCATTGTGGTAGATATAATGGTCCGGGAGTTGGTGATGGACAGGGAGGCCTGGCGTGCTGTGATTCATGGGGTCGTGGAGAGTCGGACACGACTGAGCGACTGAACTGAACTGAACTGAACTGAGTTAAATTCACCCATTCCAGTCCATTTTAGTTCACTGATTCCTAGAATGTCTAGGTTTACTCTTGCCATCTCCTGTTTGACCACTTCCAATTTGCCTTGATTCATGGATCTAACATTCCAGGTACCAATGCAATATTGCTCTTTATAGCACCTGACCTTGCTTCTATCATGTCACATCCACAACTGGGTATTGTTTTTGCTTTGGCTCCACCCCTTCATTCTTTCTGGAGTTATTTCTCCACTGATCTCCAGTAGCATACTGGGCACCTACTGACCTGGGGAGTTCATCTTTCAGTATCCTATCATATTGCCTTTTCATAGTGTTCATGGAGTTCTCAAGGCAAGAATACTGAAGTGGTTTGCCATTCCCTTCTCCAGTGGACCACATTCTGTCAGACCTCTCCACCATGACCCATCCGTCTTGGGTGACCCCACACACCTTGGCTTAGTTTCATTGAGATAGTCAAGGCTATGGTCCATGTGGTCAGACTGACTAGTTTCCTGTGATTATGGTTTCAGTGTGTCTGCCATCTGAATCCCTCTCGCAACACCGACCATGTTACTCGGGTTTCTCTTACCTTGGATGTGGCGTATCTCTTCACGGCTGCTCCAACAAAGCGCAGCTACTGCTCCTTACCTTGGATGAGGGGTATGTATTTCTCCTATTTATTTTTCTACTTGTGTCAGCATGAACTCATAGATTTTTATTCAGTGTGTTATAATCCATTACTATCATATTCATTATTATGCTTAAATTAACCCAGATCGACCAGTAGGAGCCCTTTCAAGCTGACTCCTCTGTGGTTTTGATATGTCTCCATTAATCTTTGAGCACTATCTTAATTTCTAGCAAAATAAGAGGCCAATGAGCACTTTTAGTAAAATAATAACCTGTTTGCATTAGTTCTAGCCACACACACAAAAATAAATAAATATCACAGAGTCAGCCTCCCCCTTGCACACCCTTGTCCTGAGGTTCATGGAAGGAAACTGATTCTGAAACCCTGTGTCCTGTAAGGCCATGGAGAAGCATTTGGCAGAAGTCTTTCTGTGCGTGTAGGCCCTGAGGCCTCTGAGTAGAGGGAAAATGTGCTTATTTCCATTTATTTCTTATTCAAGTGTCTTTGAATGGCGTTTGGCATAGTCTTATGACACTGTATCTGCTCTTGGTTTGCAGGAGCGATGCTGAAGAAAAAAAGTACTCAGATTCAAAAAGAATCAAGGATCTTATACACAGTTCCCATGCCTCAACCACCAATGTGCATAAATTGTATTCATAGTAGGCATCTCTGAACCAGGAGACAAGAGCAAGGCAGCAACACAGAACATGGCAGGACGGGCAGGAGGGAGTTCAGAGTGGACGGCAGCGTGACCACATTTCTCAGCTGGCCCACGCGTGTAACAGGATGAGAAAGACGAGAATCCTGAAGGAAATGTGATGGGAAGGTTATATATCACGTTTAGACCTAAATCCCCATTCCCTTATCACAAAGGGTTAAGATGGTTAAATTATTCTCCACTTATAAAAAAGAATGTTAAACGATTTAACTGCTAATCCCTCTTCAGATCTTAAAGGAAGATTAATGGTGTGAGTGGAGGACTAATTCTATTGCACATTTTGTCTTCAGATCACATTTTTCTAGCAGGTTACATGATCACAGTGTATTAATCATAATACTTGTTTGGAGGGAGCACACCTGGGAGCTGAGTTCTGCAGGGTGAAGGTCTCAATAACGCTTAGTGAATAGAAAAGGGAGGAAGTAGTCCTGGACTCGGCTAGAAAATCAAATTCAGTGAAACTGAAAACAAATTGCTGCAGGGACTTCTCATAGATGGCCTTCCATCTGTGTTTGCCAGATATGGACCTTACTCCCAAAAGTGGGAAAACGCAATATCCCAAATCGACACACATGATGACAGCCTAGAAAGAGAAATAAATTATACCTATAATAGCCTTGATTTAATCTTTTGGGCATGGTTAGACCAAGCACGTGAAATGAGGCCAAAACATGTCCTCACATACCTCATAACAAAGGAAGCCCTTTTATTTCTGCAATAAACATTAATTTTATGGTTTGGTTAGGCACCGTCACCCTCACTTCTCCACTTAGAAAAGAATTTCTCCTCAGTTGAAATCCAGAGAAGGGTGGAGGGCGTGGGGGGAAGCAACAGGCCGCAGGCACCAAGAGGTCCAAAGGCGCCACACGTCACCTTGTTATTTGGAAATGTGGCTTTAATGTGACTTCAAAAGCAATTTAGAAATAAACGTGTTAGCATGTGGAAAGTCAGCCTCAACAGAATGGATAAGGGGTCTCTTGGCACACAAAAGGTGTCTGATAAAGTGTGTTCCAGACCAAAGCTCCAAATGAAGTATTTGAGAATGTCATCCAAAAGAAAGAGGGGAGAAAAGCCAAATATTTGGCAAAAACACTGCTGAATCGTGAAACTGTATGCCAGCCTGCCAAGTCTCAAAGAATACTCTTAGGTACAATTTGCTCAACCAACTAAATAAGAGGCAGTCATAAATTACAGATGAATATAAATGGTGGTGGACTTCAGGGTCACCTCAAGCCTATTAAAACTTTAAACACTCTGGTGTCTGAAAGGTTGAAAATAGTGCTTAGTGCTGTGGTGACCTGCCTAAAGAAGACTCTGTGTGTGCACGCATGTGTGTGTGTTGTGTGCTGTGTGTGTGGTGTGTGTTGTGTGTGTATGTGTGTGAATGGGAAAGAGACAGAGTTCTACTGCTGGACACCCATTCTACCCTGCTGGTCTTGCTTAGTACTTCAGAAAATAAAATAAAATGCCTGCAGAAATAACCACATGATGCCAATGGAAAATGAAAACAGCTCCAAGAACAAAGGTGCCAATGGAGCTGTGGAAGTCACAGAGCCATCACTGATGTTTTAGCAACAGGATGCTTACATCAGGACCTTAAACAGAGTTCCATTAAGACAATGCCTGAGGGAAAGCATGCACGAATGTCAGGTTAGAAGAGCAGCCCCCACACCTCCACCCCAAGGAGATGAAGCTCCAGGCAGGGCACAGAGAGAGATGCTGCTTGCGCAGCTTTGTGTCTCCTCAGACTCAGGAGCACATTTCTCTGCCTGGGGTGTGTCTGTTTGCCTCAGAATAGCAAGGATGATCTGAACTCTTATTTGTGCTGTGCTCTGTGGTATACAGAAGGTGAACACACACTGGAACTTTTAAAGATCCAACTCTTCTAAATGCAGCATATCTTTAATTCTGAACTCAAAGTGTAATTTTTTACACTTTAGGGAACTCAAAGTGTAATTCATAAAATACTGCCTAAAATGTTATGCAGTGGTGAAACAACAGACCGTACTCAGCTGTCTTAAGATGAACCTCAGTAGAAAGGAAGATGGTCAAGGAGTAGACAATGCAAATCAGTGACTGCCTTTACAACGAGCTCCATCTACGTTTCAGCAACTTCCCCAAATGCCTTCTTTCCACAAGTCTAGCCTAGGACTCTACAAAGTACATACACCAGACTCTGTCTTCTCAAAGCTGGTAACTGAAAAAGCAAATAAAAGATACACAAGACTGACTGATGACAAACAGTTCTGAATGCAGCACAGATGACATGTATTTAATCTCATGGCAAATAAACACAGACCCGGGGGTTGGACAGACTCTCAACTGCACCATTTACTGTACTGATAACCTTCAGCAAGTTACCTAAATTCTGTGTCCCAGTTATCACATCTGCAGAACAGGTAAATCATAAAAATACTTACTGGAATTAGTCAGGGTTTAGTAGAACTAATAAGATGTGTATATATCCTGTTTCTATGCTGTGATTCATGGGGTCGCGGAGAGTCGGACACGACTGAGCAACTGAACTGAACTGAACTGAACTGATATAGAAAGAGGTACTGAGGAGTTGGCTCATGCAATTAGGGAGACTGAAAGGTGGGCCAGCAGGCTGGGGACTCAATGGAGAGTAGACATTGCAAGTGACAGCTGAAGGTCATCTGAAGGCAGAGTTTCCTCTTGTTTGAGGGAGGTCAGACTTTTGTTCTAGTCAGGCCTTCAGCTGATTAGATGAGGCCCACCCACACTGTAGAAGGCAGTCTGTTTTACTCAAAGTTCACCAATTTAAATGTTAATCTCATCCCAAAATACCCCCACAAAAACCTTCGAAATGATGTCTGACCACATACCTGGACACCCTGCCTGGCTAAATTGACACATAAAATTAATTACACGCCACTTCAAAGGGTTCTGTGTGCTCAGTCACTCAGTCATGTCCGACTGTTTGCGACCCCACAGACTACAGCCCACCAGCCTCCTCTGTCCATGGGAATTCTCCAGGCAAGAATACTGGAGTGGGTTGCCATGCTCTCCTCCAGGGGATCTTCCCAACCCAGGGATCAAACCCAGGTCTCCCACATTGCAGGCAGATTCTTTACCATCTGAGCTACCAGGGAAGCCCCCAAAGGATTTTGGCCAGAATTAAATCAGTTGGTTTATGTAAAATGCTTTGGACTGTGACAGGCACCTAAAAAGTGTTAGGCATGTTAGCTATTGCCATTATTGTTACTGTTATCATTATCATTCTTATTAGGTAAAGATTAATGAGTGGCAAAATGAGCCACTGTGAGTATGGCTTTCCTGGGAAAAGGCCTTGGAAAGAAACTGGAGGTTTCTGGAAGTGTGGGAATAGGGAAAGAGTGACTGGAAGGCCATGAGATGAGGAGTGGCTGGAATAACTCTGACTGGGAGCACAGGGCCTGAGTGGGAAGAGGAGCACAGTTGTGGCCTTCGGAATAGACGGTAAAACCCTCAGGCTTCCTCGTAGAGTCACTGAAGGCTCCCTAGAGTAGAATAAACTAAGCGCGGGGTGCTTAAAGTAACTTTGGCAGGAGATTTAAAGAAAGGCCTGAGCAGGAGGTAAGACCTTCCAGGAAGAAGAGCCTGCAACACTTCAAGTAATGAATGAGGAACAGCCATTTTGTCCATGGCCCCTAAGAATGACACAAGGTGGAGGACTGAAAATAAGATAGGCTTTCTTGCGGAGGATATTGAAACCTGCCTGCAGGTAGATCCCAGTAGGGGGGAAACTTGGCCCAAGGGAAGAGTGGCAGAAAATTCAGCAACTTCTTTTGGCAAGTGTCATTTTCATTCAGTTTTTTCCCTAACTGTGCAGCTTATCTCTTACTTTACATAAGCTTACCCTTCTCAACTTATACCATTAATAAAACAAGACACTAATTTATTCTATTTAGTCAAAAGGCTCAAAACATAGCACTGAATGGTAGACAGTGATAAATTATATTACAGCCTAACTCAAGTAGACATCCATAATCCAAAAGAAAAAGAGAGAAAGTTCAGTTATGGCATCAGGGAACCAGTAAGTCCTTACGCATGGGAGGTTAAGAAGGGGGGTTGCGGGCATGCAGAACCAGGAACTAAAAATGGGCTGATTATTCAAGACCATGGACATCACTTCAACCCCTTGTTTCTGCAGCCTTTTGATTCCACTGAAGACATTTTCCCTGGTGAAAACAGCACACATTGTATAATCGGTCTCAGTGAAGAAATCAAATTATAAGTAAATTTTATAGTTATTTTTGTGTGAATACATCTTTTCCATCCATCTTCTTCTCTCAACATCTTAGTGATGAACGCTGATGTGGGGCTCTCCAAGGTGCCTGAAGAAGAGGAACGGAAAATGAAAGCACTGATACCTGATATCTTGGATGTCAGTGTTTCCACACAACAGTGGTTAGCATCCTCTGGCCTCTGCCTAAACTACCTTAAAATTCCCATGTGCCCCAAAGGCAGAAATATAGATCAATGGAACAAAATAGTTAACCCAGAGATAAGTCCACACACCTATGGACACCTTATCTTTGACAAAGGAGGCAAAAATACACAATGAAAAATACACAATGAAGATCTCTTTAACAAGTGGTGTGGGGAAAACTGGTCAACCACTTGTAAAAGAATGGAACTAGAACACTTTCCAACACCATACACAAAAATAAACTAAAATGGATTAAAGATCTAAATGTAAGACCAAAAAATATATAACTCCTAGAGGAAAACATAGGCAAAACACTCTCTGACATAAATCATCAGTTCAGTTCAGTCACTCAATCGTGTCTGACTCTTTGCGACCCCAAGAATCACAGCACGCCAGGCCTCCCTGTCCATCACCAACTCCCAGAGTTCACACAAACTCATGTGCCTCGAGTCAGTGATGCCATCCAGCCATCTCATTCTCTGTCGTCCCCTTCTCCTCCCGCCCCCAATCCCTCCCAGCATCAGAGTCTTTTCCAGTGAGTCAACTCGTCGCATGAGGTGGCAAAGTATTCGAGTTTCAGCTTTAGCATCAGTGCTTCCAATGAACACCCAGGACTGGTCTCCTTTAGAATGGACTGGTTGGATCTCCTTGCAGTCCAAGGGGCTCTCAAGAGTCCAGTACCACAGTTCAAAAGTATCAATTCTTCAGCACTCAGCTTTCTGTATACTCCAACTCTCACATCTATACATGACCACGGGAAAAACCATAGCCTTGACTAGACAAACCTTTGTTGACAAAGTATTATCTCTGCTTTTTAATATGCTATCTAGATTGGTCATAACTTTCCTTCCAAGGAGTAAGCGTCTTTTAATTTCATGGCTGCGACCACAATCTGCAGTGATTTTGGAGCCCAAAAAAATAAAGTCTGACACTGTTTCCATTGTTTCCCCATCTATTTACCATGAAGTGATGGGACCAGATGCCATGATCTTAGTTTTCTGAATGTTGAGCTTTAAGACAACTTTTTCACTCTCCTCTTTCATTTTCAAGAGGCTTTTTAGTTCCTCTTCACTTTCTGCCATAAGGGTGGTGTCATCTGCATATCTGAGTTTAATGACATTTCTCCCGATATAAATCACAGCAGGATCCAATTCTCTGTGACCCACCTCCCAGATTAATGGAAATAAAAGTAAAAATAAGCAAATGGGATGTGATTAAACTTAAAAGCTTTTGTATAACGAAGGAAACTATAAGCAAGGTGAAAAGACAGCCTTCAGAATGGGAGAAAATAATAGCAAATGAAGCAACTGACAAAGAATTAATCTCAAAAATATACAAGCAGCTCATGCAGCTCAATTCCAGAAAAATAAATGAACCAATCAAAAAATGGGTCAAATAACTTAAACAGACATTTCTCCAAAGAAGACATAAAGATGGCTAACAAAAAAATGAAAAGATGCTCAACATCACTCATTATCAGAGAAATGCAAATCAAAACCACAATGAGGTGCCATCTCACACCAGTCAGAATGGCTGCTATACAAAAGTCTACAAGCAACAAATGCTGGAGAGGGTGTGGAGAAAAGGGAACCCTCTTATACTGTTGGTGGGAATGCAAACTAGTAAAGCCACTATGGAGAACAGTGTGGAGACTCCTTAAAAAACTGGAAGTAGAACTGCCATATGACCCAGCAATCCCACTGCTGGGCATACACACCAAGGAAACCAGAATTGAAAGAGACACATGTACCCCAATGATCATCACAGCACTGTTTACAATAGCCAGGACATGGAAGCAACCTAGATGTCCATTGGCAGATGGATGGATAAGAAAGCTGTGGTACATATACACAATGAAATATTACTCAACTACTAAAAAGAATAAATTTGAATCAGTTCTAATGATGTGGATGAAACTGGAGCCTATTATACAGAGCGAAGTAAGTCAGAAAGGAAAACACCAATACAGTATATTAATGCATACATATGGAATTTAGAAAGAAGGTAATGGTGACCCTATATGCAAGACAGCAAAAGAGACACAGATATAAAGAACAGATTTTTGGACTTGGTGGGAGAAGGCGAGGGTGGAATGATTTGAGAGAATACCATTGAAACATGTATATTACCATATGTGAAACAGATCGCCAGTCCAGGTTCAATGCATGAGACAGAGTGCTCAGGGCCAATGAACTGGGATGGGATGGGGAGGAAGGTGGATTGGGGTTCAGCATGGGGGACACATGTACACACGTGGCTGATTCATGTCAATGTATGGCAAAACCACTACAATATTGTAAAGTAATTAGCCTCCAATTAAAATAAGTAAATTTTTTTAAAAGACAAAAAAGAAATATACACTCTTACCACACTTCCTTCTGCAGTGACTGGCACCTTTGTGTGTTGTTCTTCAGAGCAGATTATCTCAACTGAGACCACCCTGTCTTCAACATATTTCAATAAATAGGATGCCCCAATAAATATGATTATCAAAAGTATATATAAAAATAATTTAACTACAATGACTAAAATAATTCTGAAGAATTTTGCTAGAGTATTCACTATACCTGATATGAAGACTTACTATAAAACTATAGGAATCAAGACAGTGTGATACTGACCAAAAAATCAACAGAGTCTGGCAAAAGACTCATACATATATGATCAATCAATTTTCAACAAAGATGCAAAGACAATGCAAGGTAGAAGACAATCTTTAAAACAAATAGTTTTTTTTATTGCTATTTTTATTTTTATTGGAGGCTAATTATTTTACAATATTATATTGGTTGGTTTTGCCACACATTGACATGAATTCGCCCCAGGTGTACATGAATTCCCCCTCCCGAACCCCCCTCCAACCTCCCTCCTCCCCTTATCCTCCCTCTGGTTCATCCCTGCATACCAGCCCCAAGCATCCTGTAACATGCATCGACCCTGAACTGGCGATTCATTTCATATATGATAATATACATGTTTAAAAGCCATTCTCCCAAACCATGCCACCCTCACCCTCTCCCACAGAGTCCCAAAGACTGTTCTATACATCTGTGTCTCTTTTGCTGTCTCGTATAGAGGGTTATCATTTGCAACTTTCTAAATTCCATATATATGCGTTAGTATATTGTATTGGTGTTTTTCTTTCTGGCTTACTTCACTCTATATAATAGGCTCTAGTTTCATCCACCTCATTAGAACTGGTTCAAATGCATTCTTTTTAATGGCTGAGTAATACTCCATTGTGTATATGTACCAAAACTTTCGTATCCATTCGTCTGCAGATGGACATCTAGGTTGCTTCCATGTCCTGGCTATTATAAAGAGTGCTGCAATGAACATTGGAGTACATGTGTCTCTTTCAATTCTGGTTTCCTCGGTGTGTATGCCCAGGAGTGCGATTGCTGGATCATATGGCAGTTCTATTTCCAGTTTTTTGAGGAGTCTCCACACTGTTCTCCATAGTGGCTGTACTAGTTTGCATTCCCACCAACAGTGTAAGAGGGTTCCTTTCTCTCCACATCCTCTCCAGCATTTATTGCATGTAGACTTTTGGATAGCAGCCATTCTGACTGGTGTGAAATGGTATCTCATTGTGGTTTTGATTTGCATTTCTCTGATTATGAGGGATGTTGAGCATTTTTTCATGTGTTTGTTAGCCATCTTTATGTCTTCTTTGGAGAAATGTCTGTTTAGTTCTTTGGCCCATTTTTTGATTGGGTCATTTATTTTTCTGGAATTGAGTTGCAGGAGCTGCTTGTATATTTTGGAGATTAATCCTTTATCAGTTGCTTCATTTGCTATTATTTTCTCCCATTCTGAAGGCTGTCTTTTCACCTTACGTATAGTTTCCTTTGATGTGCAGAAGCTTTTGATTTTAATTAGGTCCCATTTGTTTATTTTTGCTTTGATTTCCAATATTCTGGGAGGTGGGTCTTGGAGGATCCTGCTGTGATTTACGTCAGAGAGTGTTTTGCCTACATTCTCCTCTAGGAGTTTTATAGTTTCTGGTTTTACATTTAGCTCTCTAATCCATTTTGAGTTTATTTTGTTGTATGGTGTTAGGAAGTGTTCTAGTTTCATTCTTTTACAAGTGGCTGACCAGTTTTCCCAGCACCACTTGTTAAAGAGACTGTCTTTTCTTCATTTTATATTCTTGCCTCCTTTGTCAAAGATAAGGTGTCCATACATGCATGGATTTATCTCTGGGCTTTCTATTTTGTTCCACTGATCTATATTCCTGTCTTTATGCCATTACCATGCTGTCTTGATGACTGTGGCTTTTTAGTAGAGCCTGAAGTCCGGCAGGTTGATTCCCCCAGTTCCATTCTTCTTCCTCAAGATTGCTTTGGCTATTCGAGGTTTTTTGTTTTTCCACACAAATTGTGAGATTATTTGTTCTAGTTCTGTGAAAAATATCTTTGGTAGCTTGATAGGGATTGCATTGAATGTATAAATTACTTTGGGTAGTATACTCATTTTCACAATATTTATTCTTCCAATCCACGAACACGGTATATTTCTCCATCTATTAGTGTCCTCTTTGATCACTTTCACTAGTGTTTTATAGTTTTCTATGTACAAGTCTTTTGTTTCCTTCTGTTCTGTTCTGTTCTGTCCCGTCGCTCAGTCGTGTCCGACTCTTTGCGACCCCGTGGACTGTAGCCTACCAGGCTTCTCCGTCCATGGGATTCTCCAGGCAAGAATACTGTTTCCTTAGGTAGATATGTTCCTAAGCATTTTATTCTTTTCGGTGCAACAGTGAAAGGAATAGTTTTCTTAATTTCTCTTTCTATTTTCTCATTATTAGTGTATAGGAATGCAAGGGATTTCTGTGTGTTGATTTTATATCCTGCAACTTTACTGTATTCATTGATTAGCTCTAGTAGTTATCTGGTAGAGTCTTTAGGGTTTTCTGTGTAGAGGATCATGTCATCAGTGAACAGTGAAAGTTTTACTTCTTCTTTTCCAATTTGTATTCCTTTTATGTCTTTTTCTGCTCTGATTGCTGTAGTCAAAACTTCCAGAACTATGTTGAATAGTAGTGGTGAGAGTGGGCACCCTTGTCTTGTTCCTGACTTTAGGGGAAATGTTTTCAGTTTTTCACCATTGAGGATAATGTTTGCTGTGGCTTTGTCATATATAGCTTTTATTATGTTGAGATATGTCCCTTCTATTCCCACTTTCTGGAGGGTTTTTATCATAAATGGATGTTGAGTTTTGTCGAAGGCTTTCTCTGCATCTATTGAGATAATCATATTATTTTTATTTTTCAATTTGTTAATGTGGTGTATTACATTGATTGATTTGCGGATATTGAAGAATCCTTGCATTCCTGGGATAAATTACACTTGGTCATGATGTATGATCTTCTTAATGCATTGTTGGATTTTGATTGCTAGAAATTTGTTAAGGGTTTTTGCATCTATGTTCACCAGTGATATTGGCCTGTAGTTTTCTTTTTTTGTGGGATCTTTACCAGGTTTTAGGATTAGGGTGATGGTGGCCTCATAGAATGAGTTTGGAAGTTTCCCTTCCTCAACAATTTTCTGGAAAAGTTTGAATAGAATAAGTGTTAGCTCTTCTCTAAATTTTTGGTAGAATTCAGCTGTGAAATCATCTGGACCTGGGCTTTTGTTTGCTGGAAGATTTCTGATTACAGCCTCTAGTTCTGTGCTTGTGATGGGTCTGTTCAAATTTTCTATTTCTTCCTGGTTCAGTTTTGGAAAGTTGTACTTTTCTAGGAATTTGTCCATTTCTTCCAGGTTATTCATTTTATTGCCATATAATTGCTGATAGTATTCTCTAATAATCCTTTGTATTTCTGTGTTGTCAGTTGTGATCTCTCCATTTTCATTTCTAATTTTATTGATTTGGTTCTTCTCCCTTTGTTTCTTGATGAGTCTGGCTAGTGGTTTGTCAATTTTATTTACCTTCTCAAAGAACCAGCTTTTGGCTTTGTTGATTTTTGCTATGGTCTCTTTTGTTTCTTTTGTATTTATCTCTGCCCTAATTTTTACGATTTCTTTTCTTCTACTAACCCTCAGTCAGACAGTTCAGTTGCTCAGTCATGTCCAACTCTTTGCGACCCCATGAATCACAGCACACCAGGCCTCCCTGTCCATCACCAACTCCCGAAGTTCACTCAAACTCATGTCCATCGAGTCGGTGATGCCATCCAGCCATCTCATTCTCTGTCGTCCCCGTCAACTCCCACCCCCAATCCCTCCTAGCATCAGACTCTTTTCCAGTGAGTCGACTCATCGCAAACCCTGGGGTTCTTCATTTCTTCCTTTTCTAGTTTTTTTTAGATCTACAGTTAGGTTATTTAGTTGACTTTTTTCTTTTTTCTTGAGGTGTGCCTGTATTGCTATGAACTTCCCCCTTAGCACTGCTTTTACAGTGTCCTAGAGGTTTGGGGTTGTTGTGTTTTCATTTTCATTCATTTCTGTGCATATTTTGATTTCTCTTTTGATTTCTTCTATGATTTGTTCATTATTCAGCAGCGTGTTGTTCAGCCTCCATATGTTGACATTTTTAATGTTTTTTCTCCCATAATTGAGATCTAATCGTACTGCATTATGGTCAGAAAAGATGCTTGGAATGATTTCAATTTTTTTGAATTTACCAAGGCTAGATTTATGGCCCAGGATGTGATCTATCCTGGAAAAGGTTCCGTGTGCACTTGAGAAAAAGGTGAAATTCATTGTTTTGGGGTGAAATGACCTATAGATATCTAATAGGTCTAACTGGTCTATTGTATAATTTAAAGATTGTGTTTCCTTGTTAATTTTCTGTTTAGTTGATCTATCCATAGATGTAAGTGAGGTATTAAAATCTCCCACTATTATTGCATTGCTGTTAATTTCCCCTTTCATACTTCATAGTGATTGTCTTACATATTGCGGTGCTCCTATGTTGGGTGCATAAATATTTATAATTGTTATATCTTCTTCGTGGATTGATCCTTTGATCATTATGTAGATTCCTTCTTTGTCTCTTTTCACAGCCTTTGTTTTAACGTCTATTTTATCTGATATGAGTATTGCTACTCCTGCTTTCTTTTGGTCTCTATTTGCATGGAATATCTTTTTCCAGCCCTTCACTTTCAGTCCATATGTGTCCCTCATTTTGAGGTGGGTCTCTTGTAGACAACATATATGGGGGTCTTGTTTTTTTATCCATTCAGCCAGCCTTTGTTTTTTGATTGGGGCATTCAACCCATTTACGTTTAAGGTAATTATTGATAAGTATGATCCCATTGCCATTTTCTTTATTGCTTTGGGTTTGAGTTTATACACCTTTTCTGTGTTTCCTGTCTAGAGAAGATCCTTTAGCATGTGTTGGAGAGCTGGTTTGGTGATGCTGAATTCTCTCAGCTTTTGCTTGTCTGTAAAGCTTTTGATTTCTCCTTCATATTTGAATGAGATCCTTGCTGGGTACAGTAATCTGGGCTGTAGGTTATTTTTTTTTTTTTTTCATCACTTTAAGTATGTCTTGCCATTCCCTCCTGGCCTGAAGAGTTTCTGTTGAAAGATCAGCTGTTATCCTTATGGGAATCCCCTTGTGTGTTATTTGCTGATTTTCCCTTGCTGCTTTTAATATTTGTTCTTTGTGTTTGATCTTTGTTAATTTGATTAATATGTGTCTTGGAGTATTTCGCCTTGGGTTTATCCTGTTGGGGACTCTCTGGGTTTCTTGGACTTGGGTGATTATTTCTTTCCCCATTTTAGGGAAGTTTTCAACTATTATCTCCTCAAGTATTCTCTCATCGTCTTTCTTTATGTCTTCTTCTTCTGGGACTCCTATGATTCGAATGTTGGAGCGTTTCACATTGTCCCAGAAGTTTCTAATATTGTCCTCATTTCTTTTAATTCGTTTTTCTTTCATCCTCTCTGTTTCATTTATTTCTACAATTCTATCTTCTAGCTTGCTTATTCTGTTTTCTGCCTCTGTTATTCTACTGTTTGTTCCCTCCAGAGTGTTTCTGATCTCATCTATTGCATTATTCATTGTATGTTGACTCTTTATTTCCTCTAAGTCCTTATTAAACCTTTCTTCCATCTTCTCAATCCTTTTCTCCAGGTTATTTATCTGTAATTCCATTTTGCTTTCAAGATTTTGAATCTTTTTCACCATCAAAATTCAAAATTCTTTATCATGTAGATTCCCTATATCTTCCTCTTTTGTTTATGTTGGTGGGCATTTATCTTGTTCCTTTGCTTGCTTGGTATTTCTCTGCCTCTTCATCTTGCTTATATTGCTTTGCTTGGGATGGCCTTTACCTCTTCTGGCAGTTTGTGGAGTTCGCTTTATTATGTAGTTTCCTCGCTGTGTGTGGGTTTGGACAGGTGACTTGTCAAGGTTCCCTGGTTAGGCAAGCTTGTGTCGGTGTCCTGGTGGGTGGAGCTGGATTTCTTCTCTCTGGAGTGCAATGAAGTGTCCAGTAATGAGTTATGAGATGTCAGTGGGTTTGGAGTGACTTTGGGCAGCCTGTATATTGAAGCTTAGGGCTATTTTCCTGTGTTGCTGGAGAATTTGTGTAGTATGTCTTGCTCTGGAACTTGTTGACCGTTAGGTGGTGCTTGGTTTTCATTTAGGTATGGAGGCGTTTAATGAGCTCCTATCGATTAATGTTCCCTGGAGTCAGGAGTTCTCTGGTGTTCTCAGGTTCAGGCTTCAGCCTCTTGCCTCTGGTTTTTGGTCTTATTCTTGGAGTAGTCTCTAGACTTCTCTATCTGTCATTTCCAAGGTGGTTCCCTCTGTTTTAGCTTCTGTTTGCTGGTCTCTTCAGTGTCTAATTTCTGCCCTGATACTAGGGGGTGGGTGGACACTTTTTAAGGCTCAGTTGTTCAGTCCTGTTCTGGGAAGGGAAGAACGCTGCAGACAAATATCTCTGTCATCTGTGGGGAGTGTGCACAGCGTCTCGGCCACACTGGGTTTGCCCCCACTCACCGCGCGTGTGCTGTCCCAGTCTATACTGCACAGGCTCTAGGTTGCTCTGCCGGGAACTGTCCGAGGCTGGCGCTGGGTTGTATGTACTTCCCAGGTCTGAGCGGCTCAAGTTCAGTTTCTCGGGTACTCCACAAAGGCGCAGACTTGGTTGGGCCTGCGTTTTGTGCCTTCCCCGGTCCGAGCTGCTCAGGTGACCAGGTGTTTGGCGAGTGCAGTCGCTGTGACTTATCGCCTCCCCAGTCCCTGCTACTCAATTTTCTGGGTGTACAACCAGCGCACCTTCTCAGGTGCATATCGACCGGCCCGAGCCCAAGAAGTCTTGATTAGCAACGAAGCCTGCCTGCAGTTTGTATCGGATGCCTTTCTGGGGCCGCGGTTGTCCCCTCCGGCTCTGGCTGCCCTCCCTGCCTGTCTCGGTGGGGGGTGGGGAATGGGCCGACCGCAGCCGGCTTGCTCTGCTCAGCCCTTTGTTCTGTGAGCAGGGCTGGTGGAGTCTTAGGTTAAAGCTTTTTCTTGGGGAAGCTATCCCAGTCTACTTTGCTATCCCCTGTTAGTTCTCTCAGATTGTTCTCACGGCATTCAAGCCCAATCCTCTCTCTAAGCAGTTCAGCCGGCTCCTCCCTGCCCAGCCCCCGCTTGCTAATGGCGTATGTAGGCATCTGCGCTGTTTCTCAACTGGGAGTTACCATTTGGTGGGTAATCTGTGGGTTTTAATTAGTTCTTTCTTTTTCCTCCCAGTTATGTGGCCCTCTGAGGTTCCAAGGCTCAGCACAGACTCATCAGTGAGAGTGTTTCCTGGTGTTTGGAAACTTCTCTCTTTTTAAAGCCTCCCTTCCCGGGAAAGAGCTCCGTCCTTACCTCTTTTGTCTCTCTTTTTATCTTTTATGTTTTTTCCTACCTCCTTTTGAAGACAATGGGCTTCTTTTCTGGGTGCCTGATGTCCTCTGCCAGCATTCAGAAGTTGTTTTGTGGACTTTACTCCACGTTCCAATGTTCTTTTGATGAATTTGTGGGGGAGAAAGTGGTCTTGCCGTCCTATTCCTCTGCCATCTTGTTCTTTCTCCCAACAAATCGTTTTTGAGTAATTGGATTCCATAAGAACAAAAATAAATATTTACCTATAACTACCATTACATACAAAAATTAAACCAATATGCATCACAGAACTAAATGTGGCACCAAAAGTTATAAAACTTGTAGAAGAAAACATAGACGAAAATATTTGTGGCCTTTAGTTAGTGCAGTGAGTTGAACAGTGTGTCTCCAAAACTTATGTTCACCCAGAATCTCAGAACGTGACTTTATTTGGAAACACAGTCTTTGCAGATGTAATTAGATATGTTAGGGTGAGGTCATACTAGATTAAGGTGGGCCCTGAATCCAAAGAATGGTGCTCTTACACACAGAAACAAGTGGAAGGGAAATCACCATGTGAAGATGAAGGTGAAGATGAAGTGACGCACCCATAACCGAAGCAACATCAGGTCTTGCCAGCAGAAGCTAGGAGAGAGGCATGGAACAGACTCTCCCTTAGAGCATCCAAAAGGAACCAACTTTGTCAACTTGATTTGGGACTTCTGCCCTCAGGAAGTGTAGAGAATAAATTTCTGTTGCTTTAAGCCACCAAAAAAAAAAAAAAAATTCTCATGTGTCCAAGGCTTAGAAGGCTAGGAGGCAAAGCCATAGGGATAAAGGTAGTCACAACTTCTCTTTCCATCTTTCTGGTGGAAAAAAAAGAGAGAGAGCAAAATCAAGTTTACTTCTATTCAATATTTACTTATCATGCATCTCTTACTGAAAGATATTGTGTAGGACGTAACCACAGATACCTCCAATGGGTTAGCTACTTCGAATCCATTAACTTGAGAGGAAACAAGACCATTTTTTTAAAGAAATTTGATATAAAGAGAATAGACTGCCTCCCCAAAATGGTTAAGTCATAGGTGGTTGCCCTAACAGGTAGCAGAGAGGCATGTTCAATGGGCTTTCGTAGATAAGGAGAAGGGGTGAGCACTGAAAGCCTTCAGAGCTAGGAAAAATGTAAGTCTGCTTCAGCTGGTTTCCAAGGATGGTAGGATTTGAATTGGCACCTCAGCCTTGGTGGAGGAAAGGCAGTAACAGAGGAAAGGACACAGTGAGCATGGAGGGACATTCAGGTCCCATGAGGAGAGGAGTCTGCAATAGGAAACAAGAGGAAAGGTTGCAGGGTCGCACTGCATCAACGTGCTCTCTGCGGAACCCCATACTTGCTTCCTTCCCTTGCCAAGGTCTGAGTCCAGCTGAATCACCATGCTGACTGAGAGGAACTAGCCCAGTGTCCAGCACAGAATAGGCACTCAGTAAGTGTTTAGTCAATGAAGGGCCGGTCTACTTTACTGACATCTATTTCTTCAGTTGCAGAGATCAATTCCACAGACATTCTGACTATGGACATGACGGAGGAGAGGATCAGGCCCCTGGAAGCACCTCACTTGCCTTGACTACCACACATCAGACATCTGGGTTGAGCATGTGAGATGACCAGATGCCAACGGTACTCAAGTTTTTGTAGCAGGTGATGATAAAGCAGTATGACTCTTTCAGACATTTTTATTCTCTTGAGGATTTTGGAAAACCAGGAATTTGGGAAAACAATAAGTTGAAAATAAATGAAAAGGGAGAAACATTAAAATATATTTTTAAAAACACATTCTCCTCTCACTGGGGCCAACATCTCTTGTGAGAGTAAGAAAGAGGTCTGGTTTGATAGTGATAAAAATCACCATTAGCTTATTATTTTTACAATACTTTCTCCAAAAGCAGAATCAAGAAAAGTGTGACTATTAAATTATAAGGAAAATCATACCTGGAAAGAGAAGACTCGGGACTTAATAAAGCAGCTCAGCTTCAGAGAAATGCCCTAATGTTACTTCTGTAGAAGCTCAGGAAACAGTACATCGTTTTCCACATTCCCTTCCCACAGCCGTGGAGACCTGGGAAGCACGGCAAGATGGAGCCTCTGCCCTGGGTTTGTAGAGATGGACAGACGTGGCACGCCCTCTGCCAACACACAGAGGACATAGCACGAGTGTGAAAAAGGAACTTGGATTGGGTGAAGCCAGTGAGATTTCTGGGTCTTTAATGCAGCAAAACCTACTTTGTCCTAAGACAAAAGTTTAGATAAAAACTAGAAGGTGGACAGGAGAATTTTGTTGTTGTTTAGTCATTCAGTGGTGTCTGACTCTTTGCGACCCCATGGACTGCAGCACACCAGGCTTCTCTGTCCTTCACTATCTTCCAGAGTTTGTTCAAACTCATATTCATTAAGTCAATGATACATCCAACCATCTCATCCTCTGTTACCGCCTTCTTCTCCCATACTCAATCTTTAACAGCATCAGGGTCTTTTCCAATGAGTCAATTCTTCACCTCAGGTGGCCAAACTACTAGAGCTTCAGCTTCAGTATCAGTCCTTTCAATAAATATTCAGGACTGATTTCCTTTAGGATTGACTGGTTTGATCTCCTTGTTGTCCAAGTGATTCTCAAGAGTCTTTGTCAGCACCACAGATTAAAAGCATCAATTCTTTGGCACTCAGACTTCTTTATGGTCCAACTTTCACATTGCACATGACTATTGGAAAAATTATAGCTTTGACAAGACTACCTTTGTCAGCAAAGTGACATCTTTGCTTTTTAATGCACTGTCTATGTTTGTCATAGTTTTTCTTCCAAGGAGCAAGTATCTTTTAATTTCATGGCTGAAGTCACCATCCACAGCAATTTTGGAGCCCAGGAAAATAAAATCTGTCACTGTTTCCATTTTTTTTTCCCTATTTATTTGCCATGAAGTGATGGGGCCAGATGCCATGTTCTTAGTTTTTTGAATGTTGAGCTTTAAGCCAGCTTTTTCACTCTCTTTCACCTTCATCAAGAAGGTCTTTAGTTCCTCTTCATTTTCTGCCATTAGGATGGTGTCATCTGCATATCTGAGGTTATTGATATTTCTTTTGGCAACCTTAATCCAAGCTTGAGCTTCATCCAGTCAAGCATTCCACATGATGTACTCTTCATATAAGTTAAATTAGCAGGGTGACAATACACAGCCTTGACATACTCCTTTCCCAATTTTGAACCAGTTCTTTGTTCCATAACCAGTTCTAACCGCTGCTTCTTGACCTGCATACAGGTTTTGCAGGAAGCAGGAAAGGTGGTCTGGTATTCCCATCTATTGAAGAATTTTCCACAATTTGTTGTGATCCAGACAAAGGCTTTAGCATAGTCACTGAAGGAGAAGTAGATGTTTTTCTGGGACTCTCTTGCTTTTTTCTATGATCCAATGGATGTTGGCAATTTGAGCTCTGGTTCCTCTGCCTTTTCTAAATCCAGCTTGTCCATCTGGAAGTTCTAGAATAACAATCTTCAAAATACATACTAAGCATTAAACTCTAACCTCCACAGTACATTATTTGTGAAGGAAACAATGATTGTTTGTCACTGTCTGGTCCATTTCCTTTCCTCCTAACACATACACCCATAATAGCCTTAAAATTATTAAGGTAGCAGATGAGTAGCCCTATGAAGAGTTATTATCTATATTAAATAAATTGATCATGCACAAGATAAAAATGCTGTCTGCATGGCTTCCATTAACTGACCCTGGAGACAGACAATAACAATAGCAAATACACTGAACACTTAATGTGTTTCAAGTACTTTTCCAAGAAGTTTGCATACATTATTCTAAATCTCAGGACATCTCCATAATCCTGACTTTATGGATGAGGAAGCTGAATTTCAGAAAGATTACATCACTTGCCCTAAGTCATACAGGTGATAAACTGTAGAGTTGAGATGAATCCTGAATGTGGCTTCAGAGCTCACCTTCTTAAGCCATAAGCTATGATTGTCTCTTCACTCTTCCCAAGCCCATCTGAGGTTAGAGGGCTCTCCCAAGGTCACAGAGTTGGCAGAGGATCAACTACAGTCTAGATTTTCTTTCTTCCTTCTTCACTGCCCTGTCTCTGCCCAGTCTCTTTCTCTTGACTTCATGTCCTCTCCTTGCCTGTCCCCCAGGACTTCCTGTTAGAATCCTGGTTGTGTTCTAGTCCCAGGGGACTGCATTTCTAAGATATTTTACGACACTATTTCTACAAGTCAGACATGACTGAGCGACTTCACTTTCACTTTCACACACTGGAGAAGGAAATGGCAACCCACTCCAGTGTTCTTGCCTGGAGAATCCCAGGGACGGGGGGCCTGGTAGACTGCCGTCTATGGGGTCACACAGAGTTGGACACGACTGAAGTGACTTAGCAGCAGCAGCAGCAGCAGCCTTCTCTACTAAAACATGGCAGTGGCACAGATATGCTGCTAACTGAACTAAACTCCATCATCCTACCCACTGTCTTTGAGGTTCATTACTTGCTTTTGCTATTAGTGTGTTTTTATAAATTTTTTAAGTTTTCCAAGTGATTCTGTTTGGCAGTCATAATAGAAAACTCTGCCCAAAGTGAAGCTAAGGATGATGAATAGAAGTTGGCCTGTCTGCACTTCCTGTGAAGAGACTGTTCCCACACCACCGACTGTGAGGGATCTGGCCTGCCTTCACTCTGGACCAGGTTGGTTCTCCGCAGAGCCTTCCCTTCCACTCTGCGGCCGCGGAGGCGCCGCAACAGGAGGAGCCGGGTCTGCGCCTGCACTGGAGGCAACTCCAAGGAGTTCCTGGCGTCCCGCTGCAGTCAGTGCGCCGAGGCAACACTGGGAACGCTGTTCTCAAGGAGAATTTTAAGGCTTAGGTAAAGCCTCAGAGAACCCCCCACTTCTGCTTTTCCTTCTAAACAAGTCTTCGAGACTCCGCAGAAGGTGCTGGAAGCAGAGGAGAGGCCCGGCTCTGCGGAAGCCAAGAAGGAGGAGCTGCAGCCAGGTTCGAAACGTTTATTTCCATGGCTAATCATGGCAGAAACAAAGGATGTGACCTGAAGGGTTTGACATATCCCGTCTCTCACCTGTTTAGCCGTTTTTATTTCCTTTCAGATTCAGGGAACTTGGATGGGGGTTGAGGGAAGGTGCAAAAATCAAAATTTGGGTTTACAACAGAATCCCAGAGCCTCAGAAGGCAGTTTGTGGAGAGGTGCTGGCATGACACTTTACTGTGCACCCACCATCCCTGCACCTCAAGCCTCGCCCCGGGCGATGGGAGACGGCGATGCCTCAGCCAAGAGGGACGCCACTCAGCGAGCCCCACCCCCAGCCCCACCCTAACCTGCCTCCCCCTCCCCAGGGGACCTGACAAACCCAGCTTCTTGCTCTAGGAATCAAAGCAGAATTCCTGACGGTGATCTGAGAAGGCTGGGTGGAGGCGAGTAAGAAAAACTAGGTCAAAAACCAACAGTTTGGTTCCCTTGCCTTCATATTTATGAACCAGCAGCTTTGGGATTCCCAGCATACCTGTTACAGCTTTTTCTTTTTCCCTTCCCCAAGTTAATTAGAGCTGAGCCAAGTTTTCTCTCTTCTTTCCCTGGAGAAAACAAGGGCAAAAAGGCCTGTGTCCTGTGTTTTAAAACATCTGCTGAGGCCATCACGAGGAAAAAAAACCCTAAAGGCTATATATAATTTACCTTTTGGGATAGTTTTATTACATTTACTTTCTTGGATATACACAGAAAAAAACTTTGGCATTTCCCCCATTAGTTAATGGGTTCGGAATTTTATTAATCAATATCTAAATGTTCATAAAATAACAACACCTTTTAAAGCAAGGCAAGGAACATTTCCAAATACTTCCAGTCAGAAGGAATAATATTAAAATGCAGGTTAGATATGTGCTAAAACCAGTCTTTGGGGAGTGGGGCATAAGCTCTCAATTATCCCAACCACCTCCAGAGCCAGAGATCAAGGCCAGAAATGCCCCCCAGGCCAAGGAATGTACCCGAGGACTGGGCCCTCAGGCAGCCAAGCTGAACTCCTCACTTCTTTCCACCCGAGCCCCACTGGAAAACCAGTTCTAGTCCAGCCCCAGCAGTGGGGCATTAATCACTTCTCTCCAGGAAGTGGACAGCCCTCTGCATGCTGAAAAAGGTAAAAGTGTATCTTCAGTTCAGTTCACTTCAGTCGCTCAGTCATGTCCGACTCTCTGCGACCCCATGAATCACAGCACGCCAGACCTCCCTATCCATCACCAACTACCGGAGTTCACTCAAACTCATAACCATCGAGTCGGTGAAGCCATCCAGCCATCTCATTCTCTGTCGTCCCCTTCTCCTCCCGCCCCTAGTCCTTCCCAGCATCGGAGTCTTTTCCAGTGAGTCAACTCTTCACGTGAGGTGGCCAAAGGATTGGAGTTTCAGCTTTAGCATCAGTCCTTCCAATGAACACCCAGGATTGATCTCCTTTAGAATGGACTGGTTGGCACTCCTTGCAGTCCAAGGGACTCTCAAGAGTCTTCTCCAGCACCACAGTTCAAAAACATCAATTCTTCAACGATCAGCTTTCTTCACAGTCCAACTCTCACATCCATACATGACCACTAGAAAAACCATAGCCTTGACTAGACGGATCTTGGTTGGCAAAGTAATGTCTCTGCTTTTTAATATACTATCTAGGTTGGTCATAACTTTCCTTCCAAGGAGTAAGCATCTTTTAATTTCATGGCTGCAATCAGCATCCGAAGTGATTTTGGAGCCCAAAAAAATAAAGTCTGACACTATTTCCACTGTTTTTCCATCTATTTCCCATGAAGTGATGGGACCAGATGCCATGATCTTTGTTTTCTGAATGTTGAGCTTCAAGCCAACCTTTTCACTCTCCTCTTTCACTTTCATCAAGAGACTTTTTAGTTCCTCTTCACTTTCTGCCATAAGGGTGGTGTCATCCGCATATCCGAGGTTATTGACACTTCTCCCAGCAGTCCTGATTCCAGCCTGTGCCTCTTCCAGCCCAGCGCTCCTCATGATGTACTCTGCATATAAGTTAAATAAGCAGGGTGACAATATACAACCTTGACGCACTCCTTTTCCTATTTGGAACCAGTCTGTTCCATGTACAGTTCTGACTGTTGCTTCCTGACCTGAATACAGGTTCCTCAAGAGGCAGGTCAGGTGGTCTGATATTCCCATCTCTTTCAGAATTTTCCACAGTTTATTGTGATCCACATAGTCAAAGGCTTTGGCATAGTCAATGAAGCAGAAATAGATGTTTTTCTGGAACTCTCTTGCTTTCACCATGATCCAGCGGATGTTGGCAATTTGATCTCTGTTGCCTCTGCCTTTTCTAAAACCTGCTTGAACATCTGGGAGTACAGGGTTCACATACTGCTGAAGCCTGGCTTGGAGAACTTTGAGCATGACCTCACTAGCGTGTGAGATGATAGAATGCCTGATGAACTCTGGATGGAGGTTTGTGACATTGTACAGGAGACAGGGACCAAGACCATCCCCATGGAAAAGAAATGCAAAAAAGCAAAATGGCTCTCTGAGGAGCCCTTACAAATAGCTGTGAAAAGAAGAGAAGCGAAAAGCAAAGGAGAAAAGGAAAGATATAAGCATCTGAATGCAGAGTTCCAAAGAATAGCAAGGAGAGATAAGAAAGCCTTCCTCAGTGATCAATGCAAAGAAATAGAGGAAAACAACAGAATAGGAAAAACAAGAGATCTCTTCAAGAAAATTAGAGATTCCAAGGGAACACTTCATGCAAAAATGGGCTCGATAAAGGACAGAAATGGTATGGACCTAACAGAAGCAGAAGATATTAAGAAGTGATGGCAAGAATACACAGAAGAACTGTACAAAAAAGATCTTCACGACCAAGATAATCACGATAACATAATCACTGACCTAGAGCCAGACATCTTGGAATGTGAAGTCAAGTGGGCCTTAGAAAGCATCACTACGAACAAAGTTAGTGGAGGTGATGGAATTTCAGTTGAGCTATTTCAAATCCTGAAAGATGATACTGTAAAAGTGCTGCACTCAATATGCCAGCAAATTTGGAAAACTCAGCAGTGGCCACAGGACTGGAAAAGGTCAGTCTTCATTCCAATCCCAAAGAAAGGCAATGCCAAAGAATGCTCAAACTCCCTCACAATTGCACTCATCTCACACGCTAGTGAGGTCATGCTCAAAAGTGTATCTTACATCTTCCTTTTTTTCAGAGTCACACATTTACTATGACTATTAATGAGAACAGGGACCATGTTTCTGCTCACATTTTAATAATTATCACCCACCCAGCACAAAGCCAGATATAAAACAGGTACTTAATACACAATTAATGAATATCCAGCAACTTCACTCCTAGGTAAAACATCAAAGAGAAGTGAATGTATTTGTTCATCAAATATCATGGATGCAAAGGCTCTTGGCAGATCTGTTCTTAACAGACAAGATCTGAGAACGACCCATGTCTGTCAGTAGTAGAATGGATAAATAGAATGTGAGATATTTAGGCAATGGAATACCCCAAAATTTTAAAAAGAATAAGAAAACAAAGTTATTATTCTATTCAGTTCAGTTCAGTTCAGTCACTCACTCGTGTCCGATTCTCTGTGACCCCATGAATCACAGCATGCCAGGCCTCCCTGTCCATCACCAACTCCCGGAGTACACTCAAACTCATGTCCATAGAGTCGGTGATGCCATCCAGCCATCTCATTCTCTGTCGTCCCCTTCTCCTCCTGCCCCCAACCTTTCCCACCATCAGAGTCTTTTCCAGTGAGTCAACTCGTTGCATGAGGTGGCCAAAGTATTGCAGTTTCAGCTTTAGCATCAGTCCTTCCAATGAACATCAGGATTGATCTCCTTTAGAATGGACTGGTTGGATCTCCTTGCAGTCCAAGGGACTCTCAAGAGTCTTCTCCAACACCACAGATTAAAAGCATCAATTCTTTGGCGATCAGCTTTCTTCACAGTCCAACTCTCACATCCATACATGACCACGGGAAAAACCATAGCCTTGACTAGACGGACCTTGGTTGGCAAAGTAATGTCTCTGCTTTTTATTATGCTATCTAGGTTGGTCATAATTTTCCTGCCAAGGAGTAACCGTCTTTTAATTTCATGGCTGCAATCAGCATCTGCAGTGATTTTGGAGCCCGAAAAAAATAAAGTCTGACACTGTTTCCACTGTTTTTCCGTCTATTTCCCATGAAGTGATGGGACCAGCTATTCTATTCAACAACACAATATTGAGCAAAAGAAGCTCCCTGCCGCTACTGCTGCTGCTGTTGCTAAGTCACTTCAGTCATGTCCGACTCTGTGTGATCCCATAGACGGCCTCCTACCAAGTTCCACCGTCCCTGGGATTCTCCAGGCAAGAACACTGGAGTGAGTTGCCATTTCCTTCTCCAATGCATGAAAGTGAACAGTGAAAGTGAAGTCGCTCAGTCGTGTCTGACTCTTAGCCTACTAAGAACTGCATGAACTGCAGCCTACCAGGCTCCTCTGTCCATGGGATTTTCCAGGCAAGAGTACTGGAGTGGGGTGCCATTGCCTTCTCCAAAGAAGATCCCTAAAATGTGTAATTACTTTTATTTTATAGTTTAAGAACAACCAGAATAAAGGTGTGATGACGGAAGTCAGAAAAGTAGTTACTTCTGGTGGGGGCAGGTAACTGTAGGTGGGTGGCATTACAGGTAGCAGTAGGTACGTGCCAGGGGTATTGACTGGCAAGAGTTCAGAACTCCTTGAGGAGCTGGAAGCCCTATCTTTAGTTTGAGGTGCAACAGATGCTAAATTGTCCCACACCAAGAATGATAACTAGTAAAGGAAAGCTGCGATTTAGTGCTCTGCCTAAGAATTTGACGTCCTGTAAAAAAAGAAAAGCTCCAGGAAAGCAGTGACTTGTCCCTGGTCATCCTGAATCCTAGCACCCAGAACAGGGCCCATCAGAGTAAAAACGTTTGTAAATGAAGTCAAATGCTGGCCACACGCCTCCCCTGATCCTCCCACCCTGTAATGCTCACTCAATACTCTGCCCACCCGTGAAAATCCGCTGGGCCTGGAGGCCAGCGCTCCCTGCAGACCCAGGGTCCAGAGGGCACACCTTAGATTTCTACCTCAGCCGGCTCTGTCTCCTGGGCTGGCTCTTTCTCTTCCACATTCTCCCACATACACAGGCTCGACACCTCCGCCCCCTCATGGACCACAACTCTTCTATAGCCAAGACATCATCTCATGGGTGAGTTTCCCCTTCCAGTTCCTACCACTGTTATCCTAGTTCAAACCTTGGTGACTTCAAGAAATATCCCCCAGGAAGCTCCAATCCATAACTCCCCCCACCCCCCAGATCAGTCTTCCTTGAGCACAGTTTGAATCCTGGCACTCTCCTGTCAGGATCTTCTTGTCTACCAGGTGAGACGCCATACTCCTTGGCCTAGCGCTCAAGATCTTCTGAACCTAAGCTTCAAAATGCCTTTTTAATCTTTATCTCCTATTATCCTTTCACAGGCACCTTTCCTTTAAGTTAAACTGAATGACTTGAAATCTCTAAGCAAATGTGGCAGTTTCCCACCCGCAGCACCTTTGCTTACAGCTTTCCCTCTCCAGGAATGCCTTCCTCGCTTGTCTCTTCACTTGGCACCCCCTGCATCGTGATCAGCTCTGCTTGAGATCTCCACCATCTTTCACAAACGCTTAACCTTCCTGTTGCCTCTCAGCATGCACTCTGAATTCCCCAGCTGTTTGTCTTTAGTTCCTGCTCTCAATCGATCTTTTTTTCTATTTGTGTTATTCTTATGGCTTACTATTTGGTATCTTATGGTAGTGTTTTAAGCTCAAGGGATTCCTTGGTGGCTCAGAGGTTAAAGCGTCTGCCTCCAATGCAGGAGACCCGGGTTCAATCCCTGGGTCGGGAAGATCCCCTGGAGAAGGAAACGGTAACCCACTCCAGTATTCTTGCCTGGAGAATCCCATGGACGGAGAAGCCTGATAGGCTACAGTCCACCGGGTCGCAAAGAGTAGGACACGACTGAGCGACAGAATGAATGGAACGGAGGGCAGAACACAGGTCTTCCTTCTTTTACAGCTCACACAGTATCTTATCCTCAGACAAGATTAAATGCATGTTGATAGAATAAATACCTGAAGGGAAGGAATCAGCCCTCAATTAGCTGCTGCTGCTGCTGCTGCTAAGTCGCTTCAGTCGTGTCCGACTCTGTGCGACCCCATAGATGGCAGCCCACCAGGCTCTGCCATCCCTGGGATTCTCCAGGCAAGAACGCTGGAGTGGATTGCCATTTCCTTCTCCAATGCATGAAAGTGAAAAGTGAAAGTGAAGTCGCTCAGTCGTGTCTGACTCGTAGCGACCCCATGGACTGCAGCCTACCAGACTCCTCCATCCATGGGATTTTCCAGGCAAGAGTACTGGAGTGGGTTGCCATTGCCTTCTCCGCAATTACCTGCTATGTTTAGTAATATTCAATAAATTAATTTACACTTAGGGGTAAATAAATGCTCAAAGAATTATACACACAAAGATATTTTAATTGTAACTGGGAACAACCCATCAAATGAAAGAATGGCTATAATGGCTGAACTTCATGCATGTAATACTGGAGCTTCCTGACCACCTCAAATCAGATCAAGAATTCGTCTGCTTTGGATAAAATCAGCCTTAAAGACTGGTTAGGCCTGGATGTTGCAAGGTTCCCAAGAGGTATTTATCTTCCTTGTAACCTGATACAAACTTACAGTGCCACTCAGCTCAAAATAAAACAAGACTAACTGTTACCCTCTCGCTACCATCTACTACAATGTGTAGTTTGAAGAAAATGGCTGAGTTTTCCCAGGCTGTTTCCTTCTGTCTGATCTTGCTCTGCCAGTCTTATGAGGAAGAGCGATCCAATGTAGGCAAGCAGAAGGCGCCAGTGTGTGGCCCTTAGTATTGCAGTTTCTGCTTGGGCCCTTGACTGCAGCAAGTGTGCTTGTGGTCCTGGCTGGCTCTTCGTGACTTTGGCAGGAAAAGGGAACCTGCCCCTTTCCATCCCCAGACACTGCAGGGGAATGTCCTAACCTTTGTCCAGTCCTTGTGGGAAGTTATACTAGGAGGCAATTTGAGACAGACTCCCTAAATCTTATGAATTCCTCCACTTCTGAATTCACTAAGACCAGAGGAGCTTTTCCCAGAGACGAGAGAAACATTCCAGTCTGCTGACATAAAAATGCCCATGGGATAGTCCAAGGGAAATCAGGGAAAATGTACAGGAAGGAGACTGATGAGATTACATAGCAGAGGTTTCACAAGAACACAAGGTCACAAGGTCAGACACTCAAAGTGAGAAAAGGAGAGAGTGCTTCTGCCAGTTCCTATAGATAATCACAGAGGCTTAGCACTAAGAGCAAACACACACACACGAAAGATACCAAAAACAAATGCTGACTTTTCCCTTAAAAAAAATTAAAGTCCCTGGCAGAAAACTGGGAAGGGAATTGTGAGGAGCCGCACGGTCCTGGCCAGTGTTCACTAGACACTCCATACATTGAAAGCTACCGCTCACTCACCAGGCCAGGCCCCAGGCCGGCCTTCCGTGCTCTCGGCTCTCCTGGGGGAGGACTCAGTCCTGCCGCCAGCTGGCAGCATGTCCGAACAGATTGGCAGGGCCCCGCCTTGCTCTAAGTGAATGCATGTGGTCCTCTCAACCTCGCAGTGGATACCCGCTGGCCTGCTCTGCTGCCCCTTTCTGGAAAGTTAAGGTGGCCTTCCACCAACACACGACAGAGCCCAACTCATGCAACTGGTCATCCCCCGAGGAGTGGAAAGAGGCCTCTGCTCCCCAAGTCCCTGGACATACAAAGACTTTCTGTTCAAGGAGTCATATGCAAATTTCTCATGCGTTGGATTCTCTGTGCACATTTCTGTGGCTGTGTGCTACGTCCAAGTTGAGAGAAGTGGATAGAAATGAAAACCCTGAAAAAAGTTAGCCACTGAACATGAACCTCAGTATGTCCCAGGGAACACAGCCCAGGAAAAGAATGATTAATCAAATCTCAGCAGAAAACTGTCTGACCACAGTCATCCTGAATCTACAGGCACACCTGGGGAATAACAGAGACACGCCCTGTGGGTTTGCTCTCCAGAATCCTGTCACTGCCCGGCCGTGGGCAGGGCTACCATCTGCACCATCTCCTCAGGAGTCCTGACCAAGATGGGCGAGACCTGATGGAAGAAGGCTTTAAAAGGAAGCCCGAGAAGTTGGGGAATTGACACTTGTCTTCCTTCCCCAGAGGAAGGCCCCTTCGCTACATTCTCCTCTTTGTCACATTCCTTCCCTCACCCCATTTTGGGTCAACTCTTCAAAATAATGGATTTCCTATTCGATAATTGTGTTTAATTCTTTCAGAAATGGAAGGGGGATCAGTTGCCACTTGACAAACAAGCATGTGTGCCTTGGGCCCGTTGGGTGGTACAGTAAGTAGCAACTGTTGGAGGACAGGGAGAAGTTTTGGGAATCCTTCTGTAGAGAGTGGAAAACAATAGCAAACAGAAGTCCTCTGGAGGCACTAAGTGCCCAGCTGTTGTTCAAGGTGACTTGTATGGAGTGGTGCCCATCTATCTACAGGGCTGTGTGGCTTTCTCCAGCTGTCAGCAGTCCAGTTAAAAGCATGGAAAGAACAGGTGTGAGCAAGTCCTGGCTGGAGAGCCTAAGGACGGTGAGGCAAAGAAGCAAGTGTCCTGGCAAGAGAAGGGTGAACTTCATGGGTAATATCCTGTCTGCAGAGGAGGGAAGGGAAGGCTGAGGGCAGCTGAAGGGCAGAGAGAAAATCCAGGTATAAAGAGACTGAGGGACATTTTGGAAGTCCCAACCTCGAGTGCATCTTCCCTGAACAGAGTCCAGGGCAGTCTGCTGCGCGCGTGGGTCAGCTCTCTGTGAGTCTAGAGCAGACACAGGACGTCGGTCACACACCCCACTCAGTGCCTCCTGTACCGCGCAGAGTCCCTGCCTCACCTCATCCTCAGGGGCTGAAGGGAGAGGTGGAGAGAAGGCCAGGAGAGAGGGAAAGAAAGCGCCATGGAAGGCAGGGCCAGAAAAGATGGTGCCATGCAGCTTTCTGATTCTTTTTTTTTGGTTCACTTCCTTGATGGGTGGAGGGAGAGTCAGAGACACAGGAAATCTACCACCCTCACCTTGCTGCCAATCAAACAGGGCTCTGACCACAAAAAAGAGACTACTGGAGGCCAGCGAGGGGGCAGACAGGCCAGCCTTGGCTGCCCCACTTCTCGGCGCCATCCCTCCTGCTGGGAAGAAGTGAGGAGGCGGTCTGTGCCCCTGCCCCCTCCTGCACCTTCTGCACTGAGGTGGCGAGCGCTGAGCTTCAGCAGGCGCGGTGACATCAACACGCCCCACCCAGAGGCAGTGACATGACGGTGCAGTGACACAGGGTCAAACCAGGTTGCAGCCTTGTTGATCCTCCGCCTGATGTTCCTTCTGGAGATACAAGGAAGCCAACAAGCACTCTTCGGTTTTGGTCCTTCGCTTTTTTTGCTTTCCTGAGTTAATTTTTGAAAACCGACACTCAGCACATCTGTAGAAATTCTCTTAGGAAAACAAAAGTACAATTTGAATTCAACATGCCATTCCCTGAAGACACGGTCCTTACCTTAGTCCTTCCCGTATTTCTGCTTGGCCGGCGGATCCTTGACACCTTTTCTGACCCGGATCAGCCAACGTGATGAAAGGTGTAGGGAATTGTGCAATTCTCAGGGAAAATTTGAGAATTTTTGAAAAGCAGTTTGATAATACTGTTTCAAGTGTTCACTTTATATAATCATCAATTCCACCTCTAGGAATTCATTCCAGGGAAATATGCAAACATTTATGAATAAAAATAGTAATAGAAGTTTTCTTTATAAAAGCAAAAAAGTTTGAAAGTAGAAATTTAGCTGAATGACTGACAGCATAAGGGAATATTTCAAAACCACTAGAAATTATATAATATGTATAGATATTTATCACAAAAAATAAAAGGGGGTTATAAGCTGTGTGATCCTATCTTGGTGAAATGGAGGGCAGATCCTTAAAGTTTCTCTGTGGTGACCTTTCTTTTTTTATGCTTATTGGATTCTACAAGTGTTCCTTATGAACTGTATTATTTTATAGTAGAAGGAAAAATCATGCTACTTACACATACATGCACACACAGGCTCTACCGGCTTGGCTGTCTCTCCCCAGCTGTGGGAGGCAGGCTCCAGGGCTCCCTGTGTGACTGGAGCCGGTCCTGTTTCTCCTGCTGCTGAACCACTGCTTGCTCTCAGAAGCTAGTTGAAGGCCTGAAAGAGATGCACGGAAGGGAGGGTGGGAAGGAACTCAGCTCTCCAAGTTCTCCTATTACCAGTACAGGCGTGTCAATCAAACCAAATCTCCTGTTCCAGAATATTTTTGTTTGCAGAATCCAAAATACTGAATCTAAGGGAAAAAAAGAAAGCACTGAAAGGCTCTGCTGGCTTTAAGTGGGTTATCTCAATCCATGGCTTTACATTCTTGGTCAAAGTAGTTTAAATGTTTACTTCCTGTTGAGGAGAGTGAGCATGTGCTGTCCAAACGGTGGCTGGTTGCTGAATGTCCCAGCAGCGCCAGCACCACAATCTTGGCACCTCGGTTCATTCTCCAGTCTCAGTGTCCTCTTGTAAAATCAGAGGCAGTATGTGTTCAGTGTTTCTCAGGATGTTCCACATTTTAAGGAGCTCGTGGCTCAATGATGCAGGAAGAAAGGGGGCTGTGTGGGAGCAGCCGAGGAAGACGCCACACCCACAGCACTCTGGACCCCCACTCCCAGTGTAACCAGACCAACTGCTCTTTCATATAGGAAGGGTCAAAGTAGAGTAAATCTGGAAAATAGAATTTTACAATGACCAGTTTGAAAACCACCAAAAGATAGCTATCATGTACTTAGTGATACTTAATACTTAACTGAACTTAGTATCAGCTCCAAATCCAGGTGACTTCTTAGTATTTTTCAGTTGAGGAAGGCACTGATCATCCAGACTCTTTTTCCCACTTTCCAGTGTGATTTGTTTTTTTATTTTTCCCCACAAAGGCTGCCATCTTTATGTACAAATTTGCACCAGGCAAGGATGTTTTATGAACTCTTCCTCCCACGGAGAGAGTGGGACACCTGTCAGCCTGGCATGTCTACAAGGCACCTGGCACCAACTAGTCCTGCTCTGGGTAAGTGGCCCTGCACAACACTGAGCGAAAAGGGAGCTATTTGGAGTTCTTTGCTTGGGTTTTACTGGGTATTTTCTTTTTCTTTCCGTATGAGCTTCCCTGGTGGCTCAGACCTGCAATGCAGGAGATTGGTTTCAATCCCTGGGTTAGAAAGATCCCCTGGAGAAAGGAATGGCTACCCAATCCAGTATTCTTGCCTGGAGAATTCCATTGACAAAGAAGCCTGGTGGGCTACAGCCCGTGGGGTCGCAGAGTGTCAGCCATGACTGAATGACTAACACTTTCACTTTTTTCTTTCCATTTGGGGAAATGGTTCATTGCCCTTTGTCCATGGTACCTGCTATTTTGCAACACTGATGGATCTGTTCGTGTATCCATGGGATGCCCTTTGGTGGCAGATGCATGTATGCTCAGCTGTTCAGTCATGTCTGACTCTTTGTGACATTTTGGATTGTAGTCCTCCGGGCTCCTCTGTCCATGGGATTTTTCCAGACAGGAATACCGGAGTGCATTGCCAGTTACTCCTTCAGGGGATCTTCCCAAGCCAGGGATCAAGCCTGAATCTCCTGCATCACTTACATTGCAGGCAGAGTCTTTACTGCTGAGCCATCAGGGAAGCCTTTGGAGGTGGATACCTGCACCTTAAAAGTACATTGAATGAGGATAAAATGGTGCCAAACTTCATTTCTCAAAATGAGAGCACAAAAGCAGGACTTTCAAAGCTATCTTATCCTTTGATTAAACAAGCTTAAAAATTGTAAACAAGATCAAAAAATCTCTTTTTTTCCCCCTGAAAATGAAAAGTGGTGGGGACAGAAAGAGAAGAGGAGGAGATGGGTCAGAAAGAAAAGTAAAATATAAATTAAAATCTGTTTATTTTAGAGCAAGCTAAAAAATCTCAAGTACTAGAGATTTCAGTTCTAGATGGGCTGGGGAATTCTTAGCTTGTTAAGTTTCCATCAAGTTGAAAAGCCAAACCATCTCTGGGAATGGCTGCAGGGAACCTGGATTTGATTGCATTTTGCTCTCATATCTTGAGCAGTGTTGGAGGAGACCACGAAGAGGATGAGAATCATGTTGACAGAATTCAGAGCAATTTGGCCAAAAGAGCCTTCACCTTTCTGCTCTCCACACCCCCAACATGCACACCAGATCATTCGCGACTCAGGGTTTCATGCTGAGACTTCTCCACATCTATCCTGCCCAGGCAGGGGTAAAGATCTGGGCAGCCTCTCTGAGAGCCTTGTGTGGGCACGGCTGGCCTCCCCCAAACATGGCTCACAGAAATCTGACCCCCTACATTAGAATGTGAGTAGATGAGGGAGATTTCACTTGGATTTAAATTAAGTTGGGTATTTCTCATATTTTGTTGTTCGTGAAAAGCTGCATTTGTCTTATTATGAACCATCTTCATATCTATACTAAAGAGCTTTGAAGGTTGATACATTTTCCCAAGTATAGCAGGGTTTATAGCAGTGCAGAGAAGAAAGAACGCATCTTCAGAGTAGGTTTGAGTTTGTGCTTTAGCAGATGCACTAGGAAGAACTCATCTCTGGATGCACAGTACTCCTGCCCCTGCTGTGTGCTGGCAGTGATCATAAAGCTAACATGTGGTACATGACACCCTTTCCAGAAACATCTCTGAGAACTTTTCCTGAAATAACTCATGAAATATTCGACACTCCTCGAGGGTGGTAGGCCGTATCACAATCCTCATCTTATGCAGGAGGGTGAGTCATACAGCTAGGAGGTGGGGAACAAGATAGAACCTGGCACTCCAGCACCAGAATCTAGGATTGAAACCACTGCATCCCATCAGCTTATTTCAATAATGAATGAGATCGGCTCTGCCTTTGAAGGAAAGTACTACCAGGTGAAAGGAGGAAGTAGTCCTGCTCATGTAGAGCATGGGATGACAATGCTCATGGCTCAGTGGAGAGGGATGTAAGGTCATGGTTCTGAATGGAAGCATCTGCACTGCAGGAAGGCATGAAAACAGAGCAAATAGCAGAGCAGCTGTCTGGTTCCGGGAACTGAATGGAAAGTCAAATGTTTTACCTCAGTGCTGTATTCAATTCCTGCATTGTTTCATTGCAGTGTTTACACCTCTAGATGCACTTGCATTAAAACTTGGCAAAACTGGGCTTTTTTCTGAGTGAGCTTTCCAGAATGGTTGCTGCCCACCAGCTGCCCAAAATGGGAGGCCCTCCCAAACCCCGGTGTTTCCTTAACCAAGGCCATTTCTGTTTGTTAAGACCTTAATGACATTGTTATTCTGCTCTGGAAGGCAGCAGATAGTGTGTATTATATATTCTGTTGAAGAAATGTATAAACAATGAAGGGGAGCCATTATCCAAATGCATCATTAGCAGGGATTATTTTATCTCACTGCTACTTATTATTTATTTTTCCAACATTACTTTGCTGACAAAGGTCCGTATAGTCAAAGCTATGGTTTTTCCAGGAGGCATGTATGGATGTGAGGGTTGGACCATAAAGAAAACTGAGCACCAAAGAATAGATGCTTTTGAACTGAGGTGTTGGATAAGACTCTTGAGAGTCCCTTGGACCTCAAGAAAGTCAAACCAGTTAATTCTAAAGGAAATCAATCCTGAATATTCATTGGCAGGACTGATGCTGAAGCTGAAGGTCCAACACTTTGGCCACCTGATGCGAAGAACTGACTCACTGGAAAAAAAACCCGATGCTGGGAAAGATTGAAGGCAGGAGGAGAAGGGGATGACGCAGAGTAAGATGTTTGGATGGCATCACCAACTCAATGGACATGAGTTTTAGCAAGCTCTGGGAGATAGTGAAGGACAGGGAAGCCTAGCATGCTGCAGTCCACAGGGTCACAAAGAGTTGGACATGACTGAGTGACTGAGCAACAACTTATTGTCACTTTGCCAGAATGGGACACTGGGCAAGGCTGATTTAGATTGGAGAACTTCTGAGCTGAATGGGACACTAGTGTGAGTGAGTTAGTGAGGAAGACTGGGTTGGGAAGTCTGAAGAGGGGCTGGGGCAGGGGACCTAAGAGCAGGGGCAGCCTGCTCTATGCACTTGAGAGCCATGGGGTTGGGCCCTGCAAGGAGTGGGTATGGCCACCCTGGAAATACTCTGCTTTCTTCTGTTGGGGATACTTGTTGAAAAGTGTCATGTTGAAAGAGTGGAATATTTTCATCTCTTGGTATCCATGGATAATTGGTTCCAGGAAATTCTCAGATACCAAAATCCACAGATGCTCAAGTCTCATATATAAAATGGGCTAGTACTTGCATGTAACATATGTGAATCCTCCCATATACTTTAAATCATCTCTAGATTATTTATAATGCCTACATATTATTAGTGTTATTACTTATAATACTATGTAAATTCTATGTAAATAGCTGCCCAAATTCAAGTTTTACCTTTTGGAAAGTTCTAGAATTTTTTTTCGAAATGGTTTCCATCCCAGATTGGTTGAATCCATGGATGGATAATCCATGGATATGGAGGGCTATCTGCTTATATACACAAGATTTTCTTCACATGAGGTCAAGAAAAAAGTATGAATGCCAAGATGACACCAAGATTCATTTCCAAGAAAGAAAAGGTGAACAGTGACATAATAATTAAGGTGGTATTTCTTCAGTCAGTTCAGTTCAGTCGCTCAGTCGTGACCGACTCTTTGTGACCCCATGAATCACAGCACGCCAGGCCTCCCTGTCCATCACCAACTCCCAGAGTTCACTCAAACTCATGTCCATCGACTTAGTGATGCCATCCAGCCATCTCATCCTCTGTCGTCCCCTTCTCCTCCCGCCCCCAATCCTTCCCAGCATCAGAGTCTTTTCCAGTGAGTCAACTCTTCGCATGAGGTGGCCAAAGTATTGGAGTTTCAGCCTTAGCATCAGACCTTCCAATGAACACCCAGGATCGATCTCCTTTAGAATGGACTGGTTGGCTCTCCTTGCAGTCCAAGGGACTCTCAAGAGTCTTCTCCAACACCACAGTTCAAAAGCATCAATTCTTCAGTGATCAGCTTTCTTCACAGTCCAACTCTCACATCCATACATGACCATGGGAAAATACATAGCCTTGACTAGACGGACCTTTGTTGGCAAAGTAACGTCTCTGCTTTTTAATATACTATCTAGGTTGGTCATAACTTTCCTTCCAAGGAGTAAGCGTCTTTTAATTTCATGGCTGCAATCAGCATCCACAGTGATTTTGGAGCCCAAACATCAAAATCAGATTGATTATATTCTTTGCAGCCAAAGATGGAAAAGCTCTATACAGTTAGCCAAAACAAGACCAGGAGCTGAATGTGGCCAAAGTTTTTAGCTCTTCTTAACTGGCAGGATTCACCAGGACCTATATTACATGTTTGAACAAATCTAGAATCACAGTGTGCTGCAGCAAAATACACAACTTTGGCCTTGGTCCCAAGAGCTAGAGAAAAAGAAAGAGACCGCTCAGCCATCAGAACTGTCCTAGTGAAACTAGTGCAATCTCCAGCAGGGGACATTGGAGGTTACTTATTGAAGGACAGACATCTGTGTCCAGACTCACTTCTGGAGTCCATGGGAAGTGGGCCATTCCTGGGTCAGAGGTGGAGGTGAAGGCCACAGCAAACCACACTCTCACACACTTTCTCACAGGTAACAGCCAGCAGGGACTTGTGCCCAAGCCCTAGTCCCCTCCTAGAGGGAAATACAACAGAGAATTGCTAACCCCTATTTCTGGCAACTTGATTCAAGCAAAATCAAGTTAACAAATAACTTCAGGAAGAGAAAAGTGGAAGGGTGTAGCTCATGGTAAAAAGTGCTGCCTTAGTATGAAGTGTCATCTGCATATCTGAGGTTATTGATATTTCTCCCGGCAATCTTGATTCCAGCTTGTGCTTCTTCCAGCCCAGCATTCCTCATGATGTACTCTGCATATAAGTTAAATAAGCAGGGTGACAATATACAACCTTGAAGCACTCCTTTTCCTATTTGGAACCAGTCTGTTGTTCCATGTCCAGTTCTAACTGTTGCTTCCTGACCTGCATAAGGTTTCTCAAGAGGCAGGTCAGGTGGTCTGGGATTCCCATCTCTTTCAGAATTTTCCACAGTTTGTTGTGATCCACAGAGTCAAAGTCTTTGACATAGTCAATGAAGCATAAATAGATGTTTCTCTGGAACTCTCTTGCTTTTTCTATGATCCAGCAGATGTTGGCAATTTGATCTCTCATTCCTCTGCCTCTTCTAACCAGCTTGAACATCAGTTCACGGTTCATGTATTGCTGAAGCCTGGCCTGGAGAATTTTGAGCGTGACTTTACTAGCTTGTGAGATGAGCACAATTGCGCGGTAGTTTGAGAATTCTTTGGCATTGCCTTTCTTTGGGAATGGAATGAAGACTGACCTCTTCCAGTCCTGTGGCCACTGCTGAGTTTTCCAAATTTGCTGGCATACTGAGTACAGCACTTTCACAGTATCATCTTTCAGGATTTGAAATAGCTCAACTGGAATTCCATCACCTCCACTAGCTTTGTTTGTAGTGATGCTTTCTAAGGCCCACTTGACTTCACATTCCAAGATGTCTGGCTCTAGGTCAGTGATCACACCATCATGATTATCTTGGTCATGAAGATCTTTTCTGTACAGTTCTTCTGTGTATTCTTGTCACCTCTTCTTAATATCTTCTGCTTCTGTTAGATCCATACCATTTCTGTCCTTCATTGAGCCCATCTTTGCATGAAATGTTCCCCTTGGTATCTCTAATTTTCTTGAAGAGATCTCTTGTTTTTCCTATTCTGTTGTTTTCCTCTATTTCTTTGCATTGATAGCTGAGGAAGGCTTTCTTAGCTCTCCTTGCTATTCTTTGGAACTCTGAATTCAGATGCTTATATCTTTCCTTTTCTCCTTGCTTTAGCCATTTTGCTTTTTTGCATTTCTTTTCCATGGGGATGGTCTTGATCCCTTTCTCCTGTACAATGTTATGAACCTCCATCCATAGTTGATCAGGCACTCTATCTATCAGATATAGTCCCTTAAATCTATGTCTCACTTCCACTGTATAATCATAGGGATTTGATTTAGGTCATATCTGAATGGTCTAGTGGTTTTCCCTACTTTCTTCAATTTAAGTCTGAATTTGACAATAAGGAGTTCATGATCTGAGCCACAATCAGCTCCTGGTCTTGTTTTTGCTAAATGTATAGAACTTCTCCATCTTTGGCTGCAAAGAATATAATCAATCTGATTTCGGTGTTCACCATCTGGTGATGTCCATGTGTAGAGTCTTCTCTTGTGTTGTTGGAAGAGGGTGTTTGCTATGACCAGTGCATTCTCTTGGAAAAACTCTATTAGCCTTTGCCCTGCTTCATTCTGGGCGCCCAGGTCAAATTTGCCTGTTACTCCAGGTGTTTCTTGACTTCCTACTTTTGCATTCCAGTGCCCTATAATGAAAAGGACATCTTTTTTGGGTGTTAGTTCTAAAAGGTCTTGTCGGTCTTCATACAACCATTCAACTTTGGCTTCTTCAGCGTTGCTGGTGGGGCGTAGGCTTGGATTACTGTAATATTGAATGGTTTGCTTTGGCAACGAACAGAGATCATTCTGTCGTTTTTGAGATTGCATCCAAGTACAGCATTTCGGACTCTTGTTGACCATGATGGCTACTCCATTTCTTCTAAGGGATTCCTGCCCACAGTAGTAAATATAATGGTCATCTGAGTTAAATTCACCCATTCCTGTCCATTTTAGTTCACTGATTCCTAGAATGTCTATGTTCACTCTTGCCATCTCCTGTTTGACCACTTCCAATTTGCCTTGATTCATGGACCTAACATTCCAGGTTCCTATGCAATATTGCTGTTTGCAGCATCGGACCTTGCTTCTATCACCAGACACATCCACAACTGGGTATTGTTTTTGCTTTGGCTCCATCCCTTCATTCTTTCTGGAGTTATTTTTCCACTGATCTCCAATAACCTCAGATATGCAGATGACACCACCCTTTTGGCAGAAAGTGAAGAGGAACTAAAAAGCCTCTTGATGAAAGTGAAAGAGGAGAGTGGAAAAAGTTGGCTTAAAGCTCAACATTTAGAAAACTAAGATCATGGCATCTGGTCCCATCTCTTCATGGGAAATAGATGGGGAAACAGTGGAAACAGTGTCAGACTTTATATTTTGGGGCTCCAAAATCACTGCGGATGCTGATTGCAGCCATGAAATTAAAAGACGCTTACTGCTTGGAAGGAAAGTTATGACCAAACTAGATAGCATATTAAAAAGCAGAGACATTACTTTGCCAACAAAGTCCATCTAGTCAAGGTTATGGTTTTTCCAGTGGTCGTGTATGGATGTGAGCATTGGACTGTGAAGAAAGCTGATCACCGTAGAATTGATGCTTTTGAACTGTGGTGTTGGAGAAGACTCTTGAGAGTCCCTTGGACTGCAAGGAGATCCAACCAGTCCATTCTAAAGGAGATCAATCCTGGGTGTTCATCGAAAGGACTGATGCTAAAGCTGAAGTTCCAATACTTTGGCCACCTCATGCGACGAGTTGACTCACTGGAAAAGTCTCTGATGCTGGGAGGGATTGGGGGCAGGAGCAGAAGGGGATGACAGAGAATGAGATGGCTGGATGGCATCACCGACTCGATGGACACGAATTTGAGTGAACTCTGGAAGTTGGTGATGGACAGGGAGACCTGGCGTGCTGTGATTCATGGGGTGGCAAAGAGTCGGGCACGACTGAGAGACTGAAATGAACTGAACTGACTAGTATGAAGTAAGGGGAGAGTAGTAACACCCCTGTCGCCTAGTGCCTGTGTTCTAAGTCGCTTCAGTCGTGTCCGACTCTTGTGACCCTGTGGACTGTAGTCTTCCAAGGTCCCTCTGTCCAAGGGATCCCCCAGGCAAGGATACTGGAGTGGGTTGCCATGCCCTTCTCCAGCAGATCTTCCAGACCCAGGGATCAAACCCGCATGTCTTATGTCTCCCGCACCAGCACTACCTGAGAAGCCCCTGTTGCCTCCTAACTAAAGCCAAGCAAAGCCATGTTTAGGTCACCAGCCCACTTCATAACTGTTTGGTAAAGTTACTCAACCTCTCTGAACCTCAGTTTCTTCATATGTAAAACAGAAATAAATCATAGAACCTGTCTCAGTGTGTTGTTGGAAGAATTAAGATAAGGCCCAGGACATAGCACTCATTAAGCATTTCCATGGATGCTCCTCCTGAGGGTTACCTCCACCAGTGGAGACCAGGCCCCTCTCAGATGGGAGCACAGGATTCCAAACTTGCCAAGAGATCTGGTAATTTCACTAAATCAGATCCCACCCAAAGCAAGATTCCAAGGCAGAGGCAAAGCCTTGCCATCCAGGATGGCAAAGCCATGCCATGTATTAGCACCCACAGATTCTCCTGGTCATGGATCCACTTTTTCTTGGTGACAAAGCAAGATCAAACCTTCAGAGACTGGGGTGTCATTCATTTTAAAATGGGAGAGAAAATCTAGAACAATTTCAAAGTTTTCTCTGTCTCTATTTGCACAGTAAGGTACTATTGATATACTGTAAATTTCATTCCTTTTAGGTGTTCAGTTTGGAATTTTGACTAATGTACACAGTCATGTAACCACCAGTACAACCAAGATATCAACTATTTCATTACCCGTGAGCCTTCAGTCTTAACAATCCCTGATAATTTCTAACCCTATAATTTGTCCTTTCTCAGAAATCAGAGAAATGGAATTACACCGTACATAGCCATTTGTGTCTTTCTCCTTACACTTACCATACTTTTGAGGTTCAAACAGCATTGCATTTCTTAAACATTTTTATTAGAGTGTAGCTGCTCTGTAACGTTGTGTTAGTTTCTACTGTACGGCAAAGTGAATCAGCTGTATGTACAAATATATCCCCTCGTTTTTTAATTTCCTTCCCATTTAGGTCACTACAGAGCACTGAGTAGAGTTCCCTGTGCTAAACAGCAGGTTCTCCTTAGTCAACTGTTTTATGCATGGTAGTGTACATATGTCAATCCCAATTTCCCAATCTGTCCCATTCCCTCTTTCCTCCCTTGGTGTCTAGGCATTCATTCTCTACATCTGTGCCTCTATTTCTACTTTGCAAATAGGTTCAGTTCAGTTCAGTCACTCGGTCGTGTCTGACTCTTTGCGACCCCATGGACTGCAGCCTGCCACACCTCCCTGTGCATCACCAACTCCAACCTTCAATCTTTCCCAGCATCAGGATCTTTTTCAAATTAGTCAGTTCATCATATCAGGTGGCCAAAGTATTGGCGTTTCAGCTTTAGCATCAGTCCTTCCAATGAATATTCAGGACTGATTTCCTTTAGGATGGACTGGTTGGATCGCCTTTCAGTCCAAGGGACTCTCAAAAGTCTTCTCCAACACCACAGTTCAAAATCATCAATTCTTCAGCACTCAGCTTTCTTTATAGTCCAACTCTCACATCCATACATGACCACTGGAAAAAACAGCTTTGACTAGATGGACCTTTGTTGGCAAAGTAATGTCTCTGATTTTTAATACACTGTCTAGGTTATAACTTTTCTTCCAAGGAGTGTCTTTTAATTTCATAGCTGTGGTCACCATCTGCAGTGATTTTGAAGCCAAAAAATAATAATAATAATAAAGTCTGTCACTATTTCCATTGTTTCCCCATTTATTTGCTATGAAGTGTTGAGACTGGATGCCATGATCTTAGTTTTCTGAATGTTGAGTTTTAAGTCAACTTTTTCACTCTCCTCTTTCACTTTCATCAAGAGGCTTTTTAGTTCTTCTCTTTCTGCCATAAGGATGGTGTCATCTGCATATCTGAGATTATTGATATTTCTCCTGGCAGTCTTGATTCCAGCTTGTGCTTCATCCAGGCCAGCCTTTCTCATAATGCATATAATAAGCAGGGTGACAATATACAGCCTTGACGTACTCCTTTCCCAATTTGGAATCAGTCTGTTGTTCCATGTCCAGTTCTAACTGTTGCTTCTTGACCTGCATACAGATTTCTCAGGAGGCAGGTCAGGTGATCTGGTATTCCCAATCTCTTTAAGAATTTTCCACAGTTTGTTATAATCCACACAGTCAAAGGCTTTGGTGTAGTCCATAAAGCAGAAGTAGGTGTTTTTCTGGAACTCTCTTGCTTTTTTTTTTGATCCAACAGATGTTGGCAATTTGATTTCTGGTTCCTCTGCCTTTTCTAAATCCAGCTTGAACATCTGGAAGTTCACAGTGTATGTACCGCTGAAGCCTGGCTTGGAGAATTTTGAGCATTACTTTGCCAGCTTGTGAGATGGGACCTTTTGAAGGAGGTCTCCATTATCTTCATTTACCTCCACCATAGTTTGGCCTCAGGTCAAATAACAGGGAGGGAGCACAGCCACACCCATTGACAAAAAATTGGATTAAAATTTTACTGAACATGACCCCACCTATCAGAACAAGACCCAGTTTCCCCCTCAGTCAGTCTGCCCCATCAGGAAGCTTCCATAAGAGGGCTGCTGCTGCTGCTAAGTCACTTCAGTTGTGTCCGACTCTGTGTGACCCCATAGACGGCAGCCCACCAGGCTCCCCCGTCCCTGGGATTCTCCAAGCAAGAACACTGGAGTGGGTTGCCATTTCCTTCTCCAATGTGTGAAAGTGAAAAGGGAAAGTGAAGTCGCTCAGTCGCGCCTGACTCTTCGCGACCCCATGGACTGCAGCCTACCAGGCTCCCAGGCTCCTCTGTCCATGGGATTTTCTAGGCAAGAGTACTGGAGTGGCTTGCCATTGCCTTCTCCGCCATAAGAGGGCAGACAGACTGAAAACCACAATCACAGAAAACTAACCAATCTGAGAAGATGGTCCACAGCCTTGTTTAACTCAATGAAACTTTGAGCCATGCCATGTAGGGCCACCCAAGACGGACGGGTTATGGTGGAGAGTTCTGATGAAATGTGGCCCACTGGAGAAACCACTTCAGTATTCTTGCCTTGAGAGCTCCATGAACAGTATGAAAAGCAAATAGGTTCATTTGTCCCGTTTTTCTAGATTCCACATACTCTCCATTCTGAAACATGGGTTGCTTCCAGATTTGGCAATACTGAATAAACTGATAAAACATTTCACATACATATTTATGTGAAGATATATGCTTTTATTTTTCTTGAGAAACTACCTAGGACTTTTATTGCCAGTTAAAATTGATTGCCTAACTTTATAAGAAACTTAACAAGCTTTCTTCAAAGTAACCATAACATTTTGCATTCATATATATTCATACTCTGCTGCCTTGTCAGCACTTGATATTATTTTTTGTTTCCTCTTTTGAGTGGTTTTTTTTTTTTTTAGCCATTCCAATAGGTGTGTAATAACACATCAATATGCTGCACTCAATATGCCAGCAAATTTGGAAAACTCAGCAGTGGTCACAGGACTGGAAAAGGTCAGTCTTCATTCCAATCCCAAAGAAAGGCAATGCCAAAGAATGCTCAAACTACCACACAATTGCACTCATCTCACACACGAGTAAAGTCATGCTCAAAATTCTCCAAGCCAGGCTTCAGCAATATGTGAACCGTGAACTTTCAGATGTTCAAGCAGGTTTTAGAGAAGGCAGAGGAACCAGAGATCAAATTGCCAACATCCACTGGATCATGGAAAAAACAAGAGAGTTCCAGAAAAACATCTATTTCTGCTTCATTGACTATGCCAAAGCCTTTGACTATGTGGATCACAATAAACTGTGGAAAATTCTGAAAGAGATGGGAATACCAGACCACCTGACCTGCCTCTTGAGAAACCTGTATGCAGGTCAGGAAGCAACAGTCAGAACTGTACATGGAACAACAGACTGGTTCCAAATAGAAAAAGGAGTACGTCAAGGCTGTATATTGTCACCTTGCTTATTTAAATTATATGCAGAGTACATCATGAGGAATGCTGGCCTGGAAGAAGCACAAGCTGGAATCAAGATTGCCGGGAGAAATATCAATAACCTCAGATATGCAGATGGCACTACCCTTACGGCAGAAAGTGAAGAGGAACCCAAAAGCCTCTTGATGAAAGTGAAAGAGGAAAGTGAAACGGTTGGCTTGAAGCTCAACATTCAGAAAACAAAGATCATGGCATCTGGTCCCATCACTTCATGGGAAATAGATGGGGAAACAATGGAAACAGTGGCTGACTTTATTTTTTTGGGCTCCAAAATCACTGCAGATGCTGATTGCAGCCATGAAATTAAAGACGCTTACTCCTTGGAAGGAAAGTTATGACCAACCTTGATAGTATATTAAAAAGTAGAGACATTACTTTGCCAACAAAGGTCCGTCTAGTCAAGGCTATGGTTTTTCCCGTGGTCATGTATGGATGTGAGAGTTGGACTGTGAAGAAAGCTGATTGCTGAAGAATTGATGCTTTTGAACTGTGGTGTTGGAGAAGACTCTTGAGAGTCTCTTGGACTGCAAGGAGATCCAACCAGTCCATTCTAAAGGAGATCAACCCTGGGTGTTCATTGGAAGGACTGATGCTAAAGCTGAAACTGCAATACTTTGGCCACCTCATGCAACGAGTTGACTCACTGGAAAAGAGTCTGATGCTAGGAAAGGTTGGGGGCGGGAGGAGAAGGGGACGACCGAGAATGAGATGGCTGGATGGCATCACCGACTCTGTGGACATGAGTTTGAGTGAACTCCGGGAGTTGGTGATGGACAGGGAGGCCTGGCGTGCTGTGATTCATGGGGTTGCGAAGAGTCGGACACGACTGAGCGACTGAACTGAACTGAACTGAATACACCAATAATTTTTTTCTTTTTTAATTGAGATATAGCTGATGCTATTTTGTAAGTTACAGATGTACAACATAGTGATTCACAATTTTTAAAGATTATGCTCCATTTATAGTTATTATAAACTGTTGGCTATATTCCCCGTGTTGTGCAATTTTTCCATGTAGCTTGTTTATTTTGCACATACTAGTTTACACCTTTTAATCCCCTGCCTCTTTCTGGCCCCTCTCCCCTCCTTTCTCTCCACTGCTGACCACTAGTTTGTTCTATTTGTGAGTCTGTTTCCTTTCTGTTATATTCCTAGGTTTTTTTGTTATTTTTTAATTCCACATGAAAGTCACGCTTACCTTTCTCAGTTTAACTTATTTTACTTAACATAATACCCTCCAAGTCCATCCATGTTGTTGGAAATGGCAAATTTTCATTCTTTTTCATGGCTGAATAGTATTTTATTGTATATCACTTCTTTTTTACTCATTCATTTTTTTGATGGATACTTAAGTTGCTTCCATATCTCAGCAATTGTAAATAATGCTGCTATGAAAATTGGAGTGTATAAATTTTTTCAAATTAGTGGGCTTGTTTTTTCAGATATATTCCCAGGAATGGAATTACTGAATCATACGATAATTTTATTTTTAATTTTTTGAGAAACCACCATACTGCTTTCCACAGACCTGAACAAATTTATATTCCCACCAATAGTGTATGAAGGTTCCCTTTTCTCTGCATCCTCGCTAACATTTGTTATTTATGCTCTTTTCAGTGATAGCCATTCTGAAAGGTGGGATGTCATATCTCTTTTTGCTTTTAAATTGCTTTTCTCTGATTATTGGGGCTATATCATAATATATTTTTTCATGTGTCTGTTGTCCTCTATGTCTTCTGTGGAGAAATGTCTACTCAGGTGTTCTGCCCATTTTTTAACTTGGCTGTTTGTTTTGTTTTGTGTTTTGATTTTGAGTTGTATGAGCTGTTTATATATTTCAAATATTAACTTCTTATGAGTCATATCATGAGCAAATTTTTTCTCCCATTCAATAGATTGTCTTTTCATTTTGTCAATGGTTTCTTTTGCAGTGAAAAAGTTTTAAGTCTATTAGATCCCATTTGTTCATTTTTGCTTTTATTTCCTTTGCTTTAGGAGACAGATCCAAAAACGATTGCTAAGATTTATGTCAGAGAATGTCCTGCCTAGATTTTATCTTAGGAGTTTCACCTATCCTACATTTAGGTGTTTAATTCATTTGGAATTAATATTTGCATAAGGTATGAGAAAACATTCTAATTTCATTTTTTATATGTAGCTGTCCAGTTTTCCCAGCACCACTCATTAAAGAGACTATCTTTTTCTCCATTATATATTCTTATCTCCTTTGTCATAGATTAGTTAACCATAAATATGTGGATTTACTTCTAGGCCCTCATTTCTGTTCCATTAACCTCTGTGTCTGTTTTTGTGCTAGTACCACACTGTTTTGGTTACTGTAGCTTTGTGGTAAAATCTGAAGTCAAGGAGTATGATTCCTCCAGCTCTGTTGTTCCTTTCAAGATTGTTTTGGCTATTTGTGTTTCCATATAAAAAAAATTTTAATTTTTTGTTCTGCTTCTGTGAAAAATGTCTTTAGTATTTTGATAGGGATTTTTTTTTAGTTTGTGTTTTACTAATGACTATAATATGTAATAGTAATATGTAGCATCTTTTCATGTGCATATTTGCCTTTCAGATCACTTCTTAATTAAAATATCTGTTTAAATCTTTTGCCCATTTTTTAAAATTAGATTGTTTTCTTTTTGAGATTTGAGAATTTTTTTCATAGATTCTGGTTATCAGTCTTCTTTCAGGTACATGGTTTACAAGTCTTTTCTTTCCATTTTCATACTGTTATCTTTTAAAGATCAGAAAATTTTAATTTTTTAAAGTCCAATGTATCAAAATTGCCTTTTATGGTTTGTGTTTTTGTATTCTATCTAAAAACACCTTTGCCTAATTCAAAGTCACAATTATTTTCTTCTACACATTTGTTTAGAGGTTTTATAGTTTTGTGTTTTATATTAGTTCTATGATGCATTTGAAGTTAATATTTATAAAATCTGAGATATAGATCAATGTTAGTTTTGGGGTTGTTTTTTTTTTTTTTTTTGCATGTTTGCCCAGATTTCCTAGTATCATTTGCTAGAGACTATCTTTTATCATTGAGTTGTCTTTGTCTTTTTATTAAAAATCAATTGATCATATATGCAATGTATTTCTGGACTCTATTGTGTTCTGTTAAACTGTATGTCTAAATTTTTGCCAACACCACAGTTTTGATTACTGTATCTTTATAGTAATTCAAGCACTCTGAATCCTCCAATTAATCTTGGCTTCAGATCCTTTTTGTTTTCCACGTACACCTTAGAACAAAATTCTTGATTTCTACAAAAAAAGAAAAAAAATCTGCTAAGATTTTGATTTGATTAGGATGATGTTGTAGCTACAAACTGCTCTGTGTAAAGAACTGACATCTTGACACTATTGAATCATCCAATCCATTAATCCATGTATATGTCTCCATTTATTTAGATCTTTTTTATATATTTTGCTAGGTTAATTCCTAAAAGTATTATTTTATGATTTAAGTTGCTATTGTTATTGTTGTTTGGGTACTATTATAAATTAAAATAAAGAATTGCTATTTGTTATTTCAACACTTAATTATTTATTACTAATGTATAAAGGTGCAATTGACTTTAGTGTAATGGATTGTATCCTGCAACTTAATTAAATTCATTTATTGGATTTAATAACATTTTTCTAGATTGAGATTTTTATATGTAAACAGTCATGTCATCTGAGAATACACAGTTGATTGTTTCCTTTACAAGTTCCTTTTCTTACATTATTGAACTGACTAGAACATACAGCACATTGATTAATTGCCATAATGAGAGCAGACATGCTTACCTTGACAATCTTAGGGAGAAATATTCATATGATGTTCACACTATATATTATATATATCTTTAGATTTTTCACAGGTACTCTTTACTAGGTTAAGGAAGTTTCTATTTCCTGCTTGCTGAGAATTTTTATTCTGAATAAATGTTGAATTTTGTTACATAATTTTCCTGTATCTAATCATATGCAGATGACACCATCCTTATGGCAGAAAGTGAAGAGGAACTAAAAACCTCTTGATGAAAGTGAAAGAGGAGAGTGAAAAAGTCAGCTTAAAGCTCAACATTCAGAAAACAAAGATCATGGCATCTGGTCCCATCACTTCATGGGAAATAGATGGGGAAACAGTGGAAACAGGGTCAGACTTTATTTGGCGGGGGGGCTCCAGAATTAGTGCAGATGCTGATAGCAGCCATGAAATTAAAAGACGCTTACTCCTTGGAAGGAAAGTTATGACCAACCTAGATAGCATATTAAAAAGCAGAGACACTACTTTGCCAACAAAGGTCCGTCTAGTCAAGGCTATGGTTTTTCCAGTGGTCATGTATGGATGTGAGAGTTGGACTGTGAAGAAAGGTGAGCGCTGAAGAATTGATGCTTTTGAACTGTGGTGCTAGAGAAGACTCTTCAGAGTCCCTTGGACTGAAAGGAGGTCCAATCAGTCCATTCTAAAGGAGATCAATCCCGGGTGTTCATTGGAAGGACTGACACTAAAGCTGAAACTCCAATACTTTGGCCACCTCATGTGATGAGTTGACCCACTGGAAAAGACTCTGATGCTGGGAGGGATTGGGGGCGGGAGGAGAAGGGGACGACAGGGAATGAGATGGCTGATGACATCACCGACTCGATGGACATGAGTTTGAGTGAACTCCGGGAGTTGGTGATGGACAGGGAGGCCTGGCGTGCTGTGATTCATGGGGTCACAAAGAGTCGGACATGACTGAGTGGCTGAACTGAACTGAACTGAATCAAAAATGGTTTTTCCTTTCTAGGCTGTTGAATTACATTACTTTTCAAACATCAAATCAACCTTCATTCCTGAGCAAAACCCATTTGGTCATGATGTATTGTCATTTCAATATATTATATCCAATTTACTATTTTTAAAGGATTTTCATTTTTATGTTTGTGGGTGACGTTGGTCTGTAATTTTCTCATAATGTCATTCTCCGGTTTTTGTCATTAGAGTAGTGCTAGTTTCACAATGAACCAGGAGAGTCAGTGTGATAAGAAATCTGGGAAAGAGCTGTTTACTCTTTCTCCATCTGGCTTTTAGTTATGGTTCTAGAGGTGAAAGAACTGTTGTGTCTCTTCAATAGAAATCTGCATTTGAAGGGAAATGGATGTTGATTTTCAACATAAACATTAGGAATCAAGAAAACAAAATCTCACAGTTATGGGGATCTTTTCTTCTGAGTGACAAAAAGACTATGCCATTTATACAATGGCAGACACAGTTCTGTCGGTGACCAGTGTTTTTGTTTAGGTTCCTTGGTCATCATATCTCAGGACTATGGGAGAAACAATATCAATTCAATAATTACCACTCTCAGAAACTGAAATTAAAGTGCCAGGATGACCACTAAATTTTCACTTTGGGTATTTAGATGAGAGCACGCTTTCTCCATGCTAAGAAAGTACACTTTGAAGATTCACATTTCTATGGAGAGAAATATAGATTAGTGCTTCCAACAAGATTTTCTTTTATGATGAAAAATGTCCATATTTGTGATGTTGATAGGGTAGGCACTAGTCATATGTGGCTACCAAGCTTTTGAAAATGAAACTGGAGTGACTAAGAAAGTAAATTTTAATTTTATTTCTATTTTTAAAGTTTAGATTTAAAACCACATGTGGCTAGTGACTACCAAATTGGACAGTACAACAATAGAATGCTAATTTTGCCTCTTGAAAAGTTTTAAGAACAGAAGTTTTCCCTAAGGAAAGACCAGAAAAAGAAAAAAACTTGGGAAAAAAATTGTAAGTTGAGAGATGCAAGCTTAACTGTACAACCTGTAGGTAAAATTTCCATCAGACTGCTAACTAATGGAATCTCAATGCTTCTTCAATTCGGTTGCTCAGTCATGTCCAACTCTTTGGGACCCCTTGGACTGCAGCACGCCAGGCTGCCCTGTCCATCACCAACTCAATGCTTCCTCAGTGAATTCTATTCTGATTCACTTTGGTATTATTACCATCATACTGGCAAAAGTACCAAGTTGACAATGGATGGCAACATTATTGTTTTTTGGAAACATATGTTCTTCTGGTGCTCCGTACTTTTATATTTATATTCTCTGTGGGAAGCATCAAACTGAATATTCAAAATGGCTTCTTTAAAGTTCGATTCCCACACATTGAATACATGTTTTGACTCTTGGTAGCGTGAGTGCCTGAGCTTTATATCACCAATACAAGATTTAAAAAGGAATCAAACTTCATTTTTGTTGTTTGTTTCTTGCTGTTTAATTTCATTTTCTATATTTTCTTCTCTTTTTCTTTCTTTCATGTTTATTTTTTAATAACTAAGCTGGATGAGGGGAACAATTAAAAATAGCATGCTTGGGAGTGGCATTGAGCTTGACTCCATCTCTATGCATTTCTCTCAAAGAGCCCTTTATGTTAAATCACTTACTTGCTATCAGAGATACTCAGTGAACACAACTTAGAGATTCATCAAAATGACAAAACTGAGCGGCTCCAGGGCAGGAAAAGGTCACCAGACTCTGTACAGCACTTGATCTGTTTGAGTCCTTAACAAATGCTCTCAGGACGGTGATGCCTTTGTTCTCATCTATTCTGGTGGAAATGATTTAGTGAATGGTCTGCACCTTTCTCTCCCTTCAGTGTCACCCTTGACCCCTCACCCCCACCCTTTCACATTAGATCTTTTTGCTTCACTGGCCTTTCCGGAGGAGGAAGAGTCTCACCAAATCAAGAATGCAGCTTTTGAGAAGAGGTCAACTAGTCCCGGGGAGTAATGAGGACTAAGCTGCCCTCTCCACTCTGACCATTGATTTACACACTATTCACAGGCCCCAGGGTGCTAGTGGGGCAGCACTCTGGGCACTGATGAGGGACTTCACGCTCCATTCCCATAACCCATGCCCAGTCACCCCAGAGAATCAGCCACCAGCCAGGGCTCCCTCCCGCCCAGCCACATGGCAACCAAAACAAGCCCCTCTGTGTACACTTTCTGTGGCGTGTAATTGCCAGCTGGTGAAAGAGAAGAATAGAAGGGAAATGTATTGAGAGAGCTCTGACAGAATGATCATAACAAGGATTCTGAGGCTCCACCCCTACATGCCAAGAGCCAAATCTATGGCATGGCCCAGACGTGCAGGCTGGAAAGTGCAGGAAACACTCCATCACAATGCGGCCCCTTTGCCAATGCCGTGCACACCACAAGGGCAGTTCGTGCTTCCTAAAGCCACTGACCCTCAGAGTCAGGAGACCATGAAGGTTCTTTACCCTTTCTCAGCTTGAAGATTCCCCTTCAAATCCTTCACAAGTGGCCACCATGGACACACCACTATTTCCCTACAATAGATCCAAATTGAACCAAATAATTAATAATTTATCAAACTTGCCTTGATTTTATTATTCTGCCCCAAGATAAATTCCTATGGTCCTTTCAGTTGTGCCTCATAAGGTATAACTTTGAGGTTATTCCCTGTCCTGGTCACTCTCAACATCTCAAGGTCAGTAAGGACATTAAAGCTCAGACATATCTATACAGATGTCTTTCTGTTCCGTTCCGTTCAGTCGCTCAGTCGTGTCTGACTCTTTGCGACCCAGTGGACTGTAGCCTACGGGCTTCTCCATCCATGGGATTCTCCAGGCAAGAATACTGGAGTGGCTTGCCATTGCCTTCTCTGAAAGATGTCTTTACTGATCTCTTAATGTTTTATTGGAGTTTAGCAGAGTAGGGTCTGAGGTGTGTGAAGATTGTGGAGGTAGGAGGTCAGGGGAAGGGGCAGGGGCAGTACCTTTCTTCTATCGCTGAAGCAGAATTGGGTTAGGGCAGGAGTAGCTTTTGAACTGTGGTGCTGGAGAAGACTCTTGAGAGTCCCTTGGACTGCAAGGAGATCCAACCAGTCCATTCTAAAGGAGATCAGTCCTGGGTGTTCATTGGAAGGACTGATGCTAAAGCTGAAACTCCAATACTTTGGCCACCTCATGACTCACTGGAAAAGAGTCTGATGCTGGGAGGGATTGAGGGTGGGAGGAGAAGGGGACGACAGAGAATGAGATGGCTGGATGGCACCACCAACTCGATGGACATGAGTTGGAGTGAACTCCAGGAGTTGGTGATGGGCAGGGAGGCCTGGCGTGCTGTGATTCATGGGGTCGAAAAGAGTCGGACACAACTGAGCGACTGAACTGAACTGAGTAGTGGAGGCAGGAACTAGGTTACTCACTGTGGAAGAACTTCAGTCTTAGAAATGTGTTAAGTTGCTTCAGCTGTGTCCGATTCTTTGCAACTATCTGGACTATAGCCCAGTAGGCTCTTCTGTCCATGGGATTCTCCAGCATACTGGAGTGTGTTGCCATGCTATCCTCCAGGGAATCTTCTCAACCCAGGGACCAAACCTGCTTCTCTTAGGCCTTCTGCACTGGCAGTTGGGCTCTTTACTACTAGCACCATCTGGGAATAATCATTTAATTTTCGAGCACCTTTTCAGAACTATACCAGGAGTTTCCCATATATTAATCCTTACAATAAAAATAAACCTTACTGTTCTCATATGCAATCAAAGTATGAGGCTCATAGAGAGGTAAGTGATTTGTCCAAGGTCGTATAGTTAATAACTGGCAAATAACATGTTAATCCAAAACTTCTGATTTAGAATCATATCTCCTAATCAATACCAAATCCTCAAAACATACAAACTGTTGAGGTTCAGATATTCTCTGTTTTGACCTTTCAGATCTGTCCAGTCATTCCTCTTTGGTCTGATGTTTCTTGGCTTAGCTTATTACCTGCTATGACCTTCGATTCCTTCACGATCATTCCAGACTTTCTGCTCTGAACTTGGATATCTTCCTGATACCACAAACTAGCCTGAGTCCCTGGAGACCCACTTGTTGTTATGTATGGACATACACTTGAGCCCCCTCAAGAGAAAGGGAGATTCCATCCCCTTGAGTCATTGAGTCCATGTGTTTCTTCCCAGAAAGTTCTATGAAATGATACTCTTGGTGGTAAAGAGAAAAGTTAGCTCTTTAGCTCTAGGCTTCCAAACACCACTAGGTTAGTTTTAAATTCTCCAATTTTTTCTGCTAAATGTTCATGTAAGTGTGTGTGTGATTTTTCTCAAAGAGTTCAAAGTCCCATGGATGTTTCCTGAATTGTCAGAAAGTGAAAAAAAAACTACAACAAGCATCCAGTTGTTTAAAGGCTCATTAAATTGGCTTTCAGCTCATACCCAAAATATGTAGTCAAATCTCCAGAGACCTTTTTAAGCTATCCTGCTTGTAATGCAATTCAGTTGATTGCAAGCCATTAGAAAGTTCACGGTAGAAATCCACTGAGGTTGAACATGGCCATGGTATTCTGACTGAAGAACCTGAAGACTACTTTGTACTTTACCAACTGTTTCACAGACTAGAGCCTCGGGTCATTCAGTGTTTGCAAGTTACAGCATTCAAGTAAACACAGTCCAACAAATATAAGTAATTAAAAGCAATTCCAATTTTTTTGTGAATATCTTAAAAGATGTCAAAGAGAACCAATTTATTACAACGTTTCTTAAAAGTCTCTATTATTTTTCTTCTCAATATTAGTCAAATTCCCAACTTCCTCAAAGCTTCTCCCTACCTACTTTGACTTCCAGTCCCCAAATCTTCCTCTAAATTTAAGTTGGCACAACCTATTCTTTCTTCTTGATATCTCCTACCCAGAGATTTTCTTGGAACCCACAGGAGTCCACTCTGTCTTCATTCATGTGCAATCTCCCAGTGTGAGGTAGTTAACACCCTATGGATAAACCTTGACTGATGAAGAATTGATGCTTTTGAACTGTGGTGCTGGAGAAGACTCTTGAGAGTCCCTTGGACTGCAAGGAGAGCCAACCAGTCCATTCTAGAGGAAATCAATCCTGGGTGTTCTTTGGAAGGACTGATGCTAAAGCTGAAACTCCAATACTTTGGCCACCTCATGCGACGAGTTGACTCACTGGAAAAGACCCTGATGCTGGGAGGGATTGGGGGCGGGAGGAGACGGGGACGACAGAATGAGATGGCTGGATGGCATCACCGACTCGATGGATATGAGTTTGAGTGAACTCCGGGAGTTGGTGATGGACAGGGAGGCCTGGCGTGCTGTGATTCATGGGGTCGCAAAGAGTCAGACATAACTGAGTGACTGAACTGAACTGAACTGATGGAGAATAGGAGCAGATTAATAAATGTTTCCTTGTTTATTCCCCTGGGCATTTCATAAGCATTTCACATTGTCCTAGAGAGGTAATTTGTGAGATACTTAATATCTTTTAGTAAATTCCTCTTTTTTTTTTTTTTTTTTGCGTGAAGTAGTCAGAGTGAATTATGTTGTTTGCAATCAAGAATCACATCCAATAAAGATTCCAATAGTAGTTGTTTGAGTTCCAGTTTCCCTGGGTCCTTGACAACACTGGTTATTATCAGTTAAAAGAAGCAAACAAAATGAAACAAAAATATTTCCTTAGGGTCCAGACTTATAGGACAAAAAAAGCAAATAAATTTTTACAGAGCGTCCACAGTTTAGCTAGCTTTTAACTCTGTAGCTACAAACTGGGTTTGGGATTCATTTAAACCAGTGATGATAGGAATTTAGCTGGAAGGCCATTTCCATCCTTTTATTACTCTGATCATTTCGTATTGTGACCCCAGGTTTCATGTGATGCTTCGTGGAAAACATGTGTTTTGCAAAGCATGAGTGTTTCTGGTTGGTAAACAAGAAGATGGATTTTTCTGACCTGCTGGAGAATATCATGGATTCCTTCTCTACTGAGGAACCAATTCCCAAAGCATTTATCCAAATTGCCTTGCCTCATAACAGCTTCTCAAACTCATCTATTAAAGTACCCCTAACAGTAGAGCTTGGAGAAGGAAATGGCAACCCACTCCAGTATTCTTGCCTGGAGAATGCCAGGGATGGGAGAGCCTGGTGGGCTGCCGTCTATGGGGTCGCACAGAGTCGGACACGACTGAAGCGACTTAGCAGCAGCAGCAGCAACAGTAGAGTAAATATATTCCCTTTGGTATACAGTGGCAGGGTAAGGAGTGTCACAGTTTGAATTTAAGATGTTTTTAAATTTTGTTATTACCAAAAAATTAATTTAAATTTTATGTTCTGTTCTCTAAATTGCAAATCTACATTTACATAAAAATAATAAGCAAAGTTGCTTAACTAAGGAGAATTTCCATTAAATAGATGGAAAAATGCATCTATCTCTGCTCCATCCCAAAATGAATTGATCTGATTCCGATGTCAAATATGCTAGTCACAGCTCCAGTTTGAAACTTACTTCTCTCTATGTCAGCATAGTCAGTGATCATCAGATGCATTAAATACAGAGACCAAAGTTAATAAATGAAAAAGATGAAACAAAGACCAGACTGGGGCAGAAGGAAACTTAAACTTCAATGTAAAATCTTCAGAGATAAGAGAAAACATTGCCTACTTGAATAGCAGTAACGAGAATACAATATTATTTTAAAAAGAAAAGAGAGAAACTTTCAGAGAACAGGAAAGAGCTCTCATGAATACATGCAAGATAAATTTTAAAAAAGAAGGTAAATTTGAGGAAATCTTCATAGAAGTAGAACAAAAAATGATAACAAACGGGGAAAAAGAAGAAAAAGGAATTTTTAGAATAGAGATCAGTCTGATCTCTGACTAATAGGAGTTCCAGAAAGAACACCAAGTAAACAGAAGTAAAAAAAAAAATCAGATAGTATTGGAAACTTTCCCAGAACTAAAGGCCATGAATTTCAGAACTGAAAGGGTCCACTGACCACTCAGGACAATAAAATAAAAAACAGACAAACCGCTGTGAAATGTCTGAGCATCAGGAATAAAGACAAATATCTTAAGAAATCCCAGAGATAAAAAATAGGTCATATACCAAAGGCCAATGGTCAGCAAGGCATTTGATTTTTTTAAAAGCACCTTGAAGTCTGGAAGATTCTGGAGTAATATTATTAATATTGCAAAATCTAAAAATATTTTCAATCTAGGATTATTAGGCCACTGAACTATAATTTATGTAATTGTACAATAAAAGTTTTCTGACACTCAAGGCCTCAAAAAATTTACTTCCTATGTACCTTATGTTGAAAGTTATTGGAGGATGTGTTCCATAAGAACAAGAGAGTAAACAAAGATGAAAAGAATGCAAGATACCCAGAAAATGAGGAGTGTAATCTCAGGAAGAGACACGAAAAGAATTCCTTGAATAACAGTAATGGGAATACCTAAGTCAGTGTATATAGGAGGCTTTGAAAGTCCTCAGTTTGGGTTGGAGTAGGAAATTAATTAATCCAGAAACAATGTCTCCAAGAGATTAAAAAAATAAAAGCTCCAATTCCTAAAGACATGTTCTTCTGAAGAAATATGCAAACTAATTAGGCAAAATGATAGGATACTGAATGAGGAATTCCCCAGGTTGGTAGGTGCCCAGTATGCTACTGGAGCTCAGTGGAGAAATAACTCCAGAAAGAATGAAGGGGTGGAGCCAAAGCAAAAACAATACCCAGCTGTGGATGTGACCAGTGATAGAAGCAAGGTCCGGTGCTGTAAAGAGCAATATTGCATAGGAACCTGGAATGTTAGGTCCATGAATCAAGGCAAATTGTAAGTGGTCAAACAGGAGATGGCAAGAGTGAACGTCGACATTCTAGGAATCAGTGAATTAAAATGGACTGGAATGGGTGAGTTTAACTCAGATGACCAATATATCTACTACTGTGGGCAGGAATCCCTTAGAAGAAATGGAGTAGCCATCATGGTCAACAAAAGAGTCCGAAATGCAGTACTTGGATGCAATCTTAAAAATGACAGAATGATTTCTGTTCATTTCCAAGGCAAACCATTCAATGTTACAGTAATCCAGGCCTATGCCCCAACCAGTAATGCTGAAGAAGCCGAAGTTAATCGGTTCTATGAAGACCTACAAGACCTTTTAGAACTAACACCCAAAAAAGATGTCCTTTTCATTATAGGGGACTGGAATGCAAAAGTAGGAAGTCAAGAAACACCTGGAGTAACTGGCAAATTTGGTCTTGGGGCACGGAATGAAGCAGGACAAAGGCTAACAGAGTTTTGTCAAGAGAATGCACTGGTCATAGCAAACACCCTCTTCCAACAACACAAGAGAAGACTCTACACATGGACATCACCAGATGGTCAACACCGAAATCGGATCGATTATATTCTTTGCAACCAAAGATGGAGAAGCTGTATACAGTTAGCGAAAACAAGACCAGGAGCTGACTGTGGCTCAGATCATGAACTCCTTATTGCCAAATTCAGACTTAAATTGAAGAAAGTAGGGAAAACCACTAGACCATTCAGATATGACCTCAATCAAATCCCTTATGATTATACAGTGGAAGTGAGAAATAGATTTAAGGGACTAGATCTGATGGATAGAGTGCCTAATGAACTCTGGACGGAGGTTCGTGACATTGTACAGGAGACAGGAACCAAGACCATCCCCATGGAAAAGAAATGCAAAAGAGTGAAATGACTGTCTGAGGAGGCCTTACAAATAGCTGTGAAAAGAAGAGAGGCGAAAAGCAAAGGAGAAAAGGAAAGATATAAGCATCTGAATGCAGAGTTCCAAAGAATAGCAAGGAGAGATAAGAAAGCCTTCCTCAGTGATCAATGCAAAGAAATAGAGGAAAACAACAGAAAAGGAAAAACAAGAGACCTCTTCAAGAAAATTAGAGATTCCAAGGGAAAATTTCATGTAAAGATGGGCTCGATAAAGGACAGAAATGGTATGGACCTAACAGAAGCAGAAGATATTAAGAAGAGGTGGCAGGAATACACAGAAGAACTGTACAAAAAAGATCTTCACGACCAAGATAGTCACGATAATGTGATCACTGACCTAGAGCCAGACATCTTGGAATGTGAAGTCAAGTGGGCCTTAGAAAGCATCACTACGAACAAAGCTAGTGGAGGTGATGGAATTCCAGTTGAGCTATTTCAAGTCTTGAAAGATGATGCTGTGAAAGTGCTGCACTCAATATGCCAGCAGATTTGGAAAACTCAGCAGTGGCCACAGGACTGGAAAAGGTCAGTCTTCATTCCAATCCCAAAGAGAGGCAATGCCAAAGAATGCTCAAACTACCGCACAATTGCACTCATCTCACACGCTGGTAAAGTCATGCTCAAAATTCTCCAAGCCAGGCTTCAGCAGTATGTAAACTGTGAACTCCCAGATGTTCAAGCAGGTTTTAGAAAAGGCAGAGGCACCAGAGATCAAATTGCCAACATCCGCTGGATCATGGAGAAAGCAAGAGAGTTCCAGAAAAACATCTATTTCTGTTTCATTGACTATGCCAAAGCCTTTGACTGTGTTGATCACAATAAACTGTGGAACATTCTGAAAGAGATGGGAATCCCAGACCACCTGACCTGCCTCTTGAGAAACCTGTATGCAGGTCAGGAAGCAACAGTTAGAACTGGACATGGAACAACAGACTGGTTCCAAATAGGAAAAGGTGTACGTCAAGGTTGTATATTGTCACCTTGCTTATTTAACTTATATGCAGAGTACAGCATGAGGAATGCTGGGCTGGAAGAAGCACAAGCTGGAATCAAGATTGCTGGGAGAAATATCAATAACCTCAGATATGCAGATGACACCACCCTTATGGCAGAAAGTGAAGAGGAACTCAAAAGCCTCTTGATGAAAGTGAAAGAGGAGAGTGAAAACGTTGGCTTGAAGCTCAACATTCAGAAAACAAAGATCATGGCATCTGGTCCCATCACTTCATGGGAAATAGATGGAAAAACAGTGGAAACAGTGTCAGACTTAATTTTTGAGGGCTCCAAAATCACTGTGGATGCTGATTGCAGCCATGAAATTAAAAGACGCTTGCTCCTTGGAAGGAAAGTTATGACCAACCTTGATAGTATATTAAAAAGCAGAGACATTACTTTGCCTACCAAGGTCCGTCTAGTCAAGGCAATGGTTTTTCCCGTGGTCATGTATGGATGTGAGAGTTGGACTGTGAAGAAAGCTGATCGCCGAAGAATCGATGCTTTGAACTGTGGTGTTGGAGAAGACTCTTGAGAGTCCCTTACACTGCAAGGAGATCCAACCAGTCCATTCTAAAGGAGATCAATCCTGGATGTTCATTGGAAGGACTGATGCTAAAGCTGAAACTGCAATACTTTGGCCACCTCATGCGACGAGTTGACTCACTGGAAAAGACTCTGATGCTGGGAAAGTTTGGGGGCGGGAGGAGAAGGGGACAACAGAGAATGAGATGGCTGGATGGCATCACCGACTCTGTGGACATGAGTTTGAGTGTACTGCGGGAGTTGGTGATGGACAGGGAGGCCTGGCGTGCTGTGATTCATGGGGTCGCGGAGAGTCGGACACGACTGAGCAACTGAACTGAACTGAACTGAACTGAATTTGTAAGAACAAAACACCAAGCAGATTTTTTTAAGACAATTTGAACTCCAGGAAAAACAGAAAGCTGCACAAAAAGAACATGCAATCACAGCTATGAGCAGCATTTATACTATCCTAAAAACTCAACCACACTGGGTGCTGACTTAACAAGCAGTTATAGCTTAACTGCACTGAGAGGGTGAGTCTCAGAGTACATGTGTGTAAGGGAGTTCAGCTTCCATTTTGCACAGGAAAAGTCAATCATTATAATGTGAAGTAGCAGCACAGTTCTACTATTTAGAAAGATAGAGCAAAATGCCAAGAAATGAAAGCAGATGCCTCTGGGGAGCATGACCGAATGAGCAGGCATGGGACTACTACTTTATTTAAGTCTTGTGTTACTATTTTTTTTAATTATGGTAATAAAAGTAATATGTGTATATTAATTTTGGCAAATATATTTAAAGAAAGAAACAGCAAATCAAAATTCTAATGGAAACCCCCAGATTTAATGTGTCAAGAATTAATATAGTGTTAAAACATAAAATGGGAGGGGGGGCATCAGATTCCAACAAAATACCTCCCTGACCTCTCTGGGCCAGATCAAGCCTCTGAGTAATAGAAAGGCTTTGAAGGGAAGGGAATGAAGAGTTCCCTTTTTCCTTCCCTTAGTGGACAGTTTTCAGAGATCACTGCCACTGGTCTTCACCACAACTTTTAGGAATAAAGGTAGTGATTTTCTAGGTGAGAGACTAAGTCCCTAAAGGATGAAGAATTTGCAGATATTGTTTATATGTCTTAACATAAGCCCCAGGAAGTCTGTGGATGGATTTTCCAATTTGTGATACATTTGAAGCCATTTTACAGATGGGAAAACTGAGGCTTGGCAGACCAAGTGGCTTAAGCAAGTCCTACAGATAGTAAGTGGCAGAGCTAACAATATGGTGCTAGCCTCCAATACAACAGCCCACTCTGCACCACTGGACCATATGGAGATTGTGTTTTATTCCTGCTGGGAGCCCCAGGACCAAGCACCCTATGCCTGGCACACAGCACCTGCTCAAAGAAGCAGGCAAAGCCCTGAAGAGTTCTCACCTAGTTTATCAGCCCAAGAGAATTTTCAGCAGAACAAGCTGCCAAATCCCTCCCCCCTCTACCTGCCATGCACTTGACCTGTGAAGAATTATGCAGATACAGCTTCTTCAGGTGGGCCCTCCATCAAAACAAGAGGGAACCATCCAAGTGGCCCAAAGAGTCAGCTTACAGACTGAGGGCCCAGGCTTTCACACTGAAATGTCACACACTTTAAATTACAGGACAATAACCATTCGGTCTCAAAAAATAGCAAATTTAAACGTCTCATGCAAAAAAAAAAAAAAAAATGAAATTGTGGAAACAATTTTGGAACCCACAGAACTTTTGAAAATGTCATTAACAAACTGTGAAATCAGGGAGATAAAAATCAGATGACCCAAGGGGGAATAGCAATGCCCCCAGCTCAGCCCCTCACCCTGAGTCACGGAGAGCAGGGTTTCCACGCTGCAAGTCCAGGAGGCAGGGGGTCCAGAGCTAATGCATGTCTCCTGCTCCGCACCCCACCCAGGGCAGCAGCCTTTGGAAAGCACGGAATGAGAGAATTCGCCAGCTGTGAAGCTGGACTTACTGGTGGTTGAGAGCCTAGGACATGGAAACGAGCACCACAGAAACGTGTTTCTTTAAATCATTACTAGGCATCTCTCATTTTAACAACATCAGAAGGGTAACTGTTGCATAGTGGGGCCAGAATATCATATGTAAAAGCATGTAGGCAGGACCCAACTGCCTATCCTTGTCTTCAAGAATGTGGTCCAAACATCTTTGCTCCTGAGACCCCTGAAAACCTGTAATATCTCCTAGGAGAGCACTCATCCCTCCTTACCTAAATGCACATTGATGTAAGCATCCTATGATAGGGCAGAAATGTAGGTTTTTTACTTGATTTGTTGGACAGGTTTTTGCCTGATGGCTGAGAGAAGCATTGTTACTGTGCTACTTGGCTTAAAGGTCTGTCCCTGCTCTGCAATTCAACAAGCCCAAAGTGTACTTATGCTTCAACTCAAAACAGTCTCCATCACACTCCACCAAAGCATTTCAGATGCTGTGAGTCCAGATTACTTTTTTTTTCAAGTTCAGTAACTATAACCCTGCTCGTCTATCTCTAGAATCCTTCTATATCAAACACAAGGTTTATGATAAAGATTGCCCCAGCGCTGACGGTGGGATCAAAATCAGCACAATTACTCTGAAAGATGATCTGGCTCTGTGTACTATAGTGAAAGCGAAAGTCATTCAGTCACGTCCAAGGGCCAGTGTTCCCACATGCCGCAACTAGAAGTTCGTTCACATGCCGCAACTAACAGTCCTGCACGTGGCAATGAAGGTCAAAGATCCCACAAGCCACAACTAAGACCCAGCACAGCCAAATAAATAAATAAATAAAATGTAAAAAAGAAAGTCAAGTTCACCAATCCATTTTAAAGTGAAAGTGAAAGTCACTCAGTCGTGTCCTATTCTTTGCGACCCCATGGACTATAAAGCCCATGGAATTTTCCAGGCCAGAATACTGAAGTGGGTGGCCTTTCCCTTTTCCAGGGGATCATCCTAACCCAGGGATCAAACCCAGGTCTCCCACATTGCAGGTAAATCCTTTACCAACTGAGCCACAAGGGAAGCCCAAGACTACTAGAGTGGGTAGCCTATCCCTTCTCCAGCAGATCTTCCCAACCCAGAAATCAAACTGGGGTCTCCTGCATTGCAGACAGATTCTTTACCAACTAAGCTATCAGGAAAGCCATCTATATAGTACAAATGAGTGCACCTTACAGCACAGTCATTTCCAACAGCTTATCTAGTGTTCTTGCCTGGAGAATCCCAGGGACGGGGTAGCCTGGTGGGCTTCCGTCTGTGGGGTCGCACAGAGTCAGATACGACTGAAGTGACTTAGCAGCAGCAGCAGCAGCAGCATCATGTGGTTATCGTTAAGGCTGTTCCTGAAGATGTTCATTCAGTGGTTTTTATAATAGGAAAATTTTGAAATCAGGCTGAAGGTCCACTAATACTACATTGTTTCAATAAATTATTGTACATCCATACACCACACAAAGATCTATTGTGCTACCAATAAGAATGGAGTAGTGAAGGTCTGTTTACTGGCAGAGAAAATGCACAGGATGCAGTACAGGATACTAAAGTGGGCCAGGACACAATACATAGTGTAATAAAGCTTATAACATACATATGGATAAAGAGACTGTTCATTCACTCATGTATTCATCAAATATGTAGGAAGCACTTCTGCATTCTTACTGTTCCTGACACCATTCCAGGCTCTGAGTAGATAGCTGTGAACAAAACTTGCAAAGTTCCCACTCATACAATTTACAATGTAAAAAGGCACAGAGAAAGAAACAAATATTAAATATAATGTCAGAGATGGATAATTGCTGTGAATAAAAATTAAAATTAGGGTAAATAATTAGATTGTGGAGGAGGGGACCATTTTAAATAGCCTGATTATGGTAGAGTTCTCTGAGGAGATGACATTTGGACAGAAATCTACAGGAAGAGGGACAGACTGCAAGACTCTCTCCAGATGACACAAAGTTCAGATGCTGGCGGAAAAGAACGGTGGGCATGTTCAAGGCTCAGCAAGGAGGAGCCATGGCTGGGAACCAGTGGGAGGTAAGGTCGGTGGGCCAGCAAGGCCAGGGTCTTTTGGAAATCACTGGAGGGTTTGGGCTGGGGCAGGACTCTGGCTACTGTGTGTAACAGTCTACAGGGGGCACAAAAGTGGAGGCAGAAAAACCAGTTCAAAGGCCATTGCAGGAGATGTTCATGGCTTGAATGAGTGTGGTAGTAATGGAGTTGGGGAGAAGTAGTTAAGTTCTGGATCTGTATTAAAGATAAAACTTCCAGGATTAATCCAGAATTCACAGTGTGAGGTAGATAGAAAAGTGAAATTTTTGGTCTGAATAACATTTTTTAAAAATGATAATGTCACTTATGGAGCTGGGAAATACTGGGGAGGAATAGTTGGGAGGGGAAATCAGATGACTATATATCTAGGTATATGGTCATGACGCTAGCTAACACTTATGTAAGTGCTTGCTTGCTCTGGGCCAGGCACTGTTGTAACTGATTTATTTCTATATTTACTCACTTAATCATCACAAGAACTCTTTGAGATGGGTTACTATTATTGCACTTGGGAATATGGCTTACTTTTATATTTATCTGAACATGCTCACTTTCTTTGCAATGAAAGTTCAATTTCCTTTACATAAGAAACAAGTGTGTGTGTGTATGTGCGTGTGTGTGTGTGTATGTGTGTGTGTGTGTGTGTAATGATCCCAGTGAGAAAATAATTATGTATTTATAAATGTTAGTCCTTGGCAAGTCTTTGCTGATTGCTCAGTCTATAGTCTTTTAGTTCAACAGCTTTTCAACTCCTTTTCCTGCTGGCTCAGATAAGTTCATATGCAAGCCCCAGTTCCCAGAGTAACACATGGTTCCCGGCATCCTAGTTGTCATGTAACCCTTTTGTTCCTTGACTTTTGAAAACACCAGCATCAGTGACAGAGAAATAAGCACTAAAGGGATAATCTTGAATCTGTTTTACTTTGCTCATATGAAATTTTGCAGATGGACTACTCTAAACATTACACTTAATACACCCTCACATATTATGTTTGATACATCTCACCGGTGAGTCCCCACACCAAGCTCTGGTTTGAATGTTTATACAAATCAGATACCTGGAGGGCATGAATTTCTTTTAAATTTCAACATTCCATAAATGAGGGCTCTCATTTACATTTGTCTTTTCTCTCCAGTCACTAGCATTTAACCACAGATTTGGCTGTTCTGTCCAACAAGTTTTATCTACGTGAATGTGTTCACTAGACCGTACAGAGCAGGACTGATTGCAGCTCCTCACAATGGATGAACAGGGGGACATTTGGGGCAGGGGCCTCTGCCAGTTACCATAGTGACAGACTCCTGACTGGAGAATCCTGCCACTCCACCTGCCACGGAGAAACTGATTTGCATGGAATTTTGACTGTCTTCCATTTCTATCTGATACTTGCAGGGTATATAAGTGAAAGAAGAACAAATCAGGTCCAATTTAAAAGGAAAAGTCAGATGGAGATCTCAGTTCATTCTGCTCCTCCAAAATGCTTAATAAGCCCCCTGATGCTGGAGTTACACCAAAGGCAGTCACCTTCAATTATTGTCATCCAAAACACATATCTCTTTTTATATTCTTTTGAGGACGTAGAGAGGAATCTCATCATAACATGAGTCTTATTAAATGGAATTGGATACGCCTTGAGTCAAACTGAGTCTCCTGAATAATCATGAACCCTGGAACCAGAAAGGAATTAGAGGTGACGTAGTCCAACCTTGTCACTTACAGATGAAGGAAAACATGCCAGAGAATCTGAGTGACTTGCCCAGAAGGACACAGAATAACGGTCTGCCCTGAGCTCGTTCAGCCCACTGGAGCCTGCCAGGGCCCCTCCCGCTGGTCTCTGCTGAACCCCCTGCAGGCCCAGGATAGGCTTCAGGGCCCATCCCCACAGTTTCGCCGAGTGCTTCCTGTCTCCTGGGCCACCTGGGAAGGGGACAGCACGTGCAGACAGCAGGAAGGATGCTACACTACCTCAAGCCTGGGCGCTATGGGAGCCTGTGGCCCTGCCCCGAAGTCCAGCCTAGAGACTGTGAAAGGGCATGTTGGAGGACTAAAGAAAGGGAGAAAGGAGGGGAGAAGTCAAAGGATGCTCATGAATTTACAGAAATTTAAGGAGACATTAAGGAAACAGAGGTGAGAAGCATGTAAGAATCAAGGCCAAACTTTTAAAAGCCACCTTCAATAACATCTATCATCTAAAAGCCTCTACCTTCCTCATGAATGTTTGCTCAAGCTCTGAACAAGATAAAATTCAGATCACAATTGTTTTCTTGACTTACACCTTTCTTCTCTTGCACCTTAGCTATATTTCCTTTAGCGTATCAACGTGTAACAAGTTCTCAGCCTATATCATAGTCAAGAGACAAAAAGCTTATGATAGGAATAATTTTAAAAATTAAAGGTTGTCATCCTATCAACTATGCAGTGATCAAAATGTTCTTAGCTTTGAGAGAACATTACATGTGAAAATGCGATCTGCATTCAATACCAATGGTATCAACAGCATACTCCTGTCTTTAAGTATTTGTCACAATCTAGTAACCAACTACTGACTTTTATATACGCTGGAGGGAACTATAAACAGGCTGAGTTTACCTAACAAAAATCTCTACACTCTGTTTTGATGACAAGAGTGACAATTCCCAGCTAACCACTCTGTGAAAAGACTTCCTCACAGTGGTGACAAGTCAAAGTGCCATGTCAGTTATGTACCTAGGTCTGGAGTGTCAGCCAAGAGCAGCTGGTCTGTCCGGGGACTGTACTGTCAACCCGTCAGGTCCTACTAGCTCTAATTCCTGGTTAGCTGTCTCTTGGATATACTGATTCAGTGGAACCTACAAATAATGTAAGTCACATGCAAATAAATTCACAATGGAACCCTGCCCCTCTGTTTTAGTTAAGAGTGATTGGTGATCTTTCCAGAGGCTGGCCTGGCTCCTCCTGATGCTGCTGCTGGCTTTGCCACCTGAGACAGACCCTTCCCCTCTGAGCCTCCGCTCTCTCCTCTGTCCAATCAAGCAGAAAGTGAAGAGCATCCTGATGGTCATCTCAGGCTCTCCGCTGTTTGGCTTTGGAAGAAAGTGTCTATTTATACAGAGGGGTCAGAATGAGAAAAATGTTTCTTGTAATTGAAAGCAACCAGCCTTGAGAATTTATGAGACTTGTTACAGGCCAGGGCAATCCTTTCCTCAGGACAAGTTAGATGCCAGTTTGAGCCAGAGGAAAGAGGGTGTTCATCTGCATGTTTGAATGAAGGTCTGCAATCTTTTGCAGAACCATTAGCACCTCAGTGTGCATTTCTGAGCTGTCTTTCCCATGGTGAGTTCCGGAAACTTCACGATATTTAACCAAGGGCCAGTGTTCCCACATGCCGCAACTAGAAGTTCGTTCACATGCCGCAACGAACAGTCCTGCACGTGGCAATGAAGGTCAAAGATCCCACAAGCCACAACTAAGACCCAGCACAGCCAAATAAATAAATAAAATGTAAAAAAGAAACTCAAGTTTGCCAATCCATTTTAAAGTGAAAGTGAAAGTTGCTCAGTCGTGTCCTACTCTTTGTGACCCCATGGACTATACAGTCTATGGAATTCTCCCGGTCAGACTACTGGAGTGGGTAGCCTTTCCCTTTTCCAGGGGATCTTCCCAATCCAGGGATCGAACCCAGGTCTCCCCCATTGCAGGTAAATTCTTTACCAGCTGAGCCACAAGGGAAACCCAATCCATTTTAAACCTAGTTCAATTTTCCAATAGAATAGTATTCAGCATTACAAAAAGGATATCCTACCATTTGTGACAACATGGATGGTCCTTAAGGGCATTGGTGGTGCTGGTAGTTTAGTTGCTAGGTTATGTCTGACTCTGTGACTCCAAGGACTATAGCCCACCAGGCTCCTCTGTGCATGTGATTTCGCAGGCAAGAATACTGAAGTGAGTTCCCATCTCCTTCTCCACGTAAGGGCATTACACTGAGCGATACAAGAGAAAGACAAAAAGCTGTATGTCCTTACTTACATGGACAATCTAAAAAGGCTGAGCTCATGGAAACAGAGGGCAGAGCAATGGTCTTACATGGACAATATAAAAAGGCTGAACTCATGGAAACAGAGGGCAGAGCAGTGGTTGCCAGAGACTGGGGAGAGGTTGATCAGAGGGTACCAGCTTCCACTTAGAAGATGAGTAAGTTCTCAGGATGTAATGCACCGCACTTGGACTATAGTCAATAATACTACAGTTCACATCAGAAGGGTCTCCCTGGTGGCTCAGTGGCGAAGAACCCACCTATCAGTGCAGGAGATGTAAGACATGTGTGTTTGTTCCCTGGGTGGGGAAGGTCCCCTGGAGGAGAGCATGGAATCCCACTCCAGTACTCCTGCCTGGAGAATCCCATGGACAGAGGAGCCTGGTGGGCTACAGCCCATAGGGTCGCAAAGAGTCGGACATGAGTGAAGCGACTGAGCATGCACACATAGATCTGAAAGTGCTAAGACAATAAATCTTAAATATTCTCACCACGCCCATACACACACACACACCAGATCCCTAACTACTATATGAGGTGATGGATGTGTTAACTGACTTTATTGTGGCAATCACTCCATAATATATACATATACATGTCAGATCACCATACTGTACACCTTAACATTCACAATATTCTATGTCAATTACACGTCAATAAATCTTGAGAGGGGGAACCTAGTTCACTTTCTAAAGTTAACTCACACTCAGATTTCAGGAACATGCCTGTAACATAGATCAAACTACTCCCTCCCTTGAGGGCATTCTCCTTATGAGACCACTGCATCTTCCCCATGCTGGGGGGAGAGCCTTTTTTTGTAAGATATCCTAACCGATGAATTAAATTCAGACCTGGCTCACCCCTGACTACAGAGCACACGAGCAGATCTCTCAGCCTTGGAGCTGATTCCTTCTAAGACAGGTCTCCACTCTCCAAGGCCTCCAGCCCTGCTGCAGTCTTACAAGCATTCAAGCCAGAGCTTGGTCAACCACTATTATGGAGCTGACAGATTCTTGGCTTTTCCGAGTTCTCTCCGTCTCCTTTTTTTTTTTTTTTTTTTAGTGAATAAATAGGTCTAGTTAGGTTTATTATAGGAACAAAAGTTCTTCTGGAAAGCTCATTCTTTTGAATGGTTGAAATGAAAAATAATATCCCCTCCCCACCCTTCAGAGTCCACACTGGTTGAAGCATATGAAAACGCTAGCATTTCTAAGCCCAAGGCTTTGTGTGGGATGGAGAATACAAAATGCCTTTTCTAGCCATTGTGACAGGAACGGAATGCACAGGTTTTTCAAGAGAAGACTCCAAGGCCCGCGCTGATCTAATTTATGTATCTTCCTGCCAGGAATAAAACCTCAAGACTGTGGCACTTAGTCAGTGATTATTTGATATTTTATGTATTCAGTGCATATTTGGAAATGGCTTTAAATTGGGGTTTTAACTACCTATAAAGAGAAAAAGCACTCTATTCCTCTTTTAACTTCTGGACATCTCTGTTGAAAAGCCTTTCTTCTATGGAGGAGAAGATGAAGCATTACAGGCACACACGTTGAAACGTGAAGGTTACGAAGCCCAAGGACATCTTCTCCCTGATTAGGGAGACACACGTGCACTCTGTTCGGCTTCAGCTTTCAATGTCAGCGACAATCACTTGGAAGACCTTCCCCAGCAAATCAGACCTCTTGTTTTTGCTTTTTCTCTCTTGGGTGGGAGAGGAGCAGTGGAAGCTGGACCTTGATGGGAGTGAGCACACCACATAGATGTGCTGGCTCTGAGAGAGGCAAGGGGTGTGGCAGTGACCCAGGCACTGGCCAAAGAAAGGGAGCCCTTAGTGTAAGAAACTGAGCCTCACACTGCTAGGAAAGCAGGTTTTCAGTCTTTCTGTTGACCTTCTTATTTTCTCAATTGTAAATCCATTTAGAAGACACACTATTAGAAGGACTATTTTAAAAAAAAAAAGGTAAGAAAAGAGAATGTTTAAACTATTTTTAAATATTTCCTCAGTTCTAAAGATGAGTTTTCTTTACCTTGATATCCCATTGTGGTATTAGCTTCCTAGGGCTGCTGTAACAAATTACCACAAACTGGGCGGCTTCACACAACAGATATTTGTCTCTCCCAGAGTTGGAAATTAAAGAGTGAGCAGGGTTGCTCCTGGTGATTCTGAGGGCGACAGCTCTGTGTCTCCTTCCCAGCCTCGCATGGCAGCCCGCAATTCCTGGCATCGCTTGGGTTGTGAAGGCATCATGCCAGCCTCTGCCTCCTTCCTCTCATGCCCTCACCCCCGCACATCTTCTCCTCTTCCAACCCTTATAAGGACACCATCAGGGCCCACTCCAATCTGGGATGACCTCACCTTGAGACCCTTACCTTGATTATATTGGCAAAGACCCTTATTCCCAAAGTCACGTTCACAGGTTCCGGGTGCACCACTCTTCACCCAGGAAGCGATGACAAAGTCACTCTCCTGGAAATCCCCAAGGTTCATAATCGTGGTTTCATCTCTAACTTTTCTTGTGTTTTTCTTATCTCTGCTTCACTCTCTGCTTCCCTCCTCCTGTGGCACACACACAACTCAAACATGTGACTCAATTATTCCTACCCCCCTATAGTGCTGGAAAGGCTGCAGCAAGGTATAGACACCTATAAAAATGAAAGACTCTCTACTGGGAGCTTCTTGGTGGCCTAATGATTAGGACTCTGCAGGGCCCAGGTGCAATCCCTGGTCGGGGAACAGAGATTCCCACAAGCCACATGGCTCAGCCAAACCATCATTGCAGAATTTAACTCTTTTTAATCTAATTTAAATATATACAAGGCCATTCTAAAGGAGATCAATCCTGGGTGTTCATTGGAGGAACTGATGCTAAAGCTGAAACTCCAATACTTTGGCCACCTCATACGACGAGTTGACTCACTGGAAAAGACTCTGATGCTGGGAGGGATTGGGGGCAGGAGGAGAAGGGGACAACAGAGAATGAGATGGCTGGATGGCATCACCGACTCGAGGGACATGAGTTTGAGTGAACTCTGGGAGTTGGTGATGGACAGGGAGGCCTGGCGTGCTGTGAGACATAGGGTTGCAAAGAGTCGGACACGACTGAGTGACTGAACTGAACTGAAATATATACAAAGATGGGCACAAGAAAGGACAGAAATGGTATGGACCTAACAGAAGCAGCGGATATACGAAGAGGTGGCAAGAATACAGAGAAGAACTGTACACAAAAATCTTCATGACCCAGATAACCACGATGGTGTGATCACTCACCTACAGCCAGACATCCTGGAGTGTGAAGTCAAGTGGGCCTTAGGAAGCATCACTATGAACAAAGCTAGTGGAGGTGATGGAATTTCAGTTGAGCGATTTCACATCTTAAAAGAGGATACTGTTAAAGTGTTACACTCAATATACCAAATCTGGAAATCTCAGCAGTGGCCACAGGACTGGAAAAGGTCAGTTTTCATTCCAATCCCAAAAAACGACAAGGCCAAAGAATGTTCAAACTACTGCACAACTGCACTCATCTCACATGCTAGCAAATAATATTGAAAATTTTCCAAGCTAGGCTTCAACAGTACGTGAACCAAGAACTTCCAAATGTTCAAGCTGGATTTAGAAAAGGCAGAAGAACCAGAGATCAGGTTGCCAACATCAGCTGAATCATAGAAAAAGCAAGAGAATTCCAGAAGAATATCTTCATCTGCTTCGCTGAGTACACTAAAGCCTTTGACTGTGTGGATCACAGTCAAACTGTGGGACGTTCTTAACCAGATGGAGATACCAGACCACCTGACCTGCCTCCTAAGAAATCTGTATGCAGGTCAAGAAGCAACAGTTAGAACTGGACATGGAACAACAGGCTGGTACAAATTGGGAAACTAGTACATCAAGGCTGTATATTGTCACCAATCCTGCTTATTTAACTTATACACAGAGTACATCATGCGAAATGCCTGGCTGGCTGGAGGACAAACTGGAATCAAGATTGCTGGGAGAAATATCAATAACCTCAGATATGCAGATGACACTACCATTATGGCAGAAAGTGAAGAAGAACTAAAGAGCCTCTTGATGAAGGTGAAAGAGAGAGTGGAAAATTTGGCTTAAAACTCAACATTCAAAAACTAAGATCATGGCATCTGGTCCCATCACTTCATGGGAAATATATGGGGAAACAATGGAAACAGTGACAGACTTTATTTTGAGGGGGCTCCAAAATCACTGCAGATGGTGACTGCAACCACAAAATTAAAAGACGCTTGCTCCTTGGAAGAAAAGCTATGAAAAAACTAGACAATGTTTAAAGCCGAGACATTACTTTGCCAACAATGGTCCATCTACTCAAAGCTATGGTTTTTCCAGTAGTCATGTATATATGTGAGAGTTGGACCATAAAGAAGGCTGAGCACCAGAGAACTGGTGCTTTCAAACTGTGGTGCTGGATAAGACTCTTGAGAGTCCCTTGGACTGCAAGGAGATTAAACCAGTCAATCCTAAAGGAAATCAAAAATGAATATTCATTGGAAGGACTGATGCTGAAGCTGAAGCTCCAATAGTTTGGCTACCTGAGGCAAACAGCTGACACATTGGAAAAAACCCTGATGCTGGGAAAGATTGAAGGCAAGAGGAAAAGGGGACAACAGAGGATGGGTTGATTAGATAATATCACTGACTTAATGGACTTGACTTTTAGCAAACTCCAGGAAATAGTGAAGGACAGGGAAGCTTCGCATGCTGCAGTCCTTAGGGTCACACAGAATTGGACATGACATAGTGACTGAACAACAACAATTGTGTGCCAAGCATTGTCAGAGGTTCTAAAGACAGAAGAATAAAACAAAAATACCAGCGCCAGAGGATTCAGTTCAGTCAGTTCAGTTCAGTCGCTCAGTCATGTCCAACTCTTTGCGACCCCATGAATCACAGCACGCCAGGCCTCCCTGTCCATCACCAACTCCCTGAGTTCACTCAAATGCATGTCCATCGAGTCGGTGATGCCATCCAGCCATCTCATTCTCTGTCATCCCCTTCTCCTCCCGCCCCCAATCACTCCCAGCATCAGAGCCTTTTCCAGTGAGTCAACTCGTCGCATGAGGTGGCCAAAGTATTGGAGTTTGACCAAAGTATTGGAGTTTCAGCTTCAACATCAGTCCCTCCAATGAACACCTAAAGGACTGATCTCCTTTAGGATGGACTGGTTGGATCTTCTTGCAGTCCAAGGGACTCTCAAGAGTCTTCTCCAATACCACAGTTCAAAAGCATCAATTCTTCAGCACTCAGCTTTCTTTATAGTCCAACTCTCACATCCATAAATGACCACGGGAAAAACCATAGCCTTGACTAGACGGACCTTTGTTGACAAAGTGATGTCTCTGCTTTTTAATATGCTATCTAGGTTGGTCATAACTTTCCTTCCAAGGAGTAAGCGTCTTTTAATTTCATGGCTGCAATCAGCATCTGCAGTGATTTTGGAGACCCCCAAAATAAAGTCAGCCACTGTTTCCATTGTTTCCCCATCTATTTCCCATGAAGAGATGGGACTGGATGCCACGATCTTAGTTTTCTGAATGTTGAGCTTTAAGCCAACTTTGTCACTCTCCTCTTTCATTTCATCAAGAGGCGCTTTTAGTTCTTCTTCACTTTCTGCCAAAAGGGTGGTGTTACCTGCATATCTGAGGTTATTGATATTTCTCCCGCCAACCTTGAATCCAGCTTGTGCTTCCTCCAGCCCAGCGTTTCTCATGATGTACTCTGCATATAAGTTAAATAAGCAGGGTGACAATATACAAGCTTGACGTACTCCTTTTCCTTTTTGGAACTAGTCTGTTGTTCCATGTCCAGTTATAACTGTTGCTTCCTGACCTGCATATAGGTTTCTCAAGAGGCAGGTCAGGTGGTCATGTATTCCCATCTCTTTCAGAATTTTCCACAGTTTATTGCGATCCACACAGTCAGTATACAACCTCATTTCTCTGTTTCAGCAACTGTAATCGTCTCCTAAATAGAGTGAACTGGGACATCATTTGGCACAGTCACAGCATGTACGTATGAAAGTCACTTTTTTCTTTTCTTCTTAGTCCTCCAGCATCACACAGTATATGACTCTGCAACACCGTTCCATTTTCTTGCATTCCAAATCAACATGTCACTATATGACACCATTTAAGAGGCAATGGCAAGCCACTCCAGTACTCTTGCCTAGAGGATCCCATGGATGGAGGAGCCTGGTAGGCTGCAGTCCGTGGGGTCACTAGGGGTCGGACACAACTGAGCGACTTCACTTTCACTTTCGCATATTGGAGAGGGAGATGGCAACCCACTCCAGTGTTCTTGCCTGGAGAATCCCAGGGACGGGGTAGCCTGGTGGGCTGCCATCTGTGGGGTCGCACAGAGTCGGACACGACTGAAATGACTTAGCAGTAGCGAGAAACCAAAATCTTGCTTTATAAAAACTCCTTTCCAGTGAAAATTTCACTATGGACAAGCGATTTTTTTCCTTTGGAACTGATTAAAATAAGTTAATGCTCACAGTCTGGGTTTTTCATGGCTTCAGAATATCCAACATTTCAGTCTTGAAATGTTCACTAGTTTGGAAAAATATTTGCTCTATCCTAGTATTTCATGAATGCAACCTCTGGTTTTTTTTCTTTCCGGTATTTAGATTGAGAAATGGAATACATAAAATATATCTGTCAAATTTCTATGTAATACTTTCAATTTAACACTTTGGCTTACCTGCCAAAACATGCACAATCCAGAACCAACACAAATCCATTTTACTAGCAAAGGAAAAAGAGGAAGGGAGAGAGAGGGGAGTGTGAGAGAGAGGGACCATTTATGGTCAGTCACATCTCTTTGCTGCCCCAGCCACCTGGTCCTCTGAATTCCCAGGCCATTCATTTAGAGCAAATACCTTAGAGCTAATCAATCTTTGTTACTATGAAGCAATTTTTTTGTACAGTTATTTTAAAATCACATAGAACAATTTTGTTCTTTGGACACATCCAGTGTTTAAACTCCTGGATAAACAACCCTCCACTGAACAGTAGTGGGTGAGGAAAGGTTATTGTGATCTTGACATCAGAAGCAGCCGACCTACGCACAGCCAACATAATCAGCAGCATATCTCAAAGTTCAGTGCTATCACTTTGGTAATTACATAGTGTCAACACTTAGCCACAAATACAAGGAGTACATGGCACCTAAATTCATGGCAGGGCAGGGTTCGGTTACTGGGTGACCATCGGGTGACCAAAAATGAAAGGCAGGGTTTTCAAACTCTCAGAAAGGACTTCTGGCTCTGAGGACATGTCTATAGACCCTGCCTGAGGGACAGAGATCTCTCAGGTCTCAGACTTGCTTTGCCCGCCCCCAGGTTCCCCTCCCCAGGGTCCTGTCCCTTCCACGCCCACCACCGCTTCTTGTCTCTTGGTCTTGGCCATACCTTTTTTCTCTGCCTTTGTCCCCGTCCACTCCAACTCTCCTTCTGCACAGCAGGCTGACTGATTACCTTCAGTTCAAGCAACGTTTTTAAGTGCCTTCTGTGTGCTAGGAATACCGAAGCGAAAGGTATGATTCTGCATGCAAAGAACACTCACACTTGGGAGTCTTCTAACAATCATGATCTCCTTCCCTCCTTTGAAGACTCCTCAAATTATTTACTGTCCTCTTTTCTTCCCAGACTCATCTCCACAGGTCCTACTCCCAGTGAAACTGTCAGTAACTCACTTAGCAGTGACACAGAACCCTCAGAGTGCATGGTAAGTCATATTTTTATGTATACATTTGTGCATATTTTTCTGAGTTCCTGCTGCCTCTTTTCTTTAGAGAGCTCCTCAGAGATGAAGACTTTGTGTCCTAGATTCAGTCTTCAAATGAATATTTCCTTATATTTCCTAATATCAATATTATTTCCCAGGAGACAAAAATTTTCTCCTGTGTTCTTAGAGTGACCTCTTTGATAACCCAATTCAATCTGGAAATTAAGGCAAAACTATATCAAAGGGCAAAAGTGTTTGCTCCCAGAATTTATAGCATTTGAGGCAAACTCAGAGGGGACTGGACTTTAGAAGCCAGCCAGTATAGAGAGTGAAGCCAGGCCTTCTGCTCTCCTCAAGCCCCACACTGTTAGACCAAGGACACCCTGCAGAGCCCTGGCCTTCCAGAGTCTTGTTCGGTGGTTTGCATACTCCCTTTTACATTTAGTCAACCTTCCCTTGGGGGCCCAACCTGAGTCACATCCGCCCTTAGCTCTGCTCGGCTCTTGTGCTGTTTATATTTTATAACCTAATAGGAAAAACAGGCCAAGTTTTAAATAATGTCTGCCCAGGGCAATTCAAAGGCTTTGTAATACCCGTAATGTCCAGAAGAAGACAATGTCAAGAGCATTGGAATTACCTAATAAAGTGACACATAAAATAACCCATGAACCCTAAGCAAGGCGGTTTGCAATAACAGAAGGCAAATGAGATTTGGAAGAACTCACTGTAGTTCATTACATTTTAGAAACCATTCTCCAAGATTCTTGTCCTGGAATCAAAGCAGGCACACACTCACACAACATAGTAACAGCAGCAAACACTCTTCTAAGACTCTTTAGTTTAGCTCCCTTAATCCTCATAACAGCCCCATGAGATGGATAGTATTATTACTCACATACTAATAGACTCAGAGATGCATCACCAAGATCTCTCTGCAAGAAAGAGGTGACACAGGCTGGGACCTGGGCCCCTTTGCTGCAGTGCTTACACCTAGACAAACATCTCCTTGAGCAGCAAAATACAAAAAAACTATAAAAATATTTATATATATGCACAACTGGGGAACACCACGGACAACAAAGGGGCTTCCCAGGTGGTGCTGGTGTAAAGAACCTGCCTGACCATGCAGGAGATGTAGAAGACGCGGGTTCAGTCCCTGGGTGAGGAAGATCCCAGGGAGGAAAGCATGCCAACCCACTCCAGTATTCTCGTCTGGAGAGTCCCGTGGACAGAGGAGCCTGGCGGGCTACAGTCCATGGGGTCGCAAAGAGTCAGACATGAATGTAGCGACTGAGCACGCAGGCACGCATGCACAGAGGGAACTGACCATAAAAAAAAATGTTTTCATTCATTAGCGTTCAGTCTGCTCTTCTGAATAACAAAGGTAGCTGAGACAGTTATCTGTTGCCACGGGTGCCCACCTATGACCAATCAGTTAGAGAAGGGACGCTACTTCCGACGTGACGGCCTTGAGGGGAAAGAAACAGGGAAAGCGGAGCCCTGCGGAGCAGGAAGGGGTGGAGGGCCTCAGAGGAGCGTTTCCCACAGAGGCACGCGGGGTGACTCTGGGGACACCGCTGCCCGCTCACCGTGCACTGTCTGGGGGAGGTCCTGAAACCCACCCTAGGTCCATTTTCCCCTCCTCTCAGCGGAACAGACATCACCCAGTGCTGGTCCAACAGACGTTGTTCATCTCACGGTCTATCATCTCCACATTCACCCTAAAAGGAGACACCCCGACAGTGAGAACACAGCACTGGGACTAGGGGGAGCCTCAGGGTGCATGCTCCAGGACCGGGGTGGGAGGGGAGGAGCTGGGCTCTATGTTGCTTCCTCCATCTCCAGCAAGGGCGCCTGGGAGACACCCATGAACAAGTCTACTTCTTCTGGGGCTCTGGCAAGTACCCCAGGGAATCATATGATGTGAACAGGCCAAGGACAATGTTTTAGTCCGTGTTCCAATGAACTCCTCCGTTAACTCAGAGAAAACAGGCTAGCTGCGAACCCACCAACTGGCCTGACCTAAAAATCCAAGGAACCATTGGGAATTCCCATTTCCTGAGATCTCTCAGCAAAGCTGGAATCATCATCCCTCTTTCCCACTCGCTCCCGAGTCACACTTCTGCCCCAACATGGAGACAGGCCCAGGTGTGATGTAATTCTTCACTCCCCTGGCAGTTTTTGAAAGCATGTATTTGGAGTTCAATGAATGAGTGAAATATATAAATAAATGGTCATTAAGGTTTCTTTCTCATACCACTTCTGGGCTAGCTCTAGGTAGAAAACACATAGACTGTGTTCTAGAAAGATCTGGTGGCCCTTTTTGCAGTGGATTAAATTGAGAGTTTGTCTTCATAAAGAAAATGACTCCTTGAATTACTATGGATCCTCCAAGATTTCCATTAAAGGTAGGAAATGCCATTCAACATGACTCTCAATTACGATCCACTGGACATAAATGCTGAGGAATGTGTCTTTTCTGGTATGGTGTTGCCTTAAATAAGTGTTTCTTTAACACACCAGGTCAGACCACATGTTTTGCTGACATGGTCTCATTTTTCCCTTCTGTGGTCCTGCAAATGTAACCCTTAGGTGTCTACCGAGCCATGAGTTCTGCCCAGCTCCCTATCTGGAATTCCCTTCTCTCCACTTACTAGGTTAGCCCTTCAAGTTCCAGCTCACATATCCCCTCCTCCATGAAGCTTTTCTTAACTCTCTTAACCTTGAGTAAACTTTCCTCTGAAGCCCCCACCAGTCTTACATACCTAATTTACACCTTTTTTTTTTCAGTTTCTTATTGTAGATAGTTGCTTTGCAGCATCGTGCCAGTTTCTGCCATACATCAACACGAGTCAGTCACAGGTATATACATATCCACTCCCCCTTAAACCTCCCTCCCATCTCCCACCTCATTCCACCCCGCTAGGTTGTCAGAGAACAAGAAGGAGAGGGCGGGACAAATTGGGAGAATAGCATGGAAACATACACCTTATCTTTTTAGTCTCCTCTTTATCTGCTGAAGGGAAAGGCTACCCACTCCGGTATTCTGGCCCAAAGAATTTCATGGACTTTATAGTCCATGGGGTCACAAAGAGTCAGACACCACTGAGCAACTTTCACTTCATCTGCATGTCCTGACTCCCAGCTAAAATGTACACCTCATCCGCTCAGGAATCAGTGTCTTCTATAAATATTCTTTTAAAAATTCATATTTGTAGAAAGGTAATAAATACAAAAACACAAAGAATAATAGTCATATCACTCAGATTCCACCATGGTCCCCATTCCTGCTTCCAGACTCATCCCTCCCATCCCCGTCCCCAGGGCCAGAAAGCTGCAGTCTTATGAGGCTGATGCATCCCTTACGAACATGCATATATTGCAAAGTAGTATGTATATGAATACTTACATTTCAAATGTGAACATTATATTCTATTGTTCTGACTCTTGATATTTCCATACAACATTATGGTTTTTCCACTATTAATTAATTGCTTCCTTAGTACACTATTGTACCTCCCAATGTTCTTGACAGCAATGATGATGGTGAAAGACACACTGAGCAAGAGACTCGCAGGAATTCAATAAGTTTTCCACATGGCCTTGAGAGTTGAGAGCTAGGTATATACTTTATACATCCTGTGTTCTCAACTTACAAGATATGCAATTTAAGACAAATTACTTCCCTTCTATGTCTCAGTTTTCTTGTGTTTAGAAGGTAGTTCAGTGTCCACTAGCTACTTCATATAGTGAGAATTAAATTAGTTGATGCATTTCAAGTTCTGAGAACTGTGCCTAATACATAGGAAGCACTCAAAACATTATTATATCTAATGGTAATCATAACAAATATTATTCTCATGACACACCAAAGATGCTAGCTGGAGAGTTTGAATGACATAGATCTTGAACCTGAGAAAAGTAGAGAAGAGAAGAGATCACTAGGAAGTTTTTCCCATTATAAATAGTAATTAATTCTATCATTAATATTTGCCCACAAAGCCCAACTCTTAAAAGCCTAGACATTTGGCTTTTTTCACCCAGTTAGTTTCACGCATGGGGCCAATCAGTTGTCAGTCATTTTAGACTCTTAAATTTACACCACAGAACCAAATATTTTCAAAGAAATCTGCAAAGCATTTGTTGGCTACATTTTTCCTGCAGCCTGTGCTTTACAGAATCCTTGGTTGGTAAGAAAAAAATTTCCTCTAAAGCCACTGTGACAAAGTTATTTTAGAGCTTCAGTAGTTTTTCTTTCTTTAAGCCAGTTTAAAAAAAAAAAAACTGTTAGCCTTACACTCTCTCTGTTTATTTATTTTGGCCTTGGTGAACTAGACCACAGCTGAAACTTTATGGACCTAATAAAATTCCCAACATTCTCAGACATGGGTCGTGACGTTTGTGCGCTGGGCAGGAAACAAAGGTGCAATTGTGAGGAGGACGGGTTCGCTTGGAGATGAGTGAACTGAGGTCAGGCCATAGGGGAAGCTGCAGCCACACCATGTCACTGGCAGTGTGTGTCTCTAGCATGCCCCTGGCTTTCTCTACGCCCTCCCCTCTGCCTTCTGCTCTCCACCAGCGACACAGTGCCTGGTGCTGTTCCTTGACTACCAGGCCTTCCACTGTGTCCCTGCCTACAGTGACCTCAGTCTAGAACTTTCCATCCTACCCTCACTTCTTCACAACCAGTCTGTCCTGTGTTTTCTTCCCTCGCAGCTTCACTTTCTTGTAGGTGACAGTTGGTTAACCTGATAAACCATTACCTCAACTTTGTAGGGAAGGCTTTTCAGCGGAAGCTTTCTGGGGCCAGTATCTCAGTCAAAAGCAGTGGTTTTGTTGAGGAAGCAGGTAGAGTTTGTGGCCCTTCTGAAGTTACACTCCACCAGTGGATACCTCATTTACTCACTACTATGGACTACTCACTACTATGGACTATCTCCAGGAAATCCGAATGTTGAAGCACTGCCCCCCAGTGTGGTGGTATTTGGAGGTGAGGCTTTTGGGAGGTGGTTAGGATTAGAGGGGCTTCCCCAGTGGCTCAGATGGTAAAGAATCCACCTGCAATGTAGGAGACCAGGGTTCTATCCCTGGGTCAGGAAGATCCCCTGGAGAAGGCAATGGCAATCCACTCCAGTATTCCTGCCTGGAGAAGTCCATGGACAGAGGAACCTGATGGGCTACAGTCCATGGGGTCACAAAGAGTCAGACAGGACTGAGTGACTAACACTTTCACTAGGGCTAGATAAGGTCATGAGGGTGGGCCCATCGTGATGGTATCTCTGCTCTTAGAAGAAGAAGAAGAGAGATGAGATCCCCTTACACGCAGAGAGACCCAGAGAGTTGGGGGCGGGGGAGAGAAGGCCATGTGAGAACATAATCAGGAAAAGGGCGCTCACCAGAACCCAAACATGCTGGCACCCTGACCTCAGACTTCCAAGCTTCAAAACTGAGAGAAATAAATGTCTGTTACTTAAGCCACCCAGTCTATGACATCTCGCTACAAAAGCCAGAACTCAGACGCCAGGCAAGGCACTAGCCCCACAGCTTGCGAGAGTGTGCAGTACTAGATTTCCCTGCAGCCGTGACAGTTCACTAGACAGCATCGTTTCACCTTGCACGTTCTGTGCCTTATAATTTTTCAATAAATTGATCTTCACAAAACCTCTACCTTGCTAGGTAAACAATCCTATCCACAAATTGGTTTTCTCTTCCCTATACCAAACCAAAGTTCTCTTACCAAAACGACTGGCTGAAATTGATTACTTAGAAAACTACATTTCATCAGCTAAAAACACAAAGCTTCCTTTAGGTATTGATGTGAAAGAGAAATAAGAAGAGGCTCTTAGTCCTTTGTATGGGAGTAATGATTTCAGTTCTTTAAGAATTACTGTTCCTGAAAGAAAGTAAGATGATGAGAGCATACGGCCTTTTTCTTCTTTGAAGATGTGAAAACTCGAGGCATAATGAATCTTGAGTTTTCAGTGAGAATGTATTACAAGATTCATTATGCCTAGAGCAAATCAACACTGCTTGTCAGTCTTCATAAAAGACTAAGTTGGGGGTTTATTTATTTGTTCCCAAAAGATCTCATCTATGCACTTTCTATCATGCATGACGCTTTTCAAACTGCTTTCCGCATTAACATCTTGCCATACTTCCTGTCCCTGTATTTCCTCCCTCGCGTCTTATGTCTGCACAAGTTTTCTATTTGGATTGTATTTGCAACAGACGTTATCTCTTTTAGAATGTTTCTCTTCATTAAAAAGGACATGTAATACATTTCATTATTTTGAAAGAAAACAGTCCAAATAAAGATGTTCAGAAATCCTACATTATTGGTTTTCACTCTATGTGTGAGGGGGTGTGTGTGCATGCATGTGAAAGTATGCACACAGTTTTTGGAAATAGGTGAGCTATACATCCGCTGGATCATGGAGAAAGCAAGAGAGTTCCAGAAAAACATCTATTTCTGCTTCATTGACTATGCCAAAGCCTTTGACTGTGTGGATCACAATAAAGTGTTGAAAATTCTGGAAGAGATGGGAATACCAGACCACCTGACCTGCCTCTTGAGAAACCTGTGTACAGGTCAGGAAGCAACAGTTAGAACTGGACATGGAACAACAGACTGGTTCCAAATAGGAAAAGGAGTACGTCAAGCTTGTATATTGTCACCCTGCTTATTTAACTTATATTCAGAGAACATCATGAGGAACGCTGGGCTGGAAGAAGCACAAGCTGGAATCAAGATTGCCGGGAGAAATATCAATAACCTCAGATATGCAGATGACACCACCCTTATGGCAGAAAGTGAAGAGGAACTGAAAAGCCTCTTGATGAAAGTAAAAGAGGAGAGTGAAAAGGTTGGCTTGAAGCTCAACATTCAGAAGACAAAGATCATGGCATCTGGTCCCATCATTTCATGGGAAATAGATGGGGAAACAGTGGAAGCAGTGTCAGACTTTATTTTTGGGGGCTCCAAAATCACTGCAGATGCTGATTGCAGCTATGAAATTAAAAGACGCTTACTCCTTGGAAGGAAAGTTATGACCAACCTAGATAGCATATTAAAAAGCAGAGACATTACTTTGCCAACCAAGGTCCGTCTAGTCAAGGCTATGGTTTTTCCCGTGGTCATGTATGGATGTGAGAGTTGGACTGTGAAGAAAGCTGATCGCCGAAGAATTGATGCTTTTGAATTGTGGTGTTGGAGAAGACTCTTGAGAGTCCCTTGGACTGCAAGGAGATCCAACCAGTCCATTCTAGAGGAGATCAATCCTGGATGTTCATTGGAAGGACTGATGCTAAAGCTGAAACTCCAATACTTTGGCCACCTCATGAGACGAGTTGACTCACTGGAAAAGACCCTGATGCTGGGAAGGATTGGGGGCGAGAGGAGAAGGGGAAGACAGAGAATGAGATGGCTGGATGGCATCGCCGACTCGAGGGACATGAATTTGAGTGAACTCAGGGAGTTGGTGATGGACAGGGAGGCCTGGCGTGCTGTGATTCATGGGGTCGCGGAGAGTCGGACACGACTGAGTGACTGAATGAACTGAACTGAACTGATAGGGAGAAAGCTTGTGTTTCACAAACACTGAGGGAAAATAAAACTATCTTCCACTTGTTCCTAAAAAGGTAATATAGAAGAGCATTCAGTTCAGTTCAGTTCAGTCACTCAGTCGTGTCCGACGCAAAACTTCCACTGCAAATGCATATTTTCAATATACAAAACTGTATGTGTGTTAAGCAGGTTGTTTATATTTTCTGAAGCTTTCCCTACTGTTCACTGAAAAGATTAACTCACAACACTAATGAATAACTCTCTGGGGATTTTAAGTGTGTAAAAATCTGCATTTAGCTGTACTAAGTTTTACTTCAGTTCTTCTTAACAGACTGATAGCTCTTGAACAAAACTGTGGCTGCATCAACTTTTTTTTCTTTTATAAGTAGAAACCCTTCACTCAAATTACCAGTGCCTTCTAACCCATCTTTTCTCTCTTCTCCAAAAAGGGAAACCTATTGATTATTAACATTCTTTTTAGATATAAAAAGAATGGAGTAATTTGAATTTTTAAACATCCCTAAACATGTAAAGATCTCAGTTTCTATTAGCAGAATCCTAGCCATTAGTACACCCCACTGCAGTACTCTTGCCTGGAGAATCCCATGGACAGAGGAGCCTGGTAGGCTGCGGTCCATGGGGTCACGAAGAGTCGGACGCGACTGAGCGACTTCACTTTCAGTTTTCACTTTCATGCATTGGAGAAGGAAATGGCAACCCACTCCAGTGTTCTTGCCTGGAGAATCGCAGGGACGGGGGAGCCTGGTGGGCTGCCGTCTATGGGGCCACACAGAGTCAAACAGGACTGAAGCGACTTAGCAGCAACAGCAGCAGCCATTAGTAAGCAAGGGTGAGGTCAGTGGGGAGAGGCAGGAAAACACACTTTCCCTTGGCTCCTGAGATCACCTGGGCTGCTTGTTTATTTCCCAGCAAGGCTGACCTTGTTAACTGTAACACAAACAGTGGTAAGCACTAAACAATAACAGAATCTCCATGGCACTTGGAGGCTATAAATCTCTGAGTGTTATGAAACTGGCATACAGAGTTATTCTTGGCTTCTTACTTTTCTTGAGCAGGGAAGCCATTTTTCATGCATTATGAGGTATCATATCATGATTTTTTTGCTTTTTTCTAGATGATACCTAAGATCAACAATGTGAAATTCTGGTGTTTTACTCATCTTAGAACCTTCAGACTTTAGCACAGTGACAAGTTAGCACTCAACAAATATTGAATGCATGCATGCATGAATGAATGTCTGTATTTGAGAGTAAACTGAGATATCCATTCCAGAAGACAGTTGGAGGAGGACTAATGAACTAGTACAAAGACCTGAAAGAACATTTCCAAGACTGATCAAATTAAAATTGATAGCCCATTATCCAATTAGAACTTTGGGGGATGGTGAGTCAGCCTCAATCAAAGAGCATTCCTTGGAAATGGCATTAAGAGATTGCATTTCCTAAGCAAAATGTTGATACAGCTTCTGAGCAAGATCTAATGTATTAGAAGAGTAAGTCAGAGAAACTGGTAATCAGGAAATACTGTGCTGAGGTTTTCTGTTCTGCACAGGAAGATTCTAGTTAATCACCAACTGAGCTCATCCAGCACTTCAACTGGAATTTCAGCACCTAAGAAAATTTCTTTTTAGGGTTTTACAACTCATACATAAACTCTTTAGACTACGTCCTTGGTCTAAGGTCAACCTTCCTTTAAAGAAATGAGCCTTTCTTCCCCATCCCAAATTCTTTCTACCTGGATTGACAAACAAGAACTTTCATTCCACAGTGAGATAAGTCTTAAAATAGATCTACCAACTCCCCCTAATCAAGAACTGTAAAATCATCATGTTCAATTCTTTCCTGAAATTCCAGAAATTGAACAAGAAAGAAAGGACCTAAGGACTGGGAGTTAAGAAACAAAATGTTAAAAGGAGATTGAAACAGATAAAGTAAAAGCAAGAGACCTGGAACACAGAGAAGCGGGCTGCTTGCCCCTGAGTCAGCCAAGGATTTACACTGCTAAGAGACCTTGACATCCGAACACTTCCTTCCTTCCCTGAAGTTTTAGCAACACACCCAGGGGACTGGACAAGACCCACCAAGAAGCAAAAGCTTCATCCTCTGTGTCTACATCAAATCCCAGCCCGAATACTGCCCACCCCCACACTTCTCCCTACTTCAGGCCAATGACAAGAAGCTGGAAGAACTAAACTTGTCAGAGATACTCTCTGTAAGATCTCAGAGGTCCACCATTCCGCTTCTGTTAGCTCCACTTCTGGTCACGTTCCCCTTCAGCAGTCAGTACTCCAAGGAAGAGGAATCAGAGCCACTATTCACAGCTGAGCACCAGCTCAAGAGCTCTATGATCCCACTTGCAGGTTTTAACGTCAATGAAATGTCATTATTCTATGGAATTCCCTGCCCCTTACATGCTTTCCTTTGCTCACAAGTAAAATAACCAACAAAAGATCAATGATTATTCCCAAAACAAAGAGGAAAATGTGTTTTTCAAAGGAGTTTGATGGTTGACTTGATTTGAGAAAAACTGTTCCTGATTAGTTTATCTTGAAATTCTTAAATTTAAATCGATCATTAATGGATTGGAGGTAGAGAATAGATTTGTTTATATTCTATAACCAAGCCACTCTACTAAATTAAAAATTAATATTTTTACCCAAAAAAGTTTCAAACATTTTTAACAACATTTTCCCCTTCAGATAAATTTTCTTGTATACTCAAATGCATCTTGCTAATCTTGTGTGGGTAAACATATGTTAATATTATCACAGTTATTTAAGCATTGCCTTCAACCTTCAAATATTTTAATATTTCCTTCCTTTAACCAAATACATATTAACAGAGCCATAATAATAAAACGGGGATGAGAGAGAATGAGATGGCTGGATGGCATCACCGACTCTGTGGACATGAGTTTGAGTGAACTCCAGGAGTTGGTGATGGACAGGGAGGCCTGGCGTGCTGTGATTCATGGGGTTGCAGAGTAGGACGCGACTGAGTGACTGAACTGAACTGAACTTTGTTTAAGCCCAGAGCTAATGATGACATAACAAAAGCAACACATATTGCTCAAGGGTTTGTTTTCCTTAAGCTCTGTACTAATGACTATATAACAAGGATCTATCTTGCTCAAGGACTTGTTTCTCCTTGGCATGCTGTGATTCATGGGGTCACAAAGAGTCAGACATGACTGAGCAACTGAACTGAACTGAATAATAAAACATTTATTAAAAAATTTTAACAAGAAAAGCTATGATTACTTTAAAAACATAAAATAGAGAAATGCCAATTGCATATTTTCTAGTTATGCAATTACATATATATATAAAATCCTGAGATAACAAAATCATTGACTTCCACTGAAATGTTATCATCTTTCAAAATCATTTTCACCTTTCTGGACTGAGTAGCAAGACAGGAACCTCATAATTTACTTCCCTTTGATTTTTCTGTGAGCTCTGTAAAAATGCATTATCTCCAGATTTCTCCCCCTCTCTCACTCCTCATTGTAGTTTTCCCCAAATAAACATACTACTATCTGAAATCTTCCCCCATGGAAAAGTACATCATTTAAATAGATAGAGGAGGTGTGTGGAAAGAATTCACAAACAGATGTTGTACCACTAGGTGTCTCCACAACATGGAAATCAAAATTTTTCCCTCGATTTCTGTGATGATGGAAAAAGTCTTCATTTACACCCTCACAGAAGACACTGAACTATGGCTTACATACAATATTTTATAAAACTGTTTAACATGCTATTAGTTGCATGTTTTTTATTTTTGTCAACTACAATATTCTCTCTGGGAAATCAGGACATTCATTCAGTAGGTACATTGGGAAGACTTACCTGCTCCATTTATGGCTGTGTATCTTTTTCCTTGTTGCTACACGTATATGTCTATTCATTTCACTGATGCACATTCTATTTCCCATTTGCAATGAAAATAATTTCTCAAATATTTCTTGAATTTCTAACCTAGTTCAGTTCAGTTCAGTCGCTCAGTAGTGTCCAACTCTCTGCGACCCCATGAATCACAGCACGCCAGGCCTCCCTATCCATCACCAACTCCCGGAGTTCACTCAAACTCATGTCCACAGAGTCGGTGATGCCATCCAGCCATCTCATTCTCGGTCGTCCCCTTCTCCTCCCGCCCCCACCCTTTCCCAGCATCAGAGTCTTTTCCAGTGAGTCAACTCGTCGCATGAGATGGCCAAAGTATTGCAGTTTCAGCTTCAGCATCAGTCCTTCCAATGAACACCCAGGATCGATCTCCCTTAGAATGGACTGGTTGGATCTCCTTGCGGTACAAGGGAATCTCAAGAGTCTTCTCCAACACCACAGTTCAAAAGCATCAGTTCTTCAGCGATCAGCTTTCTTCACAGTCCAACTCTCACATCCATACACAGAGAAAAAGGGGGAAAATGAAGAAAAAGAAATAGAGTCTCAGGTATCTGTTAGAGAATGTCAAGTGGTAGAATATGATCGTAATTAGAGTCCCAGAAAGAGGAAAGAGAAAAAATGGGAACTATTTGAAGAAGTGATAACCAAACATTTTCCAAATTTGATGAAATACATGAATTTACAGATTCAGCCTACTTTATGAACATCAAGAAGGATAGCCAAACATCAGAGTCAGACTCAGAAGTCAGGAGCCAGAGTCAGAATCAGAAGCCAAGGATAATAAGTAAATTTAGAAAGCAGAAAAACAAAATGATATATTTTATACAGGAGAACAACAGTTCAATTGTTGACTGACTTCTCATTAGAAACTACGGAAGTCAAAAGAGAGTAAAACAACATTTTTAAAGTGATGACAGAAAAAGAATCAATCCAGAATTCTATAGCCAGCAAAAATATCCTTCAATAACAAATAAAAATGATGATATTTTCAATTTAAGAAAAAACTAAGAGATTTATCACTAGAAAACTCGTACTACAAGGAATCCTAAAGAAAGTTCTTCAAGCTAAGTGGGAAAATACCAAAAAAATCAAATGCTTTAAATGGCATAAAGAGCAATGGAAATAATGGGAAAATATTTACATCAAAATATTAGAACATACATTCATTTTGGTCCGTGATAAACAAACCTGTATCAGATCAACTTTCCCTTATCAAAAATACATAACTAAAACAGCTACAGAAAACAAAAACCTTAAGAAAGGAAACACAGAAGATAAGGCAGACTTCTGGTGTCACATTTGTCTTCAAGGCACTTGCTCATTCTGACGTGATGACTAGAAAATGAGAACTTGAGCCATACTTTCAGAACTCTCACAAGGCTAGAGGGACAAAATGGGAGTTCTAGGTTGTACTAGGTTGAATAGTGTCCCTTAAAAATTTATGTCCACCTGGAACCTCAGAATGTAAACCTATTTGGAAACAGGGTCTTCACAGATACAATTAGTTAAGGTAAGGTCCCACTGGAGTAGGGTGGTCCCTGAACCCAAGATTACTGGTGTCCCTATAAGAAAAGGGAAGACATATGGGGACAGAGAGACACATGGGAGCAGGCCAAATGGCAACAGAGGCAGAGGCTGGGATGGTCCACCTGCATGTCAAAGAATGCTGAGAGCTACTGAAGCCTCCAGAAGCTGGGGAGAGACAGAGGAGGATCCTTCCCTGGAGACTTCAGAGGTCACATGACCCTGCTGACACTTAGGCTTTCCATTTCTGGCCTCCAGAACTGTGAAAGAATAAATTTGATGTGTTCTAATCCACCTTTGTGGTAATTTTTAAACAACCCTAAAATTCAAGACCCACTTACAATTATTTTAAAAGTCTCTCCAGAAAGTGGGCATCGACGGAACATACCTCAACATAACAAAGGTGATAAATGACAGATTCACAGCAAACATCATTCTCAATGGTGGAAACTGAAAGCATTTCCTCTAAGATCAGGAACAAGACAAGGATGTCCATTCAACATTGTTTCAGAATTCCGAGCCATGACAAACAGAAAAAATAAAGAAATAAAAGGAATCCAAATTGGAAAAGAAGAAGTAAAGCTGTCACTGTTTGCAGATGACATGACACTATACATAGAAAATCCTAAAGATACTACCAGAAAACTCCTAGAGCCCATCAATGAATTCAGTAAATTTATAAGTTACAAAATTAATACACAGTAATCCCTCACATTCCTATAAACTAACAACAAAAAATCAGAAAGAGAAATTAAGGAAACAATCCTGTTTATCAACACAACAAAAAGAATAAAATACTTAGGAACATCCCTACCTAAAAAGGCAAAATACCTGTCCTCAGAAAACCATAAGATACTAATAGATTCCCCTGGTGGTCCAGGGGTAAAGAGTCCACCTTTCAACGCAGGGGACATAGATTTAACTGCTGTTCAGGTAACTAAGATCCCACATGCTGTGGCTTAACTAAGCCTGCGCACTGCAACCAGAGAAAGCATGCACACTGCAGTGAAGAGTCCGCATGTCCCAGTGGAAAAAAGAAGCCAGACTTCTTTGATGAAAGAAAACCAAGATGACACAAACTGATGGACAGACATCCCATGTTCTTGAATTTGGAAGAATCAATATTGTGAAAATGACTAAATCTGCAGATTCAATGCAATCCTTACTAAATTACCAATGACATTTCCCACAGAATTAAGACGAAATAATTTACAATTTGTATGGAGACCAAAACACAAAGCAATATTGAGAAATACAAATGGGGCTGAAGGAATCAGGCTCCCTGGTTTCAGACTATACTACAAAGCCACAGTAAGCAAGACAGCATAGTACTGGCACATAAACTGAAATATAGATCAATGGAATAGGATAGAAAGCCCAGAGATAAACACATGCACCTATGGTCAGCTAATCTATGACAAAGGAGGCAAGAAAATGCAATGGAGAAAAGACAGTCTCTTCAATAAGGGGTGCAAGGAAAACTGGACAACTATATGTAAAAGAATGAAATTAGAACACTCCCTAACACCATGCACAAAAATAAACTCAAAATGGATTAAAGAGCTAAACGTAAGGCCAGATACTATAAAACTCTTCGAGGAAAACATTAGGCAGAACACTCTTTGACATTAATCACAGAAAGATCTTTTTTGACCCACTTCCTAGAGTTATGATAATGTAAACAAAAATAAGCAAATTGGACCTAATGAAACTTAAAAGCTTTTACACAGCAAAGAAAACCATAAATGAGATAAAAAGAAAACTTTGAAATGAGAGAAAATATTTGCAAATGAACCAACTGACAAGGGATTATTCTCCAAAATAACAAACAGCTCATGTAACTCAATTTCCAAAAAACAAACAACCTAATCAAAAATGGACAGAAGGCCTAAATAGACACTTCTCCAAAGAAGACATACACATGGCCAACAAATACATGAAAAGATGCTCAACATTACTGAATATTAGAAAAATGCAAGTCAAAACTACAATGACATATCACCTAACACCAGTCAGAATGGCCATCATTAAAAATTCTACACAGTAAATGCTGGAGAGGATATGAAGAAAAGGGAACCCTCCTACATTGTGGGTGGGAATGTAAATTGGTACAGCCACTTGGAGAACAGAATGGAAGTTCCTTAAAAAACTGAAAATAGAACTACAATATGACCTAGCAATTGAATTCTAGGCATATACCCAGAGAAAACCATAATTAAAAAGATAAATGCACTCCAGTGTTCACTGCAGCACTATTTACACTAGCCAGGACATGGAAGCAACCTAAATGTCTATTAACAGAAAAATGAATAAATGGTACATATATACAATGGAATATTACTCAGCGATAAAAAGGAACAAAATTGTGACTTTCAGAGATGTGGATGAACCCAGAGACTGTCATACATAGTAAAGTAAGTCAGAAAGAGAAAAACAAGTATCACATATTAATGTACATATATGGAATCTAGAAAAGTGGTGTAGATGAACTTACTTGCAAAGCAGAAGTAGAGACACAGATCTAGAGAACAAATGTATGGATACCAAAGGCAGAATAGGAGATGACTGAGTGATCTGGATTGACATACCTACACTATTCATGCTGCTGCTGCTGCTGCTGCTAAGTCACTTCAGTCGTGTCCGACTCTGTGTGACCCCACAGACGGAAGCCCACCAGGCTCCCCCGTCCCTGGGATTCTCCAGGCAAGAACACTGGAGTGGGTTGCCATTTCCTTCATACCATGTATTAAATAAATAAGTAATGAGAACTGATTTATAGCACAGGAAACACTACTCAATGCCTGTGGTGTTCTAAAGGGGCTGTTATTTTATCACTAATCAGTGTCTGATTCTTTTGTGACCCCATGGACTGTAGCCCTCTAGGATCCTCTGTCCATGGGATTTCCCAGGCAAAAATACTCAAGCAGATTGCCATTGCCTTCTCCAGGGGATCTTCCTGACCCAGGGATCAAACCCACATCTTCTGCATTGGCGAGTGGATTCTTTACCACTGAGTCAACAGAAAAGCCCTCTAAATGGAATGGAAATCTAGGGAAGAGGGGATATATGTAATCATATAACTGATTCACTTTTTTTACAGCAGAAACTAGCACAGTACTGTGAAGCAACTACGCTGCTGCTGCTAAGTCACTTCAGTCGTGTCCGACTCTGTGTGACCCCATAGACGGAAGCCCACCAGGCTCCCCTGTCCCTGGGATTCTCCAGTCAAGAACACTGGAGTGGGTTGCCATTTCCTTCTCCAATGTGTGAAAGTGAAAAGTGAAAGTGAAGTCACTCAGTTGTGTCCAACCCTTAGCGACCCCACGGACTGCAGCCTACCAGGCTCCTCCATCCTTGGGATTTTCTAGGCAAGAGTACTGAAGTGGCTTGCCATTGCCTTCTCCGAAGCAACTACACTTCCATAGAAAAGAAAGAAAAGAAAGCAATGCCCAACTCAGAGGAGCAGATGGGGGCGGGGCAAGGGTAGAGGGGGAAACCATACACATGAGCACTTCCTGTCAGTCATAGTAAGAAGGCAAGCCTTACCATCTACAGTTGGTAACATCTATGGTGATGCAGCTATTTTATAAAGGTAAGCGGTAGAACAATGACAGATAAAATACAACAAAAATTTGGAAGAAAATTGTAAATAAGCTAATTCCTCTTCTTTCATAGTGAGGAATTAATAGGTGCTATCTAAAGTTAACAATTGTGTGGTAGTTGGAGCATTCTTTGGCATTGCCTTTCTTTGGGGTTGGAATGAAGACTGACCTTTTCCAGTCCTGTGGCCACTGCTGAATTTTCCAAATTTGCTGGCATATTGAGTACAGCACTTTCACAGCATCATCTTTCAGGATTTGAAATAGCTCAACTGGAATTCCATCACCTCCACTAGCTTTGCTCGTAATGTTGCTTCCTAAGGCCCACTTGACTTCACATTCCAAGATATCTGGCTCTAGATGAGTGATGGTCAAAACAGAAATCAGATTGATTATATTCTTTACAGCCAAAGATGTAGAAGCTCTATACAGTTAGCAAGAACAAGACCAGGAGCTGACTGTGGCTCAGATCATGAACTCTTTATTGCCAAATTTAGACTTAAATTGAAGAAAGTAGGGAAAACCACTAGACCATTCAGATATGACCTAAGTCAAATCCCCTATGATTATACAGTGGAAATGGGAAATAGATTAGAGACTAGATCTGATAGATAGAGTGCCTGATGAACTCTGAACAGAGGTTCGTGACACTGTACAGAAGACAAGGATCAAGACCATTCCCATGGAAAAGTAATGCAAAAAAGCAAAATGGCTGTCTGAGGAGGCCTTACAAATAGCTGTGAAAAGAAGAGAAGCGAAAAGCAAAGGAGAAAAGGAAAGATATTCCCATTTGACTTCAGAGTTCCAAATAATAGCAAGGAGAGATAAGAAAGCCTTCTTCAGTGATCAATGCAAAGAAATAGAGGAAAACAACAGAATGGGAAAGACTAGAGATCTCTTCAAGAAAATTAGAGGTACCAAGGGAACATTTCATGCAAAGATGGGCTCAGTAAAGGACAGAAATGGTACGGATCTAACAGAAGCAGAAGATATTAAGAAGAGGTGGCAAGAATACACAGAAGAACTGTACAAAAAATATCTTCATGACCCAGATAATCACGATGGTGTGATCACTTACCTAGAGCCAGACATCCTGGAATGTGAAGTCAACATCGCTGGATCATCAAAAAAGCAAAAGAGTTCCAGAAAAACATCTATTTCTGCTTCATTGACTATGCCAAAGCCTTTGACTGTGTGCATCACAATAAATGGTGGGAAATTCTGAAGGACATGGGAATACCAGACCACCTGACCTGCCTCTTAAGAAACCTGTATGCAGGTCAAGAAGCAACAGTTAGAACTGGACATGGAACAACAGATTGGTTCCAAATAAGAAACAGAGTACGTCAAGATCGTATATTGTCACCCTGCTTATTTAACTTATATGCAGAGTACATCATGAAAAACATTGGGTTGGAGGAAGCACAAGCTGGAATCAAGATTGCTGAGAGAAATGTCAATAACCTCAGATATGCAGATGACACCACCCTTATGGCAGAAAGTGAAGAGGAACTAAAAAGCCTTTTGATGAAAGTGAAAGAGGAGAGTGAAAAAGTTGGCTTAAAGCTCAACATTCAGAAAACTAAGATTATGTCATCTGGTTCCATCACTTCATGGGAAATAGATGGAGAAACAGTGGGAACAGTGTCAGACTTTATTTTTTTGGGCTCCAAAATCACTGCAGATGCTGATTGCAGCCAAGAAATTAAAAGACGCTTACTCCTTGGAAGGAAAGTTATGACCAACCTAGACAGCATATTAAAAAGCAGAGACATTACTTTGCCAACAGAGGTTCATCTAGTCAAGGCTATGGTTTTTCCCATGGTCATGTATGGATGTGAGAGTTGGACTGTGAAGAAAGCTGATCACCGAAGAATTGATGCTTTTGAACTATGGTGCTGGAGAAGACTCTTGAGAGTCTCTTGGACTGCAAGGAGATCCAACCAGTTGTTCCTAAAGGAGATCAGTCCTGGGTGTTCATTGAAAGGACTGATGCTGAGGCTGAAATTCCAATATTGTGGCCACCTCATGTGAAGAGTTGACTCATTGGGAAAGACCCTGATGCTGGGAGGGATTGGGGGCAGGAGGAGAAGGGGATGACAGATGAGGAGATGGCTGGATGGCATCACCAACTCGATGCACATGAGTTTGAGTGAACTCCGGGAGTTGGTGATGGACAGGGAGGCCTGGCATGCTGCGATTCATGGGGTCGCGGAGAGTCGGACACAACTGAGTGACTGAACTGAACTGACTGAAACTTAACAAATCAATTAATAGAAGTATAAATATATATTTTTAGACCATCAGGAATAACCACAGAGTTCAAATGCCAACGATTTGAAGTAATTTAGCCTGAGGAATTACTGAGCATGTGGGAGTGCAGGTAAACAGTCACATTCACATTTCATATATCTATGGTTTTAAATGATCAGCCAACTTTATTTTTTGTATGGGGTGAGAGTGCATTCTAACTTTGATCTAAATGAAGCTGTCCAGCTTTCCCAACACCACTTGCAGAAGAGACTATCTTTACTCCATTGTATACTCTTGCCTCCTTTGTCGAAGATTAACTGACTGTAAACATGTGGGTTTATTTCTTCAGTCTCTATTCTATTCCATTGATCCATATGTCCATTTTGGGGCCCATACCACAATTGTTTTGATTGCTGTCACTTTGTAGTATTGCCCAAAGTCTGGGAGGGTTCTAGCTTTGTTCTTTATCCTCAGGATTGTTTTGGCAATTCTGGTTTGATATAAATTTTAGGATTTTTTGTTCTAGTTCTGTGGAAACGGATAATTTTATGAGGATTGCACAAAATATTTACATTGCTTTGGGTAGTATGGTCATTTTAACTATATTAATTTTCCAATCCAAGAGTATGAGTTATCGTTCCGTTTCTTTGAATCATCTTCAATTTCCTGTGTCAGTGCTATATGGTTTTCAGCACATAGCAGGTCCCCCACATATGAGTGAATCCCATTCTGAGAGCAAGTTCATAAGTCCAACTTGTTCATAAGTCCAATTTTTTGTAGGTCTAACAAAGTTAGCCTAGGTACCCAACTAATACAATCAACTATATAGTACTGTACAATAGGTTTACAATACTTTTCACACAATAATACACAGAAAACAAACAAAAAATAAAACATTTTTAGTCATACCATATATGTACTTGAAAATTACAGTCATACATTACAACAGCTGGCATATAGGGCTGGCACCGAATGGACAAGCAAGAAGAGTTACTGACTGGAGGAGAGAAAGGAGGTGGAAGGTGGTAGAGGTGAAGAATCATCTGCAACAGGAGACAGACGGCAAGCTGCAATTTCACCATGCCTAATGTTGATGGCACAGGTTCTGGTTCTTTGGTGGATTCAATTCTATCTACCCTCTCGGAAAAATGATCCAACAATGTCTGGATCAGTTCAGTTCAGTTCAGTCGCTCAGTCGTGTCTGACTCTTTGTGACCCCATGAAGCGGCAGCTCGTTTTTTCTCTTCACAGATGACATGGTAGCACTGGATTACATTCTGAACAGTTGTTTCAACATTTGTGTACCATTCTACATTCGGGTCCTATGTCTCAAAATCTAACAAGTGCTTCCTCAAATAAGGAACATTCCCTGCCACTTCCTACATCATGAACCTCTTTGGTTCTTCAGTTACTTCTTCCTTTTGTCTCTCCTTGTCCTTTCTCTCATACTCCATTTCCTGGCACTTCTTAGCAACTACCAGCTACATCAGCGCTGCTTTTATATTTGTATCTAGACATCCTGGGCTTGAACTAAAGATCCTGTACTGCTGTGCTCTGTACAGTAGTATGCAGTAAGGTACATAAGAGCACAGGGACTTGTAGAAAACACAGGCAGGTGACAATGCATGTCCAACACATGAACGAACGTATGTGGTTGGATATGTGAACGCACGTCCACATCTTTGAAAGTTTGCAACATGAAGGTCGTATGTATGGGGCTTACTGTCTATGTCTTTCACTTCCTTGGTTAAGTGTATTCTTAAGTAACTTTTTGATGCAATGTTTAAAAAGTTTTTTTTTTTTTGCTTTCCTTTCCTATCTCATTTTTAGTAAAAAGAAATGCACACATTTCTATATGTTTATCTTGTATCCTGCTACTTTGCTGAATTTCTTTATCAGTTCTAGTAGTTTTGTGTGGGGTCTTTAGATTTTTCTGTGTATAATATCATATCATCTGCATATAAAAAGTTTTACTGCTTCCCTGCCAATTTGGATATCTTTTGTTTATTTATTTTTTGTATGATTGCTATGACTGGGCTTTCCAATACTACATTGAGTAGAAGGGGCGAAAGTGGGCATCCTTGTCTTGTCCCAGATTTTAGCAAGAAGGCTTTCAACATTTCACCTTTGAGTAAGACGTAAGCTGTCAAGTTGTCATAAATAACTTTTAATATGTTGAGATACATTCCCTCTACACCCACTTTGATAAGTTTTTTTATCCCACTCTTGAGCATAAATCTGGAGAAAACTCTAATTTGAAAATATGCAGGCACCCCAACATTCATTTACTGTAGCCAAGACATGGAAGCCAGCTCAATGTCTATAAACAGATGAATAGATAAGGAAAATGTGGTGAATGTGTGTGTATGTATATACATATGCATATAAACACACACACACACATACAATGGAACATTGCTCAACCATAGAAAGCATGATATAATGCCAATTGCATCATATCATTTGGATAATATAGGATATAGGAGGTCCATCAATGGATGGACCTAGAGATTATTACACTAAATGAAATAAGTCAGAAAAATAAAGACAATTACTTTATGATATCACTTTTCATGGAATCTAAAAAATTATGCAAATGAGCTTATTTATAAAACAGAAACATACTCTCAGACTTCAAAAACAAACTTATGGTTACTAAAGAGGAAGGGGAAGGCAGAGGAGAGGGGTAAATTAAGAGTTTGGGATTAGCAGATACAAACTACTATATATAAAATAAGCAAGGTCATACTGTATAGCACAGGGAACTATACTCAATATCTTGTAACAAACCATAGTGGAAAAGAATATGAAAAAGAATTCCGTATGTTTAACTGAAACACTTTCTTGTATACCTGAAACTAACACAATATTGTAAATCAAGTATACTTCAAAAAAAAAGTTCAGTCAACCAAGGAAATAACCTTAATAATAAACTAATATCTACTTGAGAATGGATTAGGTCACCAGGAAACTGTAAGAAGGGGGCCCAGTAGAGGTCAGGAAGAGTTGGAAACATGAGCAATGGAGACCTGACTGACCCACGACCCACAACCAAAGGGAGAGGGCCAGGAGACAGTGGCATGTAGCAGCCAAGGGGCGAGGATGTTCCAAAGGGAGGGGTGCCCTCCACTGCAGTACTGAAGCGGGCTGAGAGCAGGGCTAAGGATGAAACTGAACAATGACTGTGGGTCTTAGCAACTTGGGGATCAGTGGTCGTTTGGCAAAAGCAATCTCAGCAGACTGAAATATTAGGACTTTAGGAAGTAGAAATAAAGTCAGTAAATAGAGCAGGAAAAAAGATTATTTTGACAACAGAATAAAAAAAATCAGTGGATATTCAGTTCAGTTCAGTTCAGTCGCTCAGTCGTGTCCGACTCTTTGCAACCCCATGAATCACAGCACGCCAGGCCTCTCTGTCCATCACCAACTCCCGGAGTTCACTCAAACTCATGTCCACAGAGTCGGTGATGCCATCCAGCCATCTCATTCTCTGTCGTCCCCATCTCCTCCCTCCCCCAATCCTTCCCAGTGGATATTAGGAGCAAAGAAAGAGGGGATTCAATAGATGACTCCTGGCCACATGACCCAAAAATGAGACGTGCCTTTAACAAAATCAGAAAAGCAGAAGTGGGTGTGGAAAAATAAATAAATATTTTTTAAGTGGGTGTGGAGGATGGAAGAAGGTCAGCTTGTATTCTACCTATTTAACCACTTTGTCCACTTTCTGTCTATACATCTACTCCACAAACAGTTCTTAAGCTCATGGAACACATGGGCACAAGTTCATGAGCAGGCTAAGAGAGGAGGAAGCTACAAGAAGTTGGTCTGATTTCTGTTGCATTTGACTTGACAGAGTATTTGTTCAGAGGTGCTGGATTCCCAGTCTTTGTGCTGGCAGGATCATTCATGCTCACAGCCTGTGGTTTTGCCTTTAGTTCTGAGACTCAAGAAATTTTCAGGAGGAAGATTTAGAAATCTGCTTTGAATTACAGCACAGCTAGTCAATATTTTTCTTAACCAGTGGGGTTTTTCTCTTTATTGTGCTTTGGAACATGTTGGAATAGCAGGACATTGGAATGTTGGAAGGGCAGGAGGTCTCTCAAGTTCCCATCTCCAAGTTTAATAGCATGAATATATTCTGGTTAAGTCATTTTCAATAACTTGTATCCATTTCGGTGTTATTTTTATTTTCCATAAACCTATTTTCCAATTTTTAAACTCCTCATAATAGCATGATCCTCAGAACAATGAATTCTGACTTTGTTATTGCTAGTGAACCTTCATCATCTCCAGGTTCCAACATCGCTAAATTAGAACCACAGATTGATTAAAAAGTGTATTCCATGGAACACAGAAACCTTGAGAAAGCTACTGTGACCTCTTTCTTTAGTGATTATAGAAGATATTTGCTCAGGAGTCCTGGGTGAGTTCTAGACCTTCTGTAAAATGAATGAAACATCAAAAAAATGAAGGAATGTAGGAAAAGTCATAAGTCATGTAGAAGTGGCCATGACATGAGAGAGGCCAGGGACCCAGTGAAAGGCGCATGTGACACAGGTCTCACAGTCGAGTTTGAGGGCCTGATCTGAGCTCCATGAGCGCAGAGCCCTCCTTTGTCTTTTTTACCTCTGTGTCTCCAAAAACCTAAAACAGTGCCTCAAAAGAGTTGGGGCTCAATAAACTAAAAAACAAACAGGAAACTTTACCATCACTCAACATTTTAGAGGGAAACGTTAAGGAAGAACAACAACAAATCCACCTCAGCTCACAAAATACCATTTTTCCATATATCCAGAATGCTCAGGGTAAGTCTTAAGCAAAAATCAGAACCTTCAAAAATTGCTTTTAAAAACTGTAAGAGGAAGTTCTGAGAACAGAAAGCAACAATTTATGTCTCTAGCACTTTTCCTAGACTGTTCTCACTAGTCTATATCCAGCCCACACCACCCTTCACTGAGAAAGCCCCTTTGACTATTACATCCCAGACTCCTCCAATCAGAAGCGTTATAAGACCCCAGAACAAATCACCCAGGGCATTTGAGATCTGTTGTTGGCGATCTCTATAAAGAGTCGTTCTGGGAAATGCTGAATTTCAACTTTCATGCAATTCTGTTTTCACAGTTCACTTTATAATGAAACTAACTAAGGTGACCTCACTCCTCCAAAAAGGAAAGGATAAAGTTAAAACCCTCTACAGTTAGGATGTGTATTACTCTCAAGACTTGGACTCTGACAGTTGTTCAAATCAGGGAAATCTGAAAGTATGAATCTCTCCACTGGATTCAAAGTCAAATACACATTCACCATATGGCTATGAAGATATTCTGCCATAGTATGCTTAAAATCTAGCACTGTTTTCATTGTCCTAGAAAACCAGGAGCTATTTGCCCTCGAGTGATAAAGACTTTGGGACGTGGGGAGAGCTGGTTATGACCTGCAAGTCAAACACACACAAAGTTCCATTTCCACCCTTCCCCAACTCATCTGTAACATTTCCCAGGAAGTCCTCTGGTTAGTTCAACTGACAGCAGCTTATCACTGTTGCAATTAGATTTTATCATCTCATTGTTTCTTCCTGTGGAAAATAAAGCATGGGATCCTGCAGAGACTAACAGAACCAGATGGGCCATCAAACCCTACACTTATCAACTTCAAGAAGTACAGATCAGCCCGCATTTCAGCAGTCTAACCTCACAAATCCAACCAGAGGCTCTAACGCTGGATTTTTTCACATTGTTTTTTATTGCTGACTTGGACAGTTTTTGCCACTGTTTAAGTATTTATACATTTTTAAAGATTTGTTGAAATTTCTTTGCATTAAGGTTTATTTGCATTTCATCCTCTAAATTTAAGATATTTTACTTTTGAACCTGCTGATTTTTAAAGGATACAAAAAGAAAATAACATTTAAATATTTACTATTTCCAGGCATTTAATAAATCTTATTGTATTTATACCTTTCAAAAGTTTACATGAATATTGTCTTAATTTCAAAAACAAAACAAAAATGAGTCTACATGATGGATGTTATTATTTCTATCATATGGATGAAGAGAATGAAAGTAATAAAAGTTAAATAACTTGCTCAAAATATTACACAGCTTGTAAGAGTGATACAGGAATAGCAATGGAAATCGATCTGACCTCACAGCTGTAGTCGTTCCACGCCACCACCGCCTCGTCACAGATCTGGGTGTACAGAGGATCAAGGAAACGTAATGAGTCTGCAAGGTGATCCATGTACTAATATCATCATTAAAAGGGATTCCATATAATATTCATAACAGGAATAATCAGGGTCCTTCCTTATATTTCCCCCCAAATGTGGACAAATATAACTGTCTCAGCGCCTTAAGGACTGATAATATCTTTTAAAATTAAACTATCTATGTAGAGAATACCACTGTATAAATTCATTGGAATTGAGGTCAAATGACCTGAGTAAAGATGCAACTTCTACATTTAATACCTGTGTAAATTTGAGCAAGTTACTTACTATCAAGAGTTTTCTTATTTGTGAAATGTGTGTGGCAGAACCTTCCTGTAGTGAGATTGGGGCCATGTGATTAAGCCAATGAAACGTGAGAACTTGAGACCTGGGTCACTCTAGATCAAAGCAGATATAAGCCAGTGTACTACCTCCATCTCCCTCTTTCTCAGCAGAAGCAGCTCTAGAGACCATATGTTCCACATGTCCTATCTGGTGCAGCTGTAAGATCGAAAGGGGTAGCCAGTTGCCGTAAGAGTTTTCCTGAGTGAGAAAGAAATCTTTGCTGGGTTAAATCACTGCAATTTCAGGGTTTACCTGCTATGGCAACTAATGTCAATTAACCTCACTAACACAGGGAGATAACCACTCCTACCATGCTACGTTCGATTATTATGATAACCAATCAAGAATATTGAGAGGAGTATTTGTTGACCCTGTCTTACATAGATGGAAGGCCTACTATTGTTATTACTCATACATTTAAAGAAATTTGACTTTTCCTCAAAATTTTTGTAAGATCACAATTATATAAAAGTTGTTGTAGTTCCAACAATTATTTGTTAAAAAAAAAAAAGACTGCTTATAATATGGTTTCAAGGAAAACGGATGTTTTATCTTGTGTACACTATTTTCTTGTTCAACAATCTTCCACAGATAGTACAAATAAAAGCTTTAACTCGATTTAATTGGATAATACCAGTATCCAACTACCTTTTTCTTAATTAATAAAAATTCACTATAGTTTACGTCCTTGGAGATTTCTCTGTTTCCTGCTCACATAGTAGAAAAGACAACAATTGGCACACATGTTGGCTTTCATGAAACTAACACCATACGGCAAACGATGCCCTTCCACATTAACATGGTAGCCTGTCCTGCTTTCAACTCCACTAATGATTGGCCTCATTCAAATAAGCCCAACTCATTTACTCAGTACCAGAAAAACAGACATCCTAGATAGGGCAAATAGACATTGTTAGTCGTGGCTCCTACTCTCCCTCCCTAGATGCCCATAAACTTCATTCAGAATCAAGAATGGGAACCAAAGTAAGAGGACAAAGCATGACAATGACCTAAGTTCATACACACAAAAAAGGATGCTATTTACTGCTATGAAATTGGCTGGTTGTGTGTGTGTGTGTTGGTGTATAGACAAAAGGCAAAAACAGAGTGAAGATGAAATGCACCAAAATGTGGTGTCAATAGTACCCATCAAAAGATGAATGGGTAAAAAAAGTGTGGAACCTAAAACAATGAAATACTATTCAGCCATGCAAGAGAAGGAAATCCTGCCATCTGTGACAGCATGAATGGACCTGGAGGGTACTGTGCTGAGCAAAGTAAGTCAGATAGAGAAATACAAATATTGTATGCTCTTACTTACAAGTGGAATCTGGAAAAAAAAAAAAAAACTGAACTCAAACATACAAACAACAGATTGCTGTTTGCCAGAAGTGGGTATATGGAAGTGGTGGGCAGGCGGGTGCATGAAACGGGTGAAGGTAGTAAAAGGTCCAAACTTCCAATTATAAAACAACTAAGTCCAGGAGATGTACTAGAAGGTGTGTGTTTTATCAAAACATTCCCTTTAAGGCTGCCTTACTTCATTCTGAAGAGACAAGAAGGATTCCAGCCTTAGGTAATGGACCCACTTACGGGGACATGAAATTCACTTCCTCCCATATTTCAGTTTTCAGTTCATATAAATGGGCAAGTGAGGGAGGGAACACACTTATGAGACTATGATATTATTGACACAGGGAAGCCCATTTGTACATATACACACATATAAACCTTACACACCACACAAATACACACACACACATACATACGTACACATACACAGAACGCAAACTATATCTTTGTTTTCAGTGATTAAGCAGTAATATTATCGTGCCGTGTTATGTCACGATGAAAACAGCAGAACTTTCAAGAACTGAGGAGCAAGGGTGGAGATGGAGGAGAGCAAGAGGAAGAAGAGAAGGGAAAGAAGGCAAGGGCAGGGGAGAGCAGGCAGAGGAGTCACCCTGAGCACAGGCTAGGCTTGCCAGAGGGTCAATGGCAACGAGCAGGTAGAGGTAAGAGGTTATCTGGGAAACCGTGTTTTCTCTCAAGGAGAATATTTGAATTGGGAATGAAAACATTCTGTGCTTCCTGGCACATTTTACAGTTACAAAGAAGGCTTTTAGAAGTCTGCCAGCAATCTAGCTGAAGAAGGTCCAAAGCATCAAGGTTCTGTTTGGCTTTTTTTCCTGAATTATTGTGTGCACATAATGTTTTTTTAGAAAAATAAAGCAAACCACTAAAATTAACAGGATTCTTTAATGCTGGCAGAAGAAACATGTCACTGTCACAATAAAGAAAATTCTGTTGAGAAATACTTTATAAAGTAAGAGCTCAGGCAGTTAAAAATCGATTTTCAAAGTGGTTTGCTTTTGTTCTAAATCACAAGCAGACCCTCACAACCCCACCCCTTTCCCGCATTCAAGCGTGCAGTCCTGGCCTGAGAAGCTGTCCTGCAGGGTCATGCTCAGCAGTGACACAGAAAGCCGGGTGCAGAGGTTAAAAGGTCTGGTCAGCAGCCAAGAGAGATGGCAGGCGCACCCGGGAGGTCCTCATTCAGACAGCACCAACAAGGGCTTACGTCTGAATTGATAACCTCTGCCACTGGCCCAGTGCTGACCACTCACAACCACAAGCAGTTAGTGGTACCCCCAGCAGCTCCTAAATAATTCCTCTGGGCAAATTGTAACAGCAAATTCAGACACGGGAAGAGATACAGCAGCTTAACCTGGATTTTAAAAATCACTGCCATCTTAGAACTGGGTAAGTGTTCTATTAGCTAACAGAGTGGGAGGCTCCCTTAACAGAGCCCTCTTTGGCTACCTAATCCTTGAAGAATCTGTCTGGTTTTCCTTCTGCCTCCCACAGAGCCTCATGCTGTAGCCAAACCTTGAATCTGAAAGGAAGGCCATAATCAGGGCTCTGAGACCTCCTTCTTATTACAGGTCTGATCCCTCAGTGTGCACACAAAACCACAAATGCTGGCCTCCTGCTCAAGTCCTGCCCCACCCTTTGTATGGCCAAGTCTAGATGGTGGAGAGAGACACGTGATATTACTGGTTGACTGGTCTCTATTAATATCTGCTGTCTTGTTTTAGCCATAAAGCAGTGATGGCAAGTAGGTTTCCTCTTGTGGGATAATTCTAACCATTTAGCTTTTTATGCCTAAACCTCTGTGCTAAGAAGGATGATGAGGACATATCTGCATTCAAGGAAAACCATGGAAAACAGAGGAAAACATATCACTTCACTTAAAAGCTAAGTTTGCAGTTTTGTGAAGAAGCGTCGAGTCAAAAGGGAGAAGCAGTAAACCAGGTGGAGGTAAAACTAAAGGGAACACCGCATCGTGTGGCTGGTAGACTGAAGCCGGGTGCAGTTTTTCTGGAGGCAATCTGAGGGTACACACGGGAAGACAGCGTGCTCACATCCCCTGGTCCAGTAATTTGACTTCTAGGAACTTATTCCAAAAAATCACTATGATGCTCTCAAAGATTTGTCTCCAGGTGTATTCATAGGAGCACCGCTTATGACAGTTGAAAATTAGAATCTACATAAATATTTAAAAAGTGAGTACTGTCTAAATTATAGAAATGACAGACAATAAAATACTATGCACTACTTTATTCAATGATTCTTTTTTTAAAAAATCACTCTGTAGAGGACTATTTAAAGATAATGGAAAAATGTTCATAGTATGAAAACTTGTCCTATGAAAAAGTATCCAAAATATTATACGTAGTATGGTCCAAATTTATTTTAAAATACAAAACAGAAAGACATATATATACGTTCTAAATGTTAACTCTGAATATCCCAAATCCTCTACAATAATTATATGCCACTTTTGTGACAATAATAATAAAATCTTATTTGTTTCTAAAGACAATAATATACAATCTGAAGAAGCCCTGCCTGTAGCCATCCAACTTCAGTTCAGTTCAGTTTAGTTCAGTCGCTCAGTCGTGTCCGACTCTCCGCGACCCCATGAATCACAGCACGCCAGGCCTCCCTGTCCATCACCAACTCCTGGAGTTCACTCAAACTCATGTCCACAGAGTCGGTGATGCCATCCAGCCATCTCATTCTCCGTCGTCCCCTTCTCCTCCCACCCCCAACCTTTCCCAGCTTCAGGGTCTTTTCCAGTGAGTCAACTCGTCTCATGAGGTGGCCAAAATATTGGAGTTTCAGCTTTAGCATCAGTCCTTCCAATGAACACCCAGGATTGATCTCCTTTAGAATGGACTGTTTGGATTTCCTTGCAGTCCAAGGGGCTCTCAAGAGTCTTCTCCAACACCACAGTTCAAAAGCATCAATTCTTCGGTGATCAGTTTTTTCACAATCCAACTCTCACATCCATACATGACCACAGGAAAAACCATAGCCTTGACTAGACGGACCTTTGTTGGCAAAGTAATGTCTCTGCTTTTTAATATACTATCAAGGTTGGTCATAACTAGCCATCCAACTTCACTGTCCCCTAAAATGTAACCTGAGTAAAATGTAACTTTTATCAGAAAATGAAAAATGTGATGCACAATAAACGGAAAAGAGATGCATGATTTAACGTGAGGAGAAGAGCACCGAAGTCTCCCAGAGGCATATCTGGGTCCAGCGAGCTGTGTCAGCACATACGAGTTGTTAAGTGGACCACAACCAGCTTCATCCTGCAGTGGAATTAGTCTTTTATTCCTGGTGCTTCCCTGTCTGAAATAACCACGATCACACACTCAGAATTGTGTGGTTTTTTCAAGACCACCAAGTGGCTTGATACAAAATAAAATTCGCCTTCGTTGCAAAGGACTCTACACACATTGCTCAGAAGTGGTCATGTGACCCGTCAAATGTAGAAGATTGTGTTCTGCTTTTTTATCAAGTGAAAGGACATCTTACAATGTAACAGACATGCAGCATCTCCCTGTATGAGCCTGTTACCAGTCCAAACTTGGGTTGGCTTGCCCACACACAGTAAAGCCAGGTTGTGGTGAAGAAAAGCTCAGCATTTACTGCAGGATGCCAAACAAGCAGAATGGGAAGCTCATGCTCAAAAGACCCAAATTCTTTGATGGTTTTCAGGTAAGGGTTTTTAAAGTCACTGTGAGGGAGGGTGCTACAGTGTGTGTGATCACCTCATGCACAATTCTTGAATTGGTTGGCATCAACATAAAGTTTCAAGTGTCATCAACCTTCTGGTTTTGACTAGTCTAGGGTCATGTTCTCGCCCTCAGCAGTTTTCATCTGGTGGGGGTCTGCTTCCTATAAAAACAACTTGGAATGTGTGTCAGGCCTTTATCTGTATCTTTCAGGGAACTGAGAGTTTGGTGATTCTGCTACATCACAGATTTATAGTCTAAATTGTTACCAGTTCCCCAGCCCAAGAGCTATTCTGTGTTTCTACACCTTCATATCTCCCAATCATTAACTCCTGAGTCAGCCTTTCACTTCAAAATGCAAAGGGACTTGTGCACAATTTCAAACCCAGGATGGGGAAATCAGTGTCCCATTTTGAGCACCACTGAGTACCTCTGCTCTCTAGTTCATTCCTAGCTTTCCTGTTCCAAAAGTAGGGTGAATAATCCTCAGAATTCTACTTGTTTTGACCCAGAAGAATGAATATTGTTGAGACTGTGTCTGGAAGAATGCTATTCACAAGTTATAAAGAGAGGGCACCTTTTTGTGAATCAGAAAATTCTCTTTTTCTCCTGTTGCACTTTGTACAATAAGCTCAAAAAGGGAAACTCTTGCTCTAGTTTCCTATTATCTCATTTTCCAGCAAAATCTAACCCCTAGCTGTTTGAAGTGAGGATATTTGTACACCCTGATTCAAAGTTGTTTGGAGTCTACTTAGGAAAGAAATGCAAGATAGCTTTATTTCCACTTTTCCATATGGGAAAAAAGCAGTCACCTTGATGATCTGAGTTCAAATTCCCACTAGACTGTCTCCAAATTAAAGACATTTTCAAGCATTTTATCCTGTGGTTACAGCGAGGAATCATTAAAAAATAAAGTATCCAGATATGCAAAAGGAATAAAGGTCAATTAAAGAAGAAGGAGGCTTCTGTTTTTCACAATCCCAATTAGTAGGAGAAAACTGGAATTTCTAAACTTCATAAAATACACGGAAAATATGTGGAATGCAGAATTTGAAGATCAAGTGAATGAAGTGAGCTTTGCTGGCCAGCAATTTATTCTCAGCAAAACAAAAACGTATTGAGTGACCGGTCCATAATAGACATTTTAGAGCTTACCTTTCATCTGAAAGGAATTTTCTAGAGAAGAGGAGAGAATTGTAGACCTGAGACTTGATATCACACATCTTTCCAGGAGAGAACCCTCAAAGACCTTCTGCGACCCTAAACCCATTGCTGAGTGTCTCTAAGATGAGGTGCCCATGGCCTTGCTGTGCACTCACATCCAAGGTCTTTATCAGAAGGAAGTTCTTCTGGCCACAAGTTTGTTGGATACATCGAATGGTGTTGTTTATGCTTGAAATCAGACTGCTTGGAATCAATAATTTAAATGTTTCAATAGAGAACTGTCCAGAGTTTGGGACAGAGGTTTTACTTAGAATCTAAGCTAAAATAAACCTTTTACTTTATTTCTTGGTACCAACTTGAACTATTCAGACATTTAAAAGTTTCTTTTCCCTAATGCTGTATACTGTAGGATTTTCATGTTTGTGCCTACTGTGCATTTATTGTCATTTTATGCTTTAAAAATGGCCACCTTGGAATCATAACACATTGGTCACCTTGGAATCATACTTATGCTTTGCTATAAAACAGCACAGATCATTTAAAAATATCTGACATTTGCTTTCTCCAAAAATATTTCCCCAACCTAAAAATATGAAATTCAAGTGTCATGAAAGTGTTACTTGCTTAATTGTGCCTGACTCTTTGCTACCCCCATGGACTGTAGCCCGTGAGGCTTCTCTGTCTGTCCATGGGATTCTCCACGGAAGAACACTGGAGTGGGTTGCCATTTCCTACTCCAAGGGATCTTCCCAACTCAGGGATCAAACCTGGGTCTCCTGCGTTGCAGGCAGATCTCAAGTGTCTGAGCTACCAGTGAAGCCCTTCAAGTGTCATAGACAGAAATGACAGAACGTATGCGCACCAGACAAAAAACCACATTTATGTGTTTTTGTGTAAGCGGTTGGTGGATGTGGAAGACAGAAACACATTTCACACAAGTATCTGAGCGGAGTGCCTGTACTGAGGGAGCCTGACTGGAAAGCCTAGACAACAGTGTGTGATACTGTTCTGCATGTCCAGTGGAATTCTATTCCTATCATGGAAAAATAGCTAAGTCTGTGGTGCTTGATCTTCATGCAAAATAATAAGCAGGGCCACTATTCAGAGGAACTTCAAAGAGAACTTTAAGAGATATCTAATCCGCCTTTTGAGAGACAAATATTATGAAAGCAATATTTTAGCTTGCCTATGCTGCTGCTTGCTCTGATTAAGAAGCCACCATCCCCTCAGAAGAGAACCAACCCTCTCTAAAAGTGAATAAATCAGAAGGCTTGGGTCTTTTCTCTTTGGCAGCCTGACCCTTGACCCCCTTCCCTTCTCCCAGTCAGAGGCTTTTTAAAATTTCTTTTCACTTTTGTCCTGGATCACTGCTTCCATTTCTTCTGACTCCGGAGTGACTGAGCTTGTTGCCAAATCCAATAGCTCCAGGAAAAAGCCTGAAGCTTCTCTAGACCAAGAAAAGCTTCTTTCTGTGACACAACATCTCCAGAATCTTTTCTCACTGAAGTATTTATAGCCTGTAGTTTTATTTGGAAACAACACAGAAAATCTAAGAACACCAAAAAACAGCTCACAAGAGGAGGCAAATATACAGTACAACTATGGAAGAAAACCTAAATTTTGTCTACACTGGATCAAATCTCTCATACCACACACACACACACACACACAGACACACACGCATCATAATGGATTTATCTGCTTCCATCAAAATGCTACCAAAAGCTTCTTAATCTGATAAAATTTGGGAGATCTGTAAATTTGAAAGGGAAAAATTAATCCTTATTTTCACTAATTTCTATTAAAAATTCATTATTTCCTTTCATTGTTAGTAGAGTTCCTTGACTTGGTCATCAAAAAAAGGACAGTTATTTTCATTTCTGAAAATTTACCTTTTGCTCATCACTAGAAGGAAATGGCAACCCATTCCAGTACTCTTGCCTGAAAATCCCATGAACGGAGGAGCCTGGTAGGCTACAGTCCATGGGGTCGCAAAGAGTCGGACACGACTGAGTGACTTCACTTCACTTCACGTCAAAATCATGGTGATCATTAGACTCATTGTTGCATGTTAGTATCTGACGTCTTAAGAAGCAAAAATGCTAACATAGCCTAGTGTTGCTTTTCTTAATACTTTGTTAATTCTGTTTTAATATATTTGTTTTTAATTTATTTTTTTTAAGCAGTAAAAGCAGATTTTATTCAGGAACTATTGCAATAGGGGAAACCAGATCCCAATATAGAACTGGGCTCAATTCCAAATATAGCATTTTAAAACCTTATTCTGATAAAGAATCTACAGGCTTCACCAGACCGCCAAAAGGGTCTGTGTTTCTTTTTGCCAAAAGCAAGGATCCCTGGCAGTAAAGGTTTTAGATAAAGTTTGCTGCTGCTGCTGCTGCTAAGTCACCTCAGTCGTGTCCGACTCTGTGCGACCCCATAGAAGGCAGCCCACCAGGCTCCCCCGTCTCTGGGATTCTCCAGGAAAGAACACTGGAGTGGGTTGCCATTTCCTTCTCCAATGCATGAAAGTGAAAAGTGAAAGTGAAGTCGCTCAGTCGTGTCCGACTTTTAGCGGCCCCATGGACTGTAGCCCACCAGGCTCCTCCATCCATGGGATTTTCCAGGCAAGAGTACTGGAGTGGGGTGCCAGTGCCTTCTCCAGATAAAATTTACTCATGGTTTAAATGGATGCTCATATGGTTGAGTATGAACCATTGTTTTCACTTAATCTCTTTTCCTTTAAGTGGTATTCTGTATTGTCCAATGAATGTTGCATTTTCTACGCAAGTTCCATCTTTTTCTGGTGAACTACAGAGACAAAAGTAGACTGGTGTTTCCTGAGTTTGGAGTGAGAAATAGCTTTCTTAAAGCAATGCTTCAAGATTCACCTGAGGAACCCTGCCCTAGCCTGCATAGTCACTTTAAACAATGCTTCTTTCTCCACATATCTCCTGGTTCTCTTTAGCAGAGAGAACTCGGAAGGCATGCGCTCACCTGGCCTGAGGTCACTTCGGAGCCTTCTTTCTGCACTAGGTCCACGCTCTCCGAGGGGACCGCCTTGCTCTCTGTGTACCAGGACAGGCTCCACAGTGAACACCCACCCAGGACGCATCCTGGGACATGCTGGGTCACAGCCACCATCAGCACCTTTCTTTGACAGGCTTATAAACGTGGGCGGTACAGATTTCCTTTCACAACACTTGGATACAGGAAATCTTAGATTCATTTATTTCTCTAAATCATCTAATCTGATGTGAGCTCTCACTCAGTGAAATCCATGGCAAACTCTGGTCTGTATTGAGAATCCCTCCCTACCCTCAAAGGAGTCCTGCTCCAATGTGGGGTCCTTCCGCTGCCAGAAAAAAAAGAATGAAGTGTCATTTCTGGCACTGCCATCACTTTTTTTTAATAATTTTGTTTATTTGTTTTGGCTGTGTGGGGTCCTTGTTGCTGCCTGGGCATTTCTCCAGTTGCAGCGAGTGGGGCTCCTCTCCAGCTGCTGCGCTTGGCCCCTCACTGCAGGGGCTTCTCCTACTGCCGAGCATGAGCCTCCAGGGCACACGGGCTGCAGCAATTGTGGCACATGGGCTCGGTAGTCACAGCGGCGGTTCCCGGGCTCTGGAGCACAAGCTCTACAGTCGTAGCCCGTGCGCTTAGCTGCTCTGAGACATGTGGAGTCTTCCCAGATCAGGGATCAAACCCGTGTCTCCTGCATTAGCAGGCAGGAACTTTACCGCTGAGCCAGCAGAGAAACCCTGCCATCATTCTTGTTGCCCTTTCTCCTACTCAATGCCTCTTGGATCCCAGGAAATGCAGAGCTGACCTCTCAGTGGGTGCTGGTCCTCGGAGAGTCTCACCGCTGCTCTCAAGGTTGCAGAGCACACCATGGACTCTTGACTGGCCTCCCGATCACAGACCCCCTCAGCCCAATCCTATTCTCTCTCTTCTCCCCTGTGATGGCTTCCACCTCTGCAAATACTCTCCTCCATCCTCCCCGTCAATGAAAACCCAATATCATTCCTTTCAATGAGCCAGACTTTCAGAAGCCAAAGATGAGACAGGCAGTTCTCTGGTCATGTCTCCTTTTTCTCTGTAACCCCGAAGCCCCTGAAAACCAAAAGAACATAAATGCCTGGCTACATCATGGGGACAAAATCAAAACATTATAGTAACATAAATAAAACACAAACTACTATTTCAATCAAATACCCTGCATATAAAAGTAAGTAAATCTGTTAGAGAAGCATCTCTAAGGAAAACAGATTAAGTATTAATGCACAGTTCTAGAAATAAAGCTGGAAACTGTAAATGACTTTTTTGAAGTGAGTGAATTTGTCCTCAGTTGCACACACACACAGAGACACACTACATGTTAGCCTTTAACCAGTCTCAGTTTAAGACAGAGAATCCCACGGATGGGGGAGCCTGGTGGGCTGCCGTCTCTGGGGTCGCACAGAGTCGGACATGACTGAAGTGACTTAGCAGCAGCAGCAGCAAGACCCAGTTAGCAGCCAAAGTTTATCATCAGTTCCACTGAAGCACTTGGAGATTCTGTGTAATCAGTGACACATCAGGAGGTCACATCAAGTAACACAATGAATGCCTTAAAGACGACAATGGTCATAGCCCTCATCACACCCTATGGGCAGCTCCTCAGGTCGCTGCTATTCTGCTCAGGCCATGTTGAAATTCGAGACTGCATCCCCCACTCAGAGAAGAACAATATTCCAACTCTTATGGTCATTGCTACTGCTGCTGCTAAGTCACTTCAGTCGTGTCCGACTCTGTGTGACCCCATAGATGGAAGCCCACCAGGCTCCCCTGTCCCTGGGATTCTCCAGGCAAGAACACAGGAGTGGGTTGCCATTTCCTTCTCCAATGTGTGAAAGTAAAAAGTGAAAGTGAAGTCGCTCAGTCGTGTCCGACCCTTAGTGACCCCACGGACTACAGCCTACCAGGCTCCTCCATCCATGGGATTTTCTAGGCAAGAGGACTGGAGTGGCTTGCCGTTGCCTTCTCTGCTTATGGTCATTACTCACTCTTAAAAGACTAATTTAGGGAAAACAAATACCCACCACAGTAATGAATGTAATTCAGTGGGAGAGTGCCTTGAGAAAGCCAGCCACACTGGAAAGCTTTACTTCTTAAATCAATGACAGATCTGAAGATTATTTTCAGATTTGGTCAGCATTTTTGAGAAGTAATGATTAGCCAGGGTGGGAAAAGTCCAGATTAGTATTAAGCATTTGCATGTTATGAGCAGAATGAGCTAAATCCAAGACTGTGACTTATTATTCAGGCTCTCACCATCTGCTTTGCTAACAATAAGAGCTAACATTCATTAAGTGCTTACTACACAAGTCAATTGAAAAAGCACTTTGTGTGTATTATTGCATCTATGCCACCAAACTACATATTAAAGAGATAGTATTATTCTCCCTCTAAAAATGAGTGGGGGTATTTAGGAACAGAAATGTTGAGTAATCTGCCAATGGTCACAAAGTTGGTGCACATGGATGAAACTTTGTTTCTAAACAATATAGCTAGAGAGCTCAAACCTTTAACCACTGTTCAGTACTGTTGCTATTGCTGTTCAGTCACTAAGTCATGTCCAACTCTTTACAACCCCAAGAACAGCAGCATGCCAGGCTTCTGTGGCCTCCACTATCTCCTGGATTTTGCTCAAACTCATGCCCATTGAGTCAGTGATGCAATCAAACCATCTTATCCTCTGTTGCCCTCTTCTCCTCCTGCCCTCTATCTTTCCCAGCAAGAGGGTCTTTTCTAATTAATCAGCTCCACACATCAGGTGGCCAAAGTATTGGAGCTTCAGCTTCAGCATCAGTCCTTGCAATGAATATTCAGGGTTGATTTCTGTTAGGATTGACTGGTTTGATCTTCTTGCTGTCCAAGGGACTTTCGAGAGTCTTCTCCAGCACCACAGCTTGAAAGCATCAATTCTTTGGCATTCAGTCTTCTTTATGGCCCAATTCTCATATCTGTACATGACTACTAGAAAAACCACAGCTTTGACTATATGGACCTTGGTCAGCAAAATGACATCTCTGCTTTCTAATACACTGTCTCAGTTTGTTATAGCTTTTCTTCCAAGGAGCAAGCATATTTTAATTTCACGACTGCAGTCATCATCCACAGTGATTTTGGAGCCCAAGAAAATGAAATCTGTCACTGTTTCCCCTTTTTCCCTACCCATTTGCCATGAAATAATGGGACTAGATGTCATGATCTTAGTTTTTTGAATGTTGAGCTTTAAGCCAGTTTTTTCACTCCCCTCTTCCACTCTCATCAAGAGGATCTTTAATTCCTTTTCTCTTTCTGCCATTAGAGTGGTATCATCTCCATATCAGATATTTGTTGCAGATATTTGTCCTGGAAATCTTGATTCAGCTTGTGCTTCATCCAGCCCGACATTAACATGATGCAGTCTGCATATAAGTTAAATAAACAAAATAGCAGTATACAATCTTGACATATTCCTTTCCCAATTTTGAACCAGTCTGTATTTCCATGTCCAGTTCTAACTTGTTTCTTGACCTGCATACAGGTTTCTCAGGAGACAGGTAAGGTGGCTTGGTATTCCCATGTCTTTAAGAATTTTCCACATTTGTTGTGATCCAGAAATCAAAGGAATTAGCGTAATCAGTGAAGCAGAAATAGATGTTTTTGGAATTCCCTTGCTTTTTCTATGATCCAGCAGATGTTGGCAATTTGATCACTGGCTCCTCTGCCTTTTCTAAATCCAGCTTATACATCTGGAAGTTCTCAGTTCATGTACTGTTGAAAGTGAAAGTAAAGTCGTTCAGTCGTGTCCGACTCTTTGCAACCCCATGGACTGTAGAGTCCATGGAATTCTCTAGCCAGAATACTGGAGTGGGTAACCTTTTCCTTCTCCAAGGGATCTTCCCAACCCAGGGATTGAACCCCAGTCTCCCGAATTGCAGGCAGATTCTTTACCAGCTGAGCCACAAGGGAAATCCAAGAATACTGGAATGGGTAGGCTACCCCTTCTCCAGCATATCTTCCTGACCCAGGAATCAAAACGGGGTCTCCTGCATTGCAGGTGAATTCTTTACCAACTGAACTGTCAGGAAGCCCTGTACTGTTGAAGTCTAACTTAAAGGACTTTGAGCTTTATCTTGCTAGCATGTAAAATAAGCACAACTGTACAGTAGTTGGAACATTCTTCAGCATTGCCTTTCTTTGGGATGAGAATGAAAACTGACCTTTTCCAGTCCTGTGAACACTGCTGAGTTTGCCAACTTTGCTGGCATATTGGGTGCAGCACTTTAACAGCATCATCTTTCAGGACTTGAAATAGCTCAGTTGGAATTCCGTCACCTCCACTAGCTTTGTTTGTAGTAATGCTTCCTAAGGCCCACTTGACTTCACACTCCAGGATGTCTGGCTCTAGGTGAGCTGACCACGCCATTGTGGTTATCTGGGTCAGTAAGACTTTTTTTGTATAGTTCTTCTGTGTATTCTTGCCATTTCCTCTTAATATCTTCTGCTTCTGTTAGGTCCTTGCTGTTTCTGTCCTTTATTGTGTTCATCTTTGCATGAAATATTCCCTTGGTATTTCCAGTTTTCTTTAAGAGGTCTCTAGTCTTTCCCATTCTATTGTTTTTCTCTATTTCTTTGCATTGTTCACTTAAGAAGGCTTTCTTATCTCTCAATTGGGTATATCTTTCCCTTTCTCTTTGCCTTTTTCTTTTCTTTTCTGAGCTATTTGTGAGGCTTTTTCAGACAAGCACTTTGCTTTCTTGCTTTTCTTTTTTAAGGGGATGGTTTTGGTAAACACTTCCTGTACAATGTCATGAAACCCTGTCCATAATTCTTCAGGCACACTGTCTACCAGATCGAAACCCTTGAATCTATTCATCACATCCATGTATAATCATATGGGATTTGATTTAGGTCCTACCTGAATGGTCTATTGATTTTCCCTACTTTCTTAAACTTAAGCCTGAATTTTGCAATAAGGTGCTCATGATCAGAGCCACAGTCAGTTCCAAGTCTTGTTTTTGTTGACTCTATAGAGCTTCTCCATCTTTGACTGCCAAGAATATAATCAATCTGATTTCAGTATTGACCATCTGGTGATGTCCATGTGTAGAGTCGTCTTTTGTGTTGTTGGAAGAGGGTGTCTGCTTTGACCAGTGTGTTTGCTTGGCAAAACTCTGTTAGCCTTTGCCCTGCTTCGTTTTGTACTGCAAGGTCAAACTTACCTGTTACTCCAGGGATCTCTTGATTCCCTACTTTTGTTTTCCAGTCCCCTATGATGAAAAGGACTTTTTGTTTGTTTGTTTTTGGTGTTAGTTCTAGAAGGTCTTGTAGGTCTTCATAGAACCACTCAACTGCAGCTTCTTTGGCATTAGTGGTTGGGGCATAGACTTGGATTACAGTGATATTGAATGGTTTGCTTGGAAATGAACGGAGATCATTCTGTCATTTTTGAGATTGTGCCCAAGTACTGCATTTTGGACTCTTTTGTTGACTATGAAAGCTACTTCATTTCTTCTTTGGTCATCTGAATTAAATTTGCCTGTTCCTGTCCATTTGAGTTCACTGATTTCTAAGATGTCAATGTTCACTCTTGCCATCTCCTGCTTGACAACATCCAATTTTTCTTGATTCATGGACCTGACATTCCAGGTTCTTATGCAATATTGTTCTTTACAGCATCAGATTTTACTTTCACCTCCAGACACATCCACAGCTAAGCATTGTTTCTGCTTTGGCCCAGCCTCTTCATTCTTTCTGGAGCTATTTCTCCACTCTTCCCCAGAAGTCTATTGGATACCTTCCAACCTAGGGAGCTCATCTTCTGATGTTATATCTTTTTACCTTTTCATACTGTTCATGGGATTCTCAAGGGGAGAATGCTGGAGTGGTTTGCCATTCCCTTCTCCAGGGGACCACATTTTGTCAGAACTCTCCACCATGACCCTCTGTCTTGGTGGCCCTGCGTGGCATGGCTCATAGCTTCACTGAGTTACACAAGACTGTGATCCATGAGATCATTTTGGTTAGCTTTCTGTGATTGTGGTTTTTGTTCTGGAGACTGTGGGATTATAGCTCTTCTTCTGTCTGCCCTCTGATGGATGAGGATAAAAAGCTTGTGCAAGCTTCCTGATGGGGGGAGATTGGCTGTGGGGAAAACTAGGTCTCTCTCTAGTGGGCAAGGCCATGCTTAGTAAATCTTTAATCCAATTTTCTGCTGATGGGTGGGGCTGTGTCCCCTCCCTGTTAGTTGTTTGGCCTGAGGAGACCCAGTCCTAGAGTCTACAGGCTCCATGGTAGGGCTACTGGTGATCTTCAAAAAAGACTTGCCAGCACACGTCTCCCAGGACTGCTGCTGCCAGTTCCCCTGTCCCGGGGCAGCCCCTTCCCGTTCATGCCTCTGCAGGAGACCCTCAAACACTTACAGGCAGATCTGTGTCAGTCTCTTGTGGGGTCACCCATCCCTGGGTCCTGCTGCACATAAGATTTTCTTTGTGCCTTCCAAGAGTCTCTATTTCCCCCAGTCCTCTGGAAGTTCTGTAATCAAATCCCGTTGTCTTTCAAAGTCAGACTCCCTGGGAATTCCCTTTGCTGAATCCCCAGGTTGGGGAATCTGATATGGGGGCTATAACTTTTGCAACAGTGCAAGAACTTCTTTGATATTATTGCTCTCCGGTTTGTGGGTGGCCTACCCGGCAGGTATGGGTTTGATTTTAACATGATTGCACCCCCATTACTACTGTCTTGTTGCAGCTTCTCCTTCATCCTTGGATGTGGGGTATCATTTTTTGGTGGATTCCAACATCCTTCTGTTGGTGGCTGTTCAAGAGCTAGTTGCAATTTTGGTGTTCTTGAGGAGAAGATGAGTGCATGTCCTTCTACTCTGCCATCTTGTACTATTCTGGATTCTGTGGACCCCGTGTATTGTAGCCTGCCAGTCCCCTCGGTCTACGGGATTCTCCAAGTAAGAATACTGGAGTAGGTTGCCATGCCCTTCTCCAGGGGATCTTCTCAATCCAGGGGTCAAACCAGGGTCTCCTGCATTGCAGGCAGATTCTTTACCATTTGAGCCACCAGGGAAGCCCCTACTCAGTACTGTGTCAAGGACCAAAATTGCATACATCCACACATACAGAATTGAAGCTCCTCCTACATTTGTGCAACGTGACAAATTATTTTCACAGGTGCTATCATAATTCATCCTCAGACAACAGTAACAGCGATAGGCAGCTTTTACAGAGCCTGACTTTGTACAGAGCCTCTGACCTAGCTCCATACATCTATTTATTCACTGACTTCATAAAACAACTCTATGAGATGCATATTATTATTCCCTGCATCTCACATATGAGGAAACCAAAGCACAGAGACTCTTAGCTTCTCATCCAAGGTCACATAGCTAGAAAGCAGTAGAACCAGAACTGAACCCATGAAGTTGTACTAACTTGATGAAGTTGACATTATTATGCCTAATTTACAGTTCAAGAAACAAATTCAGTAAAACTGGATGTGATTTGTTTCAAAAAGGTGGTGCTAATCTGTTGTTAGCTATTAAATGTTATAAAACATGGAATAAACTTGTATGTTATTTTGTAAATATGTATATGTGTATATTCTTTATCTTTCAGGTTGGACCAAATAGTAGTTAAATATATACATTATTACACCCAAACATTTAGATAGAAATGGTCTTGAAACCTTGGCCTTTTTCGCACCTCTGTGTCACTGCTCACACTGAGATTCTGCCAAATACTTCAAGACCAGAACCAGAATTCTCTTCCTTACAGAGGTCGTGCCTGACTGTGTGACTCACTGCGATCCATCCTTCACTCCATCCAGCAAGAGCACTGTGCTGTGTCATGTGCTCACTGTAGAACACTTCTCAGTTCAGTTCAGTTCAGTTCAGTCACTCAGTCATGTCCGACTCTTTGCGACCCCATGAATCACAGCACGCCAGGCCTCCCTGTCCATCACCAACTCCTGGAGTTCACTCAAACTCATGTCCATCGAGTCAGTGATGCCATCCAGCCATCTCATTCTCTATCGTCCCCTTCTCCTCCCACCCCCAATCCCTCTCAGCATCAGAGTCTTTTCCAGTGAGTCAACTCGTCGCATGAGGTGGCCAAAGTATTGGAGTTTCAGCTTTAGCACCAGTCCCTCCAATGAACACCCAGGATTGCTCTCCTTTAGAATGGACTGGTTGGATCTCCTTGCAGTCCAAGGGACTCACAAGAGTCTTCTCCAACACCACAGTTCTAAAGCATCAATCTAGTGGCTTAATAAAAAGTCCTTTGAGAGGAGGGACTTAAACATTTTTCAGAACCCCTCCCAGCCCCTCTTCACACCCATAGGACCTGGCAGGTACATGCACGGTTGGGCCACAGGAGAGAACAAGGAGGCCTAGTTACAGATCACAGGTTAATTTGTAGGTAGCACCAAGTATAAAATTCAGTTAATCAGTCAATAACTCAATAAGCAGTAAACTAATAAAATTCCTGGCCTCATAACATTTACAAATATTCCAATGAAGGAAAACATATAAAAAAGCAAACAAGTAAATATATCTCATGACTAACCATGATAAAGCTAAGGGTAGAGGTACAGTTAGTAGGATACAGGTGGCAGATCAGTAGGGGTTACTTTTTTGTACAGTATAAGGAGTCCAAAAGGACCTTTTTGGCAAGGAGAAAATTGAGCAGAGATCTGAAAGAAGAACATGTGGATGAACTGTGTTCATGTCTGCAAAGCATTTTCATGTCTACAAGTCTTTTGGAATAGATTAGATCCATTGTGAGTGCAATATAAGGGCTATCTCTCCTGGAAAGAGCATTCCAATCAGAGAGATTAGCAGGTACAAAGACCCAAGGATCTCTAAGCTGTAAGGAGAATGGCATGGCTGGAGCTGAGTGAGTGAGGATGAAGTAAGGAAAACGATTTGCTCAGGAAAGTAATGAACTCAGGGACTGAGGGAGAAGATTCTAGAGCCTAAAAGGCTGACTTTACTTTGAGTAATATAAGAAGCCATTGGAGAAATCTTAAGGCGAGTAGTTATATGATTTCACATAGTTTTAAGGGATCAACATTTTCTCTATATTGATGTTAAAATGAAAGGGATAGGCCATGGCATAGGCAAGAGCAGAAGCATGAAGGTTAGGCAGCAATTGCAATAATTCTGGTGACAGAAGAAGAAAGATTGGACCAGAGTGGTGGGAGTCAGATTCTGAATGTACTTGGAGAGATGAACTGAGCTGTTGATAACTATGGATGGTATTTAAGAGTCATGAGACTATTATTGATTCACATAAGGAACAAGTATAAAGAGGAAATAACAGAGGTTCAAGGACTAAGCCTTGGGACACTCCAGTGCTTGGAGAAAAGTGGGGTAGAAAAGAAATGGAGAAGAGTGGAGAGCCAATATGGAAAGCTCCAAGTTTTTCTGCAAAGGAACTGAGGAAGTAGCTGGAAGGAGATGAGGAATCAAGAAAGGGTTGGGTTATTTACGGTGAGAGCGATCACAGCGTGTTTGTAAGCAGGTATTCTTTTTCTAGGGCTGCCATAACAAAGTACCACAGACCAAGAGGCTCAAACAGCAGAAATGTGTTTTCTCACAGCTCTGGAGGCCGGGGTTCCATAGTGTCAGCAGCGCTGGTTTCCTCTAAGGTGTCTCTACGCGGTTTGAAGGTGGTCATTTTCTCGTGTGTCATCACATTGTCTTCCCTCTGTGCACGTCTGTGTCTTCATCTCTTCTTCTTAAAAGGACACCAGTCACATTGGGTTAGGGTGCAACATAATGACCTCCTTTTGACGTCATTGCCTCTTTAGAGATCTTATCTTCAGTCACACTCTAAGGCACTGGGGGTTAGAACTTCACGTATGAATTTAGGGAGTACACAGCAAGGATGATGAGAAAGAGGCCAGGGATAATCACTGAAACAGTGTTCTGAAACAGGCACGAATATGGTGCCTAAAGGGAAGAGCAGGCTGAAGACAGAACATGGATGATGCTCTATAATAACAAGAGAGAAAGCAGAGTGTCTTGATACATATACAGTTGAGTGGGTGCATGTGGGGTGAGCATGCAGCAGTTCTTTAAACTGCTTATTTACTCAGTGAGCTAGGCAAGGTCATCATCAGGGCATGTGGTTGAGAAGGTGTTGGAAGGTTGAAAAGAGAACACAAGGTCTGTAGTGGTCACTTTGGGTGGTGGAAGAGACAATGGACACCAGGGAGATGTAGTGTGGAAGCTGGACATTGCCAAGGGTCCACTTGAGGTTAGCAAACCTGGATTACAAGTGAGAGCAGCAGGCATGGTACTTTGCTCCCATGGTGTTTTGCTCCCATGGTGTTTTGCTGCATAAGATCAGGCCTGGAGTAGACAAATACGGGGTTGGCAAAAACGTTTGCTTGGGCTTTTCCAAATGGAAAAATTTTGACTTCCCAGGTGGTTCAGTGATAAAGAATCTGCTTGCCAATGCAGATTTGATCCCTGGGTTGGGAAGATCCCTGGAGAAGGAAATGGCAACCCACTCCAGTATTCTTGCCTGGAAAATTCCATGAACAGAGGAGGAGGGTGGGCTACAGTCTATGAGGGGTGCAGAAGAGTCAGACACTACTTAGCAACTAAACAACAATGATTAGATTTAACCAGGATGATAGGGAAAGGCTTAGGGCTAGGTGCTAACAAGACGACTATGACAGAGGTAGACCAGGGTAAGGGGTCTGTGGGGTGATAAGGATGGCAGACAATGGCATCTCTGCTGGTAGGAAGGTATATTCGTTTCTTGGAGCTCCATAACAAAATACCAGGAACTGGGTGGCTTCAACAACGGAAGTACAGTGTTTCCCAGAGGCCAGAAGCCTGAAACCGTGGGGACGTTCTCACGGGTGTGAGGAAAGGATCTGTCCCAGGTCTCTCTCCTTGGCATGTAGACGGCCAGCTTTAGGTCTATGCTGCATTCTCCTGCAATCTATACCCAGATTGTCCCTTTTTACAGGGACATCTGTCATACTGAATTAGGGCCCATAATAATGACATCATTTTAACTAGATTACCTCTGCAATGATCCAATTAAGATCACATCCTGAGAGACTGTGGTGAGGATTTCACCATATGAATTTTCCGTTCTGTTCTGTCGCTCAGTCGTGTCCGACTCTTTGCGACCCTGTGGACTGTAGCCTACCAGGCTTCTCCGTCCATGGGATTCTCCAGGCAAGAATACTGGAGTGGGTTACCGTTTCCTTCTCCAGGGGATCTTCCCGACCCAGGGATTGAACCCGGGTCTCCCGCATTGGAGGCAGATGCCTCTGAGCCACCATTTTAGGAGGACACAATTAAACCCATAACAGAAAGGAAGCCAGGTCAGGCATGGTAAATCATCCACTTCAGGAAAATAGAAAAAGAAGAGTAAATTAAACCCAAAGTGAGCAAAATAAAAGAAACAATAAGAATTAGAGCAGAAGTTAATGAAATTGAAAATAGGAGATCAATAGATAAAATCAATAAATCAATTTAGTTCTTTGAAAAGATCAGTTGGTAAGGCACAAGCGAGACTAATTAAGAAACAGAGAAGACATAAATTACTAATATCAGAAATAAAAAGATATAACTACAGATTCTATGGATATTGAAAAAATAATGAATAAATGTATGAGCAACTCTATGCCCACAAATTTGATAACAGATAAAATGGACCAATTCCTTGAAAGACATAATTTACCAAAACTCATACACGAAGAAATAAATGCTCTGAATAGGCTTATGTCTGTTAAGAAAGTGAATCAGTAATTAATAATCTTCCAAAATAAAAGCACTGGGTTCAGATGACTTCCCTGGTGAATTCTACAAACTATTTAAAGGAAGAAATTATACCAATTCTCCACAATCTCCTTCAGAATATAGAAGCAGAGGGAACACTTTCTGACTTATTCTACACAGTCAGGATTACCCTTTACCAAAAACAGAAAAAACATTACAAGAAAACCATAGATCAGGTGATAAATAGAACATAGAAGTAAAAATCTTTCTCATGAACATAGAAGTAAAAATCTTTAACAAAATATTAGGAAAAAATCCAACAATGTATAAAGATAATTATACACCATTACCATCTGAGATTTACCCAAGGTAGCAGGGCTGGATAAATTAATTAGCGCAGGGATTCCCTGGTAGTCCAGTGGTTGAGACTGCCTTCCAGGGCAGGGTATATGCATTCAATCCCTGATTAGGAGCTAAGATCCTGCAGCACTCACAGCCAAAAAACCAAAACATGAAACAGAAACAGCACTGTAAAAAACACAATAAAGCTTTACAAGAAATCAATTAGCATAACCCATTATATCCATTGGTTAAAAAGATAAGAAATCACATGATTATATCAATAGATGCATAAAGAGCAACTGACAAAAATTGAACACTTATTCATGATAAAAACTCTCAATAAACTAGGAATATAGGGAAACTTCCTCAGCTTGATAAAGATTTTCTTAAAAAGACCTATAGCTAGCATCATGCCTAAGAGTGAGAAACTTAAAACTTTCTCACCAAGATCAAGCACAAGGCAAGGGTGCCCCTTCTCATCACTCCTTTTCAACATCATGCTTGGAAGTTCTAGCTGATTCAGTATATCAAGAAAAGGAAATAAACTGTGTACAAATTGGGAATAACATGACTTGTGTAAAGCATCTGAAAATAAATCAACAAAAAACTCCTGGAACTAGTAAGAAATTGTAACAAGATATAGGATACAAAGTTAATAGACAAAACTGTATCAGCAATGAACAAGTGGAATTTAACATTTGAAATGCAATATCATTTACATAAACACCCCCAAAATGAAATACTAACAAAATATGTATACAATTTATATGAGGAAAATTACAAACCTCTGATGAACAAAATTATCAAGACATAAATAGAGAGACAGTCCATGTTTGTGGATAAGAAAATTCATATTGTCAAGATGTCAATTCTTCCCAAATTGAACTGTAGACACAATGCAATTCCAGTCAAAATATCAAGTCATTTTGTGGATGTCAACAAGCTGATTCTAAAGTTTACATGGAAAGTCAAGAGATTCAGAATAGTGAATGCAATATTCGAGGAGAACAAGGTTGGAGGACTCATATTACCAGACTTCAAGACTTACTATTAATCAAGACAGTAGAGTACTGGCAACGGAGTAGACAAATAGGTCAATGGAACAGAATAGAAAGCCAAGAAACAGACCCTTATAGATATAGTCAACTGATCTCCGACAAAAGAACGAAGGCAATGCACTATTATTTTTAACAAATGGTGCTGAAACAGTTGAACATCTATATGCAAAAAGAGAGAGAGAATCTAGACATAGGCCTTACACCCTTCACAAAAATTAACTCAAAGTGGACTATAAAACTCCTAGAAGATAACCTAGGAGAAAAACCTAGATGGGTTTGGCTATGCATATAATTTTCAAAACACAATACTAAAGATAAAATTCATGAAAAAAATTGATAAGCTAGACTTCATTAAAATTAAAAATTTACTCTGCAAAAGACAATCTCAAGAGAATGAAAAGACAATACAAGCCACAGACTCAGAGAAAATATTTACAAAAACACATGTGGTAACAGATTGCTATCCAAAATATACAAAGAACTATTAAAACTGGACAACTTAGAAAAAGCAAACAGCTCCTCTAGGAATAACGCAGTGATGGAGAGCCTTCCATGTGCATCTAATCTTCCTGACAGATCTACTACAGAGACAAGGGAAGTGATGTCAGCTGGCTCAGTCCCTTGCCTGAACAACTCAAAAATTAGTAAGAAGAGGTGTGGCCAATATGGCAGAGTAGGAAGACCCGAGCTCCCCTCTTCCCACAGGCTCACCAGAATTACAAGTATCTACAGAGCAACTGATTTTGAAAACAACATGAAGACTAGTAGAAAAAATTTTTCCATAACTAGAGATATATTGTGAGTCAGGTAGGAGAGATGGAGGCACAGTATAGTCAAGACACATACCCCTGTGTTGGTGACCCACAAACAGGAGGATGATCATAATTGCAGGGACTCTCCCCAAGTAGCAAGGGGTGTTAGCCTCACATCGGGTTCGCCAGTCAGGAGGTCCTGCACTGGGAAGATGAGCCCCTAGAGTGCCTGGCTTTGAAGGCCAGCAGGGCTAGAGTATGGGCGAGCCTGAGGGCTGTAGGAAACACAGCCTCCACTCTTAAAGAGCATGCGCGGAATTACACAGACTTCAGGTCCCAGCACAAAGCTAGTGATTTAAAATGAGCCTGGGCCAGACCCACTTGTTAACCTTGGAGAATCTCCTAGAGAGGCAAAAGGCAACTAGAATATTCCCTGGAGACACCGATGCTAGAGAAAACCATTTGGGGGAACTTATTTTACCACAAGCACACTGGGGCTGGCAGGCACCATTTCGGAGTCTTCCTTCTAGCTTATTAAGGCCAAGAGCTTACCAGCAGGCTGGCACCAGCCTCGAGCCCCCCAGCTAGACCACCCCAGGATCCAGCCCCTTCCCACCAGCAGGCCAACAGTAGCCTTAGCACTTGGCTCCACCCACCAGTGCAGGTAACCCAGGTTGGGATCCCTGGTTCAAAAAGATCCCCTGGAGGAGGAAATGGCTACCCTCTCCAGTACTCTTGCCTGGAGAACTCCATGGACAGAGGAGCCTGGCAGGATACAGTCCATAGGGCCCCAAAGAGTCAGACACGACTGAAGCAACTTAACACACACAACAGAAGAGCCCACTCAGTCCACATAAGGGCACATCTAGAGCACATCGCTCTGGTAGCCAGGGAAAGCATGTTACTGGGCCCCATAGGACATCTCCTACATAAGGTAACTTCTCCAAGATAGAGATTGTGGCCTACATACCTAATACATAGAAATAAATACAGGGAATTATCCAAAATGAGGAGACAGAGTAACGTGTTCCAAACAAGGAAACAAAATAAAACCAAAAGCAAACTAGATGCAGCAGACACATGTAATCTACCTGATAAAGGGTTCAAGATAACGATCATAAAAATGCTTACCAAACTTGGAAGAAAAATGGATAAATACAGTGAGAATTTCAACAAAGAGAACTACAAGGAAGAATCAAACAGCACTGAAAAATATAATTATTTAAACTTAAAAATAGACTAGAAGGAATCAACAGTAGATTAGGTGATGTGCCATGTATTGGGTGCTCAGTCATGCACAACTCTTTGTGACCCTGTGGATTGTAGCCCACCAGGCTCCTCTGTTCATGGGATACTCCAGGCAAGAATAATGGAGTGGGTGGCCATGCCTTTCTCCAGAGGATCTTCCCCAACCAGCGCATCTCTATGTCTCCTACACTGGCAGGTGGATTCTTTACCACTAGCGCCACCTAGGAAGCCCAGATTCAGTTCAGTTCAGTTCAGTCGCTCAGTTGTGTCCGACTCTTTGCGACCCCATGAATCACAGCACGCCAGGCCTCCCTGTCCACCACCAACTCCCGGAGTTCACTCAAACTCATGTCCATTGAGTCGGTGATGCCATCTAGCCATCTCATTCTCTGTCATCCCCGTCTCCTCCCACCCCCAATTCTTCCTAGCATCAGACTCTTTTCCAGTGAGTCAGCTTGACGCATGAGGTGGCCAAAGTATTGGAGTTTAAGCTTCAGCATCAGTCCTTCCAATGAACACCCAGGATTGATCTCCTTTAGAATGGAAGTCCAGATTAGGTGATACAAAATAACAACTACAGCAGCTACAGAGTAACAAATCAGCAAAATAGAAGACAGTCATGGAAATCACCCAAGTTTAAACAGAAAAAATAAGAATTTTTTAAAGTGAGAATAGTTTAAAACACCTCGGCTGCAGTCCATGTGGTCTCTAGTAGTCGGAGATGACTGAGTGACTTCACTTTCACGCATTGGAGAAGGAAATGGCAACCCACTCCAGTGTTCTTGCCTGGAGAATCCCAGCGATGGGGGAGCCTGGTGGGCTGCCATCTATGGGGTCGCACAGAGTCGGACACGACTGAAGTGACTTAGCAGCAGCAGCAGCAGCAGGACAACACCAAGCATTTGCATTATAGGAAAAAAATAATAAGAGAGAGAAAGGGACAGAAAAATTATTTGAAGGAATAATTGCTGATTCTCCCAAACATTTCAAAAAGAGTTAACACCTACCATCTCTAGCTATTCCAAAATATTGAAGAGGAATAAACATTTTTTAACTCATTCTGCAAGGCCAGCATTATCCTGATACCAGAACCAGAAAAAGATACCAAAAAAAAAAAAAAGGAAGAAAGAAACAGGGAACATAGATGCAAATCCTCAGCAAAATATCAGCAAACCAAATTCAACAATACATTAAAAGGATCATAAACCATGCATGATCAAATAGCATTTATCCTTGGGATGAAAGGACAGTTCAATATACAGAAATCAATCAATGTGATACATTAACAAACAGAAGTATTTTTAAAATGAGACAAAATCTTAACAAACATCTCACAAAAGAAGATATGTAGACATCAAGCATGTGGAAAGATACTCTGTATCATATGTCATCAATGAAACACAAATTAAAGCAACAATAAGATATCAGTATATGCCTATTAGAATGGCCAAGATCTGGAGCACAAATAACATCAAATGCTGGTAAGGAGATGGAGCAACCAGAACTCTCATTCATTGTTGATGGGAATGTATTAACCAATGTGGAACATAGTTTGAAAGTTTCTGATACAACTGAACATTTTCTTACCATACAAATCAGCACTTGGCACTGTTTGTGCATTTACCCAAAGAAGCCAAAACCAAACATGTCTACACAAAAACCTACATGTGGATATTTATAGTACACTTATTAGAAATTGCCAAATCTTGGATGCAACCAAGACGTCCTTCAGTAGGAGAAAGAATAAACTGTGCTACTTCCAGGCTGTGAAATATTATCCTACAAATTTAAAAATAAGCTGTCAAACCATGAAATGACATGGAGGAAACTTAAGTGCATATTACTAAGTAAATGAAGCCAATCTAAAAAGGCAACATACTTTTTTATCCCAATTGTCTGAAATTGTGCAAAAAGCAAAAACAAGGAAACAGTGAAAAGATCAGTGGTTGCCAGAGGTTGAAGGCAGGGAGATGAATAGGCAGAGCACAGAGGAATTTTAGGGCAATAAAATGATATTATAATGATGAATATATATCATTATATATTTATCCAAACCCCTAGAATGTTACAGCTTTCTAATTGTATAATTGTAATGTGTTAGAGTAAGTTTATCCATCGTAACAAATGTACCACTCTGCTGGAGGATATTGATAATTGTGGAAGCTATGCATGTATAGGGGCAGGAAGAAGATTAAAAAAAAAAAAAAAAACTTGTGTATCTTCGCTTAATGTTGCTCTGGACTTAAAACTGCTCTAAAACTAGTTTATTTTAAAAGGACATCAATGGCTTTTTGGTCTTACTGAAGTTAGAGGATTTTCTGAATTAAGGACTAAAAGGAGTCACCTGAAAAGATGTGAAGGGAGCAAGCAGAGTACAATGCTTGTGACACTTTGCACTATCTTGGGAATGTGTACATAGTTCGATAGCTCACACCAGGGGGTGCCTCTCACCAACATGGAATTTCCAGTTTTCTTTTTCTACTTTTCTCAAGTGGACTTCTGCATTGTCTGCTTTCCAACCAGACTGATCTTTACTAGATGAAGCCTCGAGAATATGTCAACAGATATCTCTAGGGATGTCCTTGGCTTCTAAGCAAAAAAAAGAAATTGTGGTATGGTGACATGGGTGAGACATCAGATATGTACCAGTGGGGAATGATACATTGCAGGAGGCTTTACAGAAGCACCAGGAAATTAGAGACAGTTATCCTTTCCATATGCAGTTTCCTGCTCTGTGCCAGATATCCCATCAGCACCGCTGTGGCTGGTTCAGCAAACAGTTACTGAGGTCCTACTCTGTCTCATGAACAGCCCTAGTGCTAGGGAGGTAAAGGTACTGAGCTAAGTAAAACATGCTCCCTGCCTACAAAGGGTTCACAAACTAAGAGGAAGAAAGAAGGACCAAGAAAAAATTAACAAAAATTATAAAAACATAGAGCAGGAAAAGTGGTATAACCCAGACACAAAATAGCATGAGGATGATGAGAAAACTGTAAGGACCAAAAGTTTGTGGGGATGGAAATCAACAAGGTCTTTATGAATGATGTTATATTTGAGGCAGAGCTTGACAAACAGATTTCAACAGTCTGTGTGTCTGCACGAGTCAAGACACAAGGGCTGAAATTCAAGGGATGTGTTTGGAGATTGACAAGCAGTTTAATTTGCTTGGTGTCAGAAGAGCTGAGATGCACATGCACAAATCCCAGGATGAAATCGAGAATACAGATGGATTTTGAACAAGCAGGTGGCATGGTCAGATCATGATCAAATGAAAGATAGTCTAATAAAGCCCATAAGACAGACTGGAATAGTGAGCTGAAGGAGCAGGAAGAGTGGGAAGGTGTCCTCATGGTGGACGCAAGAGTGATTGAAGGGAATGGAAGAGAGAACACTGACTGAAGAATATTGCAGAATTTGACTTGATTCGACTCCGTGTGAGTTGATCATTTATTGACTGCGGGGGACAATTAAATGAGAAGTTGGAGAGAACACCAAGGTTTTGAACCTGATGACTTGGAGGACACAGTTACTCACAGATATAAAAATGTTAAAGGGAGTAGGTGGTTTCAATGGAAAGATGATTTCTCTTTGAACATGCTGAATTAGTGATGCTTGAGGATGTCCAAGTCAAGTCATCTAGCAGCCAGTTGAAACTGTGGGATTAGAGATTGGGACAGTAAGGAGGCAAAAATGTGGTTGTCTTTTTCACAAAGTGAAAGTGAAAATGCTATTTGCTCAGTCATGTCTAACTCTTTTTGACCCCATGGACTGTACCTTGCCAGGCTCCTCTGTCCATGGGATTCTCCAGGCAAGAATACTGGAGTGGGTTGCCATGCCCTTTTTCCAGAAATCAGCTTCCTGACCCAGGAATCAGACTTGAGTCTTCTGTGTTGCAGGCAGATTCTTTCCCACAGAGCCACCAAGGAGTACTTAATATGGATGTAGTGTGATAATAGAACTTTGGTTAGGAAAAAACTGATGGAGAAAGATGTGGATGAGTTGGCAACAACAGTCAGAAGGAAGGTTTCGTGAAGGAGGGGTACTCAATAACATCAAGAATGCCAAATACTGGAAGACACAGATATAAAGAAGAAATCAAAACTAAATGTTGGGTTTGCCAGTCAGTGGGACAATGAGGAAACCTTAGGACCAAGGAAACAGACCATCGTGAATCATCTACTGTAGTCTGTCTCACTGTGTTTCAAGAACAAGATGTCAGCCTGTGATTGAGAGCCTTGAATGTTTCCAGGTTGCATGAGTTCAAATCCCTGCCCTTTTAAAGAGTTAAAAGCTCTTGACCAAGCAAGTCAAGCTCCCTTCCTCATATAAGGAGACCTTATATAAGACAAGCCTTATTCTCCTCATCTGTAAAAATATAGGATTTGTCCAGGGACCTTAGGCATAATAGGGCTTCCCAGGTGACACTACCAATAAAGAATCCACCTAACAATGCAGGAGACCCAAGTGACATAGTTTTGATCCCTGGTTCAGGAAGATCCTCTGAAGCAGGAAATGGCACCCCACTCCAGCATTCTTGTCTGGAAAATTCCACAGGCAGAAGAGCCTGGCAGGTTACAGTCCATGGGGCCACAAAGAGTCAGACCCAATTGAGTGACTGAACACACACGCTTAGGTACAAAAACATTGACCATAATAATGTTCATTGTTCCAAATGGGCTGAACACTTGGATATTCTACTTAGTTCATTACACTGCATAGATTCAAAAGTAATCTTAGAGAACTGTACAATACAAAGGAAGCACATATATATTTCTCACAGGTTAAACACACATTTCATTTAATGTGTGCCACCCTCAACCTGATACTTTCCTTCTCAAACCAAGGACTTCATTTAAAGAAAGAAAAGAAAGAAGAGTACAGAGTACAAAAGCAAGAAATTCTAATTTACTGAAGAGAAAGATCACCTTTTAGAGAGGGTTCCATGGTTTCTATGGAAACAAGCACCTTGCAGACCTGTGAAGATGGTACCAACAACTACAAAACAACATTTCAGAATACAGGGAAGTAAAGACATCTGCCCCTTCTTTATTCAGGCATGTGGAGGAAGGTAAATGTGCTCCAGTTATCAGCCAAACATGGACAATGCATAACATTAAATTACATTAAGGTGTTTGATGTTTCCATTCTACAGAAGACGAAAGTGGTCATAAAATGCAAAATACTTGATCCTAAATGCAATCCCTATAGTGTTATAGGCTTAAGGCAGGAAGGAGAATGGGGTCTGTTTCCTGCTCATTCTTGGTTAACTGTTTTTAATGATTAAAAGGCTAGTGATGGTGCAGGCTGACTCTGGTATATTTATGCGGGGTGAGAGAAGGGATAAAAGTTCAGCTGTTTGATTTTGTTTCTTAAGTAATTCTTATGTCCTGTTTTTGCTGTTTGCATACCAAGCACAATTTCAACGTTTGTAACATACTGCTAGAGAACTGATCTCACAGGAAGGTATTTAAAAGTCAGGGAGAGACAGAGTGCTGGCCTAGCACGACCCTCTCTGATCTATAAAGTCATACTTTGGCACACACCGAAGAGATGAGCTTAGCACGTGCTGGGCTTTAACCATGTCAGGGTGTATAAATTAGGGCTAGCCAGGCAACACAAATCACCCAGACAGGAGAATCACTAAGGAAGAAGGCGGCATTAAAAGAAGTTTCTCAACCTCATAAACAGTGATATTTAAGCCAGATAAGCGTTATACTGTGAAAAGGGGAACAGCTACCCCTGTGTACAGTAAGATGTTTAGAAGCATTCTTAGTTTCTATCCACTCGTTTTTCTCTAGCCAAGGTTTACTATCACACTGTATCCATATCAGTCACTCCTGTATGAATAAAACAACCACATTTCTGCCTCCTTACCCCATCTACTGTCCCCATCTCTGATCCCACAGCTCCAACTGGCTGCTAGATGACTTCACTTGGACGTCCTCGAGCATCAATAATTCAGCATGCTCAAAGAGAAATCATCTTTCCATTGAAATCAGTTTCTCCCTTTAATGTTCCTGTATCTTGAATAACTCCGTGCCCTCAGGTTCAAAACCTTGGTGTCTTCTTTACCTCCTCCTCATTTAATTGACCCCCACAGTCAATAAATGATCAACTCACATGCAGTTGAGTCTAATTCTGCAATGTTCTGCAATCAGTGTGCTCTCTTTTTCATTCCCTTCAACCATTCTTGCATCCACCATAAGGGCACCTTTCAACTTTTCCTGCCCCTTTGGCTCACTATTTTGGTCCATCTTACTTGCTTTTACCAGAATATCCTTCATGTGATCATGATCTGACCATGTCACCTGCTTGTTCAAGATCCATCCAATATTCTCGATTTCATCCTGGGTTTTGTGCATGTGCATCTCAGCTCTTCTAACACCAAGAAATTTAAACTGCTCGTCAATCTCCAAACACGTCCCAAGGATTTCAACCACTCTGCCCTGACTCGTGCAGACACACAGACCACTGAAATCTCTCTATTTGTCAAGCTTTGCCTCAAATATGACATCATTCACAAAGACCTTCCTAATTCCCCCTAATCATGACAACAAAAATGTGTCAGACATCTAAACTAGCTTCAGGCTATGAACCAGTAAAATATAAAAACAACTCATAGATGATCACTTGATATTCTTGTTTCATCAGAGTATTTTGGAAAAAAAAAATTCTTTTTAAACAAAGAAAAAGAGGTTTTCCTAAACTGTGAAAATCCAAATTTCTCATATTGGAGAAAGTCTCTCTGTGTTTAGTCACCAAGTCAAAACAAAAGTCCTGGAAAATTTCCCATTCCTAATGCCATCAAGAGATTCATGCAGACCATTTCTTACCAAAACCCAGTCATTTTGTTAAGTTTTTTTTTGCTTGTTTTTCTTTTTTTATTTATTTATTTTATTTTTTTAATTTTTATTTTTATTGGAGGCTAATTATTTTACAATATTATATTGGTTGGTTTTGCAATACATTGACATGAATCCTCCCCGGGTGTACATGAATTCCCCTCCCGAACCGCCTTCCCACCTCCCTCCTCCCCTTATCCTCCCTCTGGGTCATCCCTGCATACCAGCCCCAAGCATCCTGTAACATGCATCGACCCTAAACTGGTGATTCGTTTCACATATGATAATATACATGTTTCAATGCCATTCTCCCAAACCATCCCACCCTCACACTCTCCCACAGAGTCCCAAAGACTGCTTTATACATCTGTGTCTCCTTTGCTGTCTCGTATACAGGGTTATCATTTGCATCTTTCTAAATTCCATATCGGAGAAGGCAATGGCAAGCCACTCCAGTACTCTTGCCTAGAAAATCCCATGGATGGAGAAGCCTGGTAGGCTGCAGTCCGTGGGGTCGCTAAGGGTCGGACACAACTGAGCGACTTCACTTTCGCTTTTCACTTTCACACATTGGAGAAGGAAATGGCAACCCACCGCATTGTTCTTGCCTGGAGAATCCCAGGGATGAGGGAGCCTGGTGGGCTTCCGTCTATGGGGTCACACAGAGTGGGACACGACTGAAGTGACTTAGCAGCAGAAGCAGCAACAAATTCCATATATATGCGTTAGTATATTGTATTGGTGTTTTTCTTTCTGGCTTACTTCACTCTGTATAATAGGCTCTAGTTTCATCCACCTCATTAGAACTGGTTCAAATGCATTCTTTTTAATGGCTGAGTAATACTCCATTGTGTATATGTACCAAAGCATTCTTATCCATTCGTCTGAAGATGGACATCTAGGATGCTTCCATGTCCTGGCTATTATAAACAGTGCTGCGATGAACATTGGAGTACATGTGTCTCTTTCAATTCTGGTTTCCTCGGTGTGTATGCCCAGGAGTGTGATTGCTGGATCATATGGCAGTTCTATTTCCAGTTTTTTGAGGAATCTCCACACTGTTCTCCATAGTGGCTGTACTAGTTTGCATTCCCACTAACAGTGTAAGAGGGTTCCCTTTTCTCCACACCCTCTCCATCATTTATTGCATGCACTTTTGGATAGCAGCCATTCTGACTGGTGTGAAATGGTATCTCATTGTGGTTTTGATTTGCATTTCTCTGATTATGAGGGATGTTGAGCATTTTTTCATGTGTTTGTTAGCCATCTTTATGTCTTCTTTGGAGAAATGTCTGTTTAGTTCTTTGGCCCATTTTTTGATTGGGTCATTTAATTTTCTGGAATTGAGCTGCAGTAGCTGCTTGTATATTTTGGAGATTAATCCTTTATCAGTTGCTTCATTTGCTATTATTTTCTCCCATTCTGAAGGCTGTCTTTTCACCTTACTTATAGTTTCCTTTGCTGTGCAGAAGCTTTTGATTTTAATTAGGTCCCATTTGTTTATTTTTGCTTTTATTTCCAATATTCTGGGAGGTGGGTCATGGAGGATCCTGCTGTGATTTATGTCAGAGAGTGTTTTGCCAACGTTCTCCTCTAGGAGTTTTATAGTTTCTGGTCTTACATTTAGCTCTCTAATCCATTTTGAGTTTATTTTGGTGTATGGTGTTAGGAAGTGTTCTAGTTTCATTCTTTTACAAGTGGCTGACCAGTTTTCCCAGCACCACTTGTTAAAGAGACTGTCTTTTCTCCATTTTATATTCTTGCCTCCTTTGTCAAAGATAAGGTGTCCATACATGCGTGGATTTATCTCTGGGCTTGCTATTTTGTTCCATTGATCTATATTTCTGTCTTTATGCCAGTACCATACTGTCTTGATGACTGTGGCTTTGTAGTAGCGCCTGAAGCCCGGCAGGTTGATTCCCCCAGTTCCATTCTTCTTCCTCAAGATTGCTTTGGCTATTTGAGGATTTTTGTATTTCCATACAAATTGTGAGATTATTTGTTCTAGTTCTGTGAAAAATATATTTGATAGCTTGATAGGGATTGCATTGAATGTATAAATTACTTTGGGAAGTATACTCATTTTTACAATATTTATTCTTCCAATCCACGAACACGGTATATTTCTCCATCTATTAGTGTCCTCTTTGATCACTTTCACTAGTGTTTTATAGTTTTCTACGTACAAGTCTTTTGTTTCCTTAGGTAGATATATTCCTAAGTATTTAATTCTTTTCGTTGCAACAGTGAATGGAATAGTTTCCTTAATTGCTCTATTTTCTCATTATTAGTGTATAGGAATGCAAGGGATTTCTGTGTGTTGATTTTATATCCTGCAACTTTACTGTATTCATTGATTAGCTCTAGTAGTTTTCTGGTAGAGTCTTTAGGGTTTTCTGTGTAGAGGATCATGTCATCAGCGAACAGTGAAAGTTTTACTTCTTCTTTTCCAATTTGTATTCCTTTTATGTCTTTTTCTGCTCTGATTGTTGTAGCCAAAACTTCCAGAACTATGTTGAATAGTAGTGGTGAGAGTGGGCACCCTTGTCTTGTTCCTACTTTAGGGGAAATGCTTTCAGTTTTTCACCATTGAGAATAATGTTTGCTGTGGGTTTGTCATATATAGCTTTTATTATGTTGAGATACGAAAAACACCTGGAGTAACAGGCAAATTTGGCCTTGGAGCACGGAATGAAGCAGGGCAAAGGCTAACAGAGTTTTGTCAAGAGAATGCACTGGTCATAGCAAACACCCTCTTCCAACAACACAAGAGAAGACTCTACACATGGACATCACCAGATGGTCAACACCGAAATCAGATTGATTATATTCTTTGCAACCAAAGATGGAGAAGCTGTATACAGTTAGCAAAAAAAAGACCAGGAGCTGACTGTGGCTTAGATCATGAACTCCTTATTGCCAAATTCAGACTTAAATTGAAGAAAGTAGGGAAAACCACTAGACCATTCAGATATGACCTCATTCAAATCCCTTATGATTACACAGTGGAAGTGAGAAATAGATTTAAGGGACTAGATCTGATGGATAGAGCGCCTGATGAACTCTGGACGGAGGTTCGTGACATTGTACAGGAGACAGGGACCAAGACCATCCCCATGGAAAAGAAATGCAAAAGAGCGAAATGGCTGTCTGAGGAGGCCTTAGAAATAGCTGTGAAAAAAGAGAGGCGAAAAGCAAAGGAGAAAAGGAAAGATATAGGCATCTGAATGTAGAGTTCCAAAGAATAGCAAGGAGAGATAAGAAAGACTTCCTCAGTGATCAATGCAAAGAAATAGAGAAAAACAACAGAATAGGAAAAACAAGAGACCTCTTCAAGAAAATTAGAGATTCCAAGGGAACATTTCATGCAAAGATGGGCTCGATAAAGGACAGAAATGGCATAGACCTAACAGAAGCAGAAGATATTAAGAAGAGGTGGCAAGAATACACAGAAGAACTGTACAAAAAAGATCTTCACGACCAAGATAGTCACGATAAAGTGATCACTGACCTAGAGCCAGACATCTTGGAATGTGAAGTCAAGTGGGCTTTAGAAAGCATCACTACGAACAAAGCTAGTGGAGGTGATGGAATTCCAGTTGAGCTATTTCAAGTCTTGAAAGATGATGCTGTGAAAGTGCTGCACTCAATATGCCAGCAGATTTGGAAAACTCAGCAGTGGCCACAGGACTGGAAGAGGTCAGTCTTCATTCCAATCCCAAAGAAAGGCAATGCCAAAGAATGCTCAAACTACCGCACAATGGCACTCATCTCACACGCTAGTAAAGTCATGCTCAAAATTCTCCAAGCCAGGCTTCAGCAGTATGTAAACCATGAACTCCCAGATGTTCAAACAGGTTTTTTAAAGGCAGAGGCACCAGAGATCAAATTGCCAACATCCGCTGGATCATGGAGAAAGCAAGAGAGTTCCAGAAAAACATCTATTTCTGCTTCATTGACTATGCCAAAGCCTTTGACTGTGTGGATCACAATAAACTGTGGAACATTCTGAAAGAGATGGGAATCCCAGACCACCTGGCCTGCCTCTTGAGAAACCTGAATGCAGGTCAGGAAGCAACAGTCAGAACTGGACATGGAACAACAGACTGGTTCCAAATAGGAAAAGGAGTATGTCAGGGCTGTATATTGTCACCCTGCTTATTTAACTTATATGCAGAGTGCATCATGAGGAACGCTGGGCTAGAAGAAGCACAAGCTGGAATCAAGATTGCCGGGAGAAATATCAATAACCTCAGATATGCAGATGACACTACCATTATGGCAGAAAGTGAAGAGGAACTCAAAAGCCTCTTGATGAAAGTGAAAGAGGAGTGAAAAGGTTGGCTTGAAGCTCAACATTCAGAAAACAAAGATCATGGCATCTGGTCCCATCACTTCATGGGAAATAATGGATAAACAGTGGAAACAGTGTCAGACTATTTTTTTGGGCTCCAAAATCACTGCAGATGCTGATTGCAGCCATGAAATTAAAAGACTCTTGCTCCTTGGAAGGAAAGTCATGACCAACCTTGATAGTATATTAAAAAGCAGAGACATTACTTTGCCAACAAAGGTCCGTCTAGCCAAGGCAATGGTTTTTCCCATGGTCATGTATGGATGTGAGAGTTGGACTGTGAAGAAAGCTGATCGCCGAAGAATCGATGCTTTTGAACTGTGGTGTTGGAGAAGACTCTTGAGAGTCCCTTATACTGCAAGGAGATCCAACCAGTCCATTCTAAAGGAGAGAAATCCTGGGTGTTCATTGGAGGGACTGATGCAAAAGCTGAAACTGCAATACTTTGGCCACCTCATGCGACGAGTTGAGTCACTGGAAAAGACTCTGATGCTGGGAAAGGTTGGGGGCGGGAGGAGAAGGGAACGACGGAGAATGAAATGGCTGGATGGCATCACCGACTCTGTGGACATGAGTTTGAGTGTAGTCCGGGAGTTGGTGATGGACAGGGAGGCCTGGCGTGCTGTGATTCATGGGGTCGCGGAGAGTCAGATACGACTGAGCGACTGATCTGATTTGATCTGATGTTGAGATATGTCCCTTCTATTCCCAATTTCTGGAGGGTTTTTATCATAAATGGATGTTGAATTTTGTCGAAGGCTTTCTCTGCACCTATTGAGATAATCATATGATTTTTCTTTTTCAGTTTGTTAATGTGGTGTATTACGTTGATTGATTTGCGGATATTGAAGAATCCTTGCATTCCTGGGATAAAGCCCACTTGGTCATGATGTATGATTTTCTTAATATTTTGTTGGATTCTGATTGCTAGAATTTTGTTAAGGATTTTTGCAGCTATGTTCATCAGTGATATTGGCCTGTAGTTTTCTTTTTTTGTGGGATCTTCACCGGGTTTTGGGATTAGGGTGATGGTGGCCTCATAGAATGAGTTTGGAAGTTTCCCTTCCTCAACAATTTTCTGGAAGAGTTTGAGTAGAATAGGTGTTAGCTCTTCTCTAAATTTTTGGTAGAATTCAGCTGTGAAGCCGTCTGGACCTGGGCTTTTGTTTGCTAGAAGATTTCAGATTAAAGCCTCTAGTTCCGTGCTTGTGATGGGTCTGTTCAGATTTTCTATTACTTCCTGGTTCAGTTTTGGAAAGTTGTACTTTTCTAGGAATTTGTCCATTTCTTCCAGGTTATTCATTTTATTGCCATATAATTGCTGATAGTATTCTCTAATAATCCTTTGTAATTCTGTGTTGTCGGTTGTGATCTCTCCATTTTCATTTCTAATTTTATTGATTTGGTTCTTCTCCCTTTGTTTCTTGATAAGTCTGGCTAGTGGTTTGTCTATTTTATTTACCTTCTCAAAGAACCAGGTTTTGGCATTGTTGATTTTTGCTCTGGTCTCTTTTGTTTCTTTTGCATTTACCTCTGTCCGAATTTTTAGGATTTCTTTCCTTCTACTGACCCTCGGGTTCTTCATTTCTTCCTTTTCTAGTTGCTTTAGATGTAGAGTTAGGTTATTTAGTTGACTTTTTTCTTGTTTCTTAGGTGTGCCTGTATTGCTATGAACTTCCCCCTTAGCACTGCTTTTACAGAGTCCCAGAGGTTTTGGGTTGTTGTGTTTTCATTTTCATTCATTTCTATGCATATTTTGATTTCTCTTTTGATTTCTTCTATGATTTGCTCATTATTCAGCAGCGTGCTGTTCAGCCTCCATATGTTGGCATTTTTAATAGCTTTTCTCCCATAATTGAGATCTAATCGTACTGCATTGTGGTCAGAAAAGATGCTTGGAATGATTTCAATTTTTTTGAATTTACCAAGGCTTGATTTATGGCCCAGGATGTGATCTATTCTGGAAAATGTTCCGTGTGCACTTGAGAAAAAGGTGAAATTATTGTTTTGGGGTGAAATGTCCTATAGAGATCTATTAGGTCTAACTGATCTATTGAATCATTTAAAGTTTGTGTTTCCTTGTTAATTTTCTGTTTAGTTGATCTATCCATAGATGTAAGTGAGGTATTAAAATCTCCCACTATTATTGCATTGTTGTTAATTTCCCCTTTCATACTTCTTAGTAATTGTCTTACATATTGTGGTGCTCCTATGTTGGGTGCATAAATATTTATAATCGTTATATCTTCTTCTTGGATTGATCCTTTGATCATTGTGTAATTTCCTTCTTTGTCTCTTTTCACAGCCTTTGTTTTAAAGTCTATTTTATCTGATATGAGTATTGCTACTCCTGCTTTCTTTCGGTCTCTATTTGCATGGAATATCTTTTTCCAGCCCTTCACTTTCAGTCTGTATGTGTCCCTCGTTTTGAGGTGGGTCTCTTGTAGACAACATATATGGGGGTCTTGTTTTTGTATCCATTCAGCCAGCCTTTGTCTTTTTTGGGGGCATTCAACCCATTTACATTTAGGGTAATTATTGATAAGTATGATCCTGTTGCCATTTTCTTTATTGCTTTGGGTTCGAGTTTATACACCCTTTCTGTTATTCCTGTCTAGAGAAGGTCTTTTGGCATTTGTTGGAGAGCTGGTTTGGTGATGCTGAATTCTCTCAGCTTTTGCTTGTCTGGAAAGCTTTGGATTTCTCCTTCATATTTGAATGAGATCCTTGCTGGGTGTAGTAATCTGGGCTGTAGGGTATTTTCTTTCATCACTTTAAGAATGTCTTGCCATTCCCTCCTGGCCTGAAGAGTTTCTGTTGAAAGATCAGCTGTTATCCTTATGGGAATCCCCTTGTGTGTTATTTGCTGCTTTTCCCTTGCTGCTTTTAATATTTGTTCTTTGTGTTTGATCTTTGTTAATTTGATTAATATGTGTCTTGGAGTATTTCGCCTTGGGTTTATCCTGTTGGGGACTCTCTGGGTTTCTTGGACTTGGGTGATTATTTCTTTCCCCATTTTAGGGAAGTTTTCAACTATTAACTTCTCAAGTATTCTCTCATGGTCTTTCTTTTTGTCTTCTTCTTCTGGGACTCCTATGATTCGAATGTTGGAGTGTTTAACATTGTCCCAGAGGTCTCTAATATTGTCCTCATTTCTTTTAATTGTTTTTTCTTTTTTCCTCTCTGTTTCATTTATTTCTACAATTCTATCCTCTAGCTCGCTTATCCTGTCTCTGCCTCTGTTATTCTACAGTTTGTTCCCTTCAGAGTGTTTCTGATCTCATCTATTGCATTCAGTTCAATTCAGTTCAGTCGCTCAGTCGTGTCTGACTCTCCCCGACCCCATGAATCACAGCACGCCAGGCCTCCCTGTCCATCACCAACTCCCGGAGTTCACTCAAACTCATGTCCATCGAGTTGGTGATGCCATCCAGCCATCTCATTCTCTGTCGTCCCCTTCTCCTCCCACACCCAACCTTTCCCAGCATCAGAGTCTTTTCCAGTGAGTCAACTCGTCGCATGAGGTGGCCAAAGTATTGCAGTTTCAGCTTTAGCATCAGTCCTTCCAATGAACACCCAGGATTGATCTCCTTTAGAATGGACTGTTTGATCTCCTTGCAGTCCAAAGGACTCTCAAGAGTCTTCTCCAGCACCACCGTTCAAAAGCATCAATTCTTCGGCGATCAGCTTTCTCAACAGTCCAACTCTCACATCCATACATGACCACAGGAAAAACCATAGCCTTGACTAGACGGACCTTTGTTGGCAAAGTAATGTCTCTGCTTTTTAATATACTATCAAGGTTGGTCATAACTTTCATTCCAAGGAGTAAGCGTCTTTTAATTTCATGGCTGCAATCAGCATCTGCAGTGATTTCGGAGCCCAAAAAAAATAAAGTCTGACACTGTTTCCACGGTTTTTCCATGTATTTCCCATGGAGTGATGGGACCAGATGCCATGATCTTTGTTTTCTGAATGTTGAGCTTCAAGCCAAAATTTTCACTCTCCTCTTTCACTTTCATCAAGAGGCTTTTGAGTTCCTCTTCACTTTCTGCCATAATGGTAGTGTCATCTGCATATCTGAGGTTATTGATATTTCTCCCAGCAATCTTGATTCCAGCTTGTGCTCCTTGTAGCCCAGCATTCCTCATGATGTTCTCTACATATAAGTTAAATAAGCAAGGTGACAATATACAGCCTTGACGTACTCCTTTTCCTATTTGGAACCAGTCTGTTGTTCCATGTCCAGTTCTGACTGTTGCTTCCTGACCTGCATACAGGTTTCTCAAGAGGCAGGCCAGGTGGTCTGGGATTCCCATCTCTTTCAGAATGTTCCACAGTTTATTGTGATCCACATAGTCAAAGGCTTTGGCATAGTCAATGAAACAGAAATAGATGTTTTTCTGGAACTCTCTTGCTTTCTCCATGATCCAGCGGATGTTGGCAATTTGATCTCTGGTGCCTCTGCCTTTTCTAAAACCAGCTTGAACATCTGGGATTTCATGGTTCACATATTGCTGAAGCCTGGCTTGAAGAATTTTGAGCATGACTTTACTAGGGTGTGAGATGAGTGCAATTGTGCAGTAGTGTGAGCATTCTTTGGCATTGCCTTTCTTTGGGATTGGAATGAAGACTATTGCATTATTCATTGTATATTGACTCTTTTTTATTTCCTCTAAGTCCTTATTAAACCTTTCTTCCATCTTCTCAATCCTTTTCTCCAGGTTATTTATCTGTAACTCCATTTTGCTTTCAAGACTTTGAATCATTTTCACCATCAAAATTTGAAATTCTTTATCAGGTAGATTCCCTATATCTTCCTCTTTTGTTTGTGTTGGTGGGCATTTATCTTGTTCCTTTCCTTGCTGGGTATTTCTCTGCCTCTTCATCTTGCTTATATTGCTTTGCTTGGGGTGGCCTTTCCCTCTTCTGGCAATTTGTGGAGTTCTCTTTGTTATATAGTTTCCTCACTGTGTGTGGGTTTGGACGGGTGACTTGTCAAGGTTCCCTGGTTAGTGAAGCTTGTGTCGGTGTTCTGGTGGGTGGAGCTGGATTTCTTCTCTCTGGAGTGCAATGAAGTGTCCAGTAATGAGTTATGAGATGTCAGTGGGTTTGGAGTGACTTTGAGCAGCCTGTATATTGAAGCTCAGGGTTATTTTCCTGTGTTGCTGGAGAATTTGTGTGGTATGTCTTGCTCTGGAACTTGTTAACCCTTGGGTGGTGCTTGGTTTTAGTGTAGGTATGGAGATGTTTGATGAGCTCCTATCGATTAATGTTCCCTGGAGTCAGGCGTTCTCTGGTGTTCTCAAGATTCGGGCTTAAGCTTCTTGCCTCTGGTTTTTGGTCTTATTCTTGGAGTAGCCTCTAGACGTCTCTATCTATCATTTCCAAGGTGGTTCCCTCTGTTTTAGCTTCTGTTTGCTGGTCTCTTCAGTGTCTAATTTCCGCCCTGACACTAGGGTGCAGGTGGACACTTTTTAAGGCTCAGTTGTTCAGTCCTGTTCTGGGAAGGGAGGAACACTGCAGACAAATATCTCTGGCGTCTGTGGGGAGTGCTCGCAGCGTCTCAGCCACACTGGGTTTGCCCCCGCTCACAGCGCGTGTGCTGTCCCAGTCTACACTGTATGGGCTCTAGGTTGCTCTGCTGGGAACTGTCCGAGGCTGGCACTGGGTTGTATGCACTTCCCAGGTCTGAGCGTCTCAAGTTCAGGTTGTCAGGTACTCCACAAAGGCACAGACTTGGCTGGGTCTGCGCTTCGTGCCTTCCCCGGTCAGAGCAGCTCAGGTGACCAGGTGTTTGGTGAGCGCGGTCGCTGCGACTTATCGCCTACCCAGTCCCTGCCACTCGGTTTTCTGGGTGTACAACCGACGCACCTTCTCAGACAGATATCTACCGGCCCGAGCTGAAGAAGTCTTGATTAGCAACAAGCCTGCCTGCAGTTTGTATCGGATGCCTTTCTGGGGCTGCGGTTGCCCCCTCCGGCTCTGGCTGACCTCCTGCCTGTCTCAGCGGGGGCTGGGGGATGGGCCGACCGCAGCCGGCTTGCTCTGCTCAGCCCTTTATTCTGTGAGTGGGGCTGGTGGAGTCTTAGGTTAGAGCTTTCCGCCTTTTTGTGGGGAAGCTATCACAGTCTGCTTTGCTATCTCCAGTTAGTTCTTTCAGATTGTTCTCATGGCATTCAAGCCCAATCCTCTCTCTAAGCAGTTCAGCCGGCTCCTCCCTGCCCAGCCCCTGCTTGCTAATGACGTAATCAGGCGTCTGTGCTGCTTCTCCACTGGGAGTTACTGTTTGGCGGGTAATCTGTGGGTTTTAATTATTTCTTTCTTTTTCCTCCTGGTTATGTGGCCCTCCGAGGTTCCAAGGCTCACCACAGACTAGCCAGTGAGAGCGTTTCCTGGTGTTTGGAAACTTCTCTTTTTTTAAAGCCTCCCTTCCCGGGACGGAGCTCCGTCCTTACCTCTTTTGTCTCTCTTTTTATCTTTTATGTTTTTTCCTACCTCCTTTCGAAGACAACGGGCTGCTTTTCTGGGTGCCTGATATCCTCTGCCAGCATTCAGAAGTTGTTTCGTGGACTTTACTCCATGTTCAAATGTTCTTTTGATGAATTTGTGGGGGAGAGAGTGGTCATGCCATCCTATTCCTCTGCCATCTTGTTCCTTCTCTCTAATTTATTTATTTTAATTGGAGGCTAATTACTTTACAATATCGTATTGGCTTTGCCATACATTGACATGAATCTGCCCCGGGTGCACATATGTTTCCCATCTTGAACACCCCTCCCATCTCCCTCCCCATACCATCCTCAGGGTCACCCCAGTGCACCAGCCCTGAGTACCCTGTAATACCCTGCCTTAACACTGGCTGTGTGTTATCAAAAGAACCCAAATTCTACACACAGAATCTGGACTATGGGACAAGAGTTATGAGGCAAGGGTTATAAAGATGAATCTTAGTAAGTCTGCTTTTATCTATAGAGTAGTTGCTAAAGAAGTAAACATGCACAACTTTTTCCAAAGAACAGCCAAAGTCATTAAGTAGATAATCATTTTAAACTTTCAGTTTTTGAAATGAAGATCTTAGATCTCTGTGTGGTATTGGGATTCACAAAAATTATGGATGACTGATACTTAATCCCTTTCTGCCTTGTAGTAATAACTCTTTGGATTCATTCACAAAGAAAACGCAAAATAAAACAAATCGAAAAACTAATCAGATATAGAAACTAGGAAAATTTGTAACAGAAGCCATTAGACTTCTTGGTTCTAGACTCAATGTATCTGTACCTCAATTTCTCATTGTTAATTCTTGGAGCTTGGTTATCTTATTTCTACAGCCCCTTCCCATGCTGACAATATACACATTTTTAAATTCAAGAAACCAAATTTAAAAATATTGAGAATGGAAATAATTCTTGAAACTGTGTGTCCCACTTTGATATTTTCATATTGATTCAGATTTGTCTAGACTTTGTAAAGGCATTATATTCTGCTTCAGACAGAACAACTAAAACCTCTCTCTCTGGAAGTCTTGGGTCATATAGTATGTGCCTCCCATCACAGTACAGGGGAAGGTCTTTTCTCCCATTATGACAAGGCTGTGAGTTTGTTACTCTACGGGAAGAAAGAGGATTTAGTCAAGCTAAAGGGAAATCCTAAACCTCTGGCCTGGGGAATTGTGGAAAGAAGATATGAGACAGAGTTAGTTCAGTTTTGCTAAAAACTTTCCATTTCCCCAAAGAACTGCATTTCTGGTTTTTTCTATTGTTGTTACATGTAGAAGAGTTTAATAATCAACTGAATTTTTGAAGGAGAGAGAGACAAGAATATATATCTGATCATCCAAATTTCCATAATAGTAGGTGCATAGAAAATTCTGACTCTGAAAAGAGGAAACTTCTCAAACCAGAAAAACTAGAAGACTCTACACAAACCACTTCTTCTCAAGGTGGTCAGCTTTGGCAGATTGTGCTGCTGCTGTTATAATTTCTTGGACTACAGCTATATCCAAACACAAACCCATAATGTCACTTTGATCATCATTTTGGCCAAAACATCAATAGTTGTCTTTCTTTAAATAAAATGATTTTGTGCATGTAAAATAGTTTATTACTCAGATTTCTTCTCCTTGGAAACAGACCAGCTGATTAGAGACAAACCTCTGCTAAAAATGAAAATGCTTCCCAAGCTTAAAAGGTGAAAACTGTGGTCTTCACCACATGACACCATCCAAACTTAGTTTTTATTTCCCTGTATAAAGATTTCCATATATGTTTTTTCCCCAAAGAGCATAGAATTTTATTCAGGTTTTTAAAATTGTTATTAACAATGGTAACATTGGAAACTCTAACATGGCGAGGTTTATGACTATTTTTTCTGCTTTATTCTTTATTATCATATCATATATAGTGGAAAACTTTAATCATTTTTTTGAAGTATAGTTGATTTACAATGTTGTGTTAGTTTCAGGTGTATACAAAAGTAAATATATATATACAAATAAATATTTATATTTATTTCAGTAAATATATATATACTGAATCAGAAAAAATTTAAATGCTTTTTCCAGTTCTTTACAGATTTCATATATGCTTTAAAATAAGGTCTTAATGTAGAGCAGGTTCACTGACGAGCCCTGAAAGTGAAGAACTGAAACTGGCAAAGATACCTTATTACGTGAGTTCACAGATCCTGCCCTGAGGGTTTTCTCCAAAAGGTTTGGGGAACGCCTATGATTACAACAGAATCTTATTTTTTCTACCTTTGCATATCCTATCCTCACCTGGCTAGAGGACCCACAGCTTTCAGAGCATCTGGATAATTATTTTATATAATACTACGCATGTCTCTGGGCTCTTTCATTGTACTCAGATCTGCTTAGAGCTCTTGGGTTTTTGCTATTTAGATTAGTTCAGTTCAGTTCAGTCCAGTCCCTCAGTCGTGTCCGACTCTCCACGACCCCATGAATCACAGCATGCCAGGCCTCCCTGTCCATCACCAACTCCCGGAGTACACTCAAACTCATGTCCACAGAGTCAGCAATGCCATCCAGCGATCTCATTCTCTGTCATCCCCTTCTCCTCCCGCCCCCAACCTTTCCCAGCATCAGAGTCTTTTCCAGTGAGTCAACTCGTCGCATGAGGTGGCCAAAGTATTGCAGTTTCAGCTTTAGCATCAGTCCTTCCAATGAACACCCAGGATTTCTCTCCTTTAGAATGGACTGTTTGATCTCCTTGCAGTCCAAAGGACTCTCAAGAGTCTTCTCCAGCACCACCGTTCAAAAGCATCAATTCTTCGGCGATCAGCTTTCTCAACAGTCCAACCCTCACATCCATACATGACCACGGGAAAAACCATTGCCTTGACTAGACGGACCTTTGTTGGCAAAGTAATGTCTCTGCTTTTTAATATACTATCAAGGTTGGTCACAACTTTCCTTCCAAGGAGTAAGAGTCTTTTAATTTCATGGCTGCAATCAGCATCCTCAGTGATTTTGGAGCCCAAAAAAATAAAGTCTGACACTGTTTCCACTGTTTCCCCATCTATTTCCCATGGAGTGATGGGACCAGATGCCATGATCTTTGTTTTCTGAATGTTGAGCTTCAAGCCAACCTTTTCACTCTCCTCTTTCACTTTCATCAAGAGGCTTTTCAGTTCCTCTTCACTTTCTGCCATAATGGTAGTGTCATCTGCATATCTGAGGTTATTGATATTTCTCCCGGCAATCTTGATTCCAGCTGTGCTTCTTCTAGCCCAGCGTTCCTCATGATGTACTCTGCATATAAGTTAAATAAGCAAGGTCACAATATACAGCCTTGACGTACTCCTTTTCCTATTTGGAACCAGTCTGTTGTTCCATGTCCAGTTCTGACTGTTGCTTCCTGACCTGCATACAGGTTTCTCAAGAGGCAGGTCAGGTGGTCTGGGATTCCCATCTCTTTCAGAATTTTCCACAGTTTATTGTGATCCACACAGTCAAAGGCTTTGGCATAGTCAATGAAGCAGAAATAGATGTTTTTCTGGAACTCTCTTGCTTTCTCCATGATCCAGCGGATGTTGGCAATTTGATCTCTGGTGCCTCTGCCTTTTCTAAAACCTGCTTGAACATCTGGGAGTTCACGGTTCACATATTGCTGAAGCCTGGCTTGGAGAATTTTGAGCATGACTTTACTAGCATGTGAGATGAGTGCAATTGTGCAGTAGTTTGGGTTTTACTTTAATGAGGTGTTAGAACAGAAGAGGGGGTGTGTTTCATTTTTATTTTGATTGCCACACACTCTTCTAACATTTCCCCCCATGTTGAGCCCTCTGAAAGATGATAATCTCATTTCCTGCATCGTAAGAAAACTTCTTAACAGGTCAAGAATCATAATCAGGTTTAGACAGTTATTTTAGCCTTTCTTTTCCATATCACTGACATTAAACCCAAGCTGAGTCAAAATATGATGTGTTCCACGCGATCTTTTCAAATATCCTTGAAACAAGCACATGGTTTCAGTTCTGTGATGGAATAATTTGCTCCAAAGAATCTCAGCTTTCTGATCCTCCTTAACTGTCAGCATTGTATTTCTAAAAAATTCACCAAAGAAACTTTTCACTGGGCACAACCTTAAACAGCTAAATTTAGGGAGATGACCTGAGTCATGTATAAGAAATTCTAGAATCTTCCTCCCAAGACCCATGTAAGAAGAAAGGGACAAGGACTAAATAATAAAAAATATTTTCAAAGCCATTGGTTTCCAGATCCAAAATGGGAATATACTTTCTTCCCTGACTTAGAAATTGAAGAAAAGGACCAATTTAATTGTGCAATTTCCTACCCTGCCCTTGTGGTTGGATCTGAACCAGTATGACATGTAAGAAGTCTCAAAGGAGAGCAGAACAGTAGTGTTTTTAAATTCTTGGAACACCTGTTAACAGGTTATAAGCGGTTTATATATAGCAAGTAGAACTCCAGCCTTCACTTTGCTAGTATAAAAAAGACTCATTAAAACACATTATTTGCCAAAGTTTCATTACTCAAAAGAGTAGATGTAACTTTAAAGCCTTAGGCACTCTACAAACTGTAATTTCAAACTTTCCAAAAGACTTCTTGTAAATTTGGAGCTTAAATACAGTTCCCATCATTTTTTAGGCTAAAATTGTTTCTGAATTAATATCTGCTTAATTACAACAGTGATTAAATAAGTTATTTCTTAATGAGCCAGCACATTGCACACATACTTTGCTATCAGTATTTATACAGTCATCTCATAAGTATAATTGAGAGGTTAGCATAACATGTGTTCAGGAAAGTCAACAGGTAACTAGACTATTTAAAACAGAATAAAGATATTACATATTCCGTCACAGGAAACTTTCAATGAATATGGTAGACGGGTGAAACAGAGGAAACCTCCATTCCACCACAAATGAATAGAAATGCTAATAAAAATAAATACTAAGCACAACAAAAGAAAATGAAGCTGGGTGAAAACAGGGAAGAGCCACTCTCCTACATACCTGAAAAAAGAGACAACTCAAAGCCAGAAAGGCAAGCTGAGAGCAAATAGCCGCACATGGAAAGATGCAGATAGGGGCCCAACGAGTCTGGGTTTAACCTAAAAATTCAGGCCCAAGAAAAATGAGAGAATTGAACTGGGTCTTCTGAACAAAGCTGGGAGCACAAAGGGCTGCCCCAGCAGTATGCAAGATAAGGAATAAAAAATGCCTCTGCCCACTAGCCTGGGCTCACCTTAAGATCCCTATGAAGGAGAGAGTGGGGTGATTTAAGAGAGATTGCACTGAAGCATATTCTTTACCATATGTAGAATAGACGACCAATGGGAGTTTGGTGTATGACACAGGGCACCCAAGGCGAGTATGACCGTCTGGAGGAAGGCAGTGGGGCGGGATGAAGAGAACACATGTGTGCTTACTCATGCTGATGTGTGGCAAAGCCCATCACAGTACTTCAATGATCCTCCAATTTAAATAAATGAACAATTTCTTTAAAAAATAGTATCATACCTTCCTTCTGAGGCAATGGACAAAAGAAGAGTGTTTGTGAGCCATCAAAGTCTTCATCCTAGCCCACGCTGAAGTGTGGAGTCTTAATTCTCCTCTCAAGGGCCCAGAAATCCAAGAGTGACACATTAACCTAGACAGTAGTCTGGGACACTGAAATCCGTAGGGTCCTGACTCACACCAACTCCAAATGGCTCAACGGGGATACAGTAGCCCAGGGGACAATGCACCGCCAAGCAAGCTCTGCAGCAGATAAGCCAACAGCTCACCATGACCCATCACAAGAGGAACAAACCGCCGAACAAGGAGAGAACTGGCATCTCAAGCACTAGGAAGAATGAACCCATTTGGAAAAGTGTTGGAAATAAATGTTTACAATATTCAAAAAGAGAAGGAGAGCGAAAGATGCAGCACCACTGTCTCCAGATTGAGAGCACTGATCTCTCAAAGGAGAGAGCAGAGGGCAGAGCCCAGCTTTGTGGAAAGTGCACTACATGAGGAGCGCTCACTGGTCTGGCCTGAGCGCACAGTTTGCTTCCAGAGACTGAAATACCCACACCAGGAAACGCTGCTGGTTCCTGCAAGTGACATCAGGAATTATGTTGAACCACATATGGTTCAGTGGTCTTTTTCCTCAAGCTAGAAAGATTGCACTGACAAGAAGAAAAAGACAATCCAATCTTCTTTGACTTCTTGGCAAACTTCGGACTGGAAGTTTTATTTGCCATGTACCAGCTTTAATCCTCTTCCAAAGGTGAAACAAGAGGCCTTGGGGAAAATTTTGATTCTCAGCTCTTCCTCCCTAGTAAAATGACTCCTTTGTTGTAATTTTTTCCAGAACTGATAAATTCTATAAAGTTTTTTTCAAATCATGATTACCAAGTAGTTTTCTCTTTCCCTTGTTTCTGGTAATCTTCAAAGTAGAAAGAAATCCCCTAAACAGAGCCAGGAGTGTCATTCCTAAAGGTTGTTGGAAGATTCAATGATAGGGTAATCTCAGTGAAGGCTGGTTGCTTTCCTGCCTATCAGCTTTCAATCAATAATCTTGTGTTACATTGGCTTGGTTCATCTGAGAATCACAAACTATTTTTCATCTAAAGAATAGTCAAACCAGAAATTCCACTTCTGTATATATATCCAGAAAAAAGGAAAACCTAATTTGAGAAGAATAGATGCACGTCAAAGTCCATAGCAGTACTATTTGCAATTAGCCAAGATATGGACACAACCCAGGGCTTCTCAGGTAGCTCAGTGTTAAAGAATCCAACTGCCAAGCAGGAGACACGGCTTTGATCCCTGGGTCAGGAAGATTCCCCTGGAGAAGAAAATGACAGCCCACTCCAGTATTCTTGCCTGGAAAATCCCACGGACGGAGGAACCTGGCAGGCTATAGTCCATGGAGTCTCAAAGAGTCAGACATGACTTAGTGGTTAAACAGCAGCAGCAGCAGCAACAGGATACAACTCAAGTGTCCATCAGTAAACAAATGGATAAAGAAGATTGCTAAATATGTACAACAGAATATTATCCAGCCATTGAAAAGAAATTCTGCCATTTGCAGAAATGTAGATGGACCTAGAGAATATCATTCTTAGTGAAACAAATTAGCTAAAGAAATACCAATATTGTATGAAATCACTTATATGTGGAATCTAAAAATTAGTACAAATGAAGGCATATGGCAAAATAGAAGAGAGTCGCAGATACAGAAAACAAACTAGTGGTGAACAAAAGGGACAGAAAAGAAGGGAGGGGCAAATTTAGGGCATGGGAATAAAAGATACAAGCTACTATGTCAAAAATAGATAAGCAAGAAAGATATAACACAGGAAGTATAGCTATTATCTTGTAGTAGCTTTTAATGGAACTTAAACTACAAAAACACTGAATCACTATGCTGTACACCTGAAAATAATGGCATAAATCAACTATACTTCAACAAATTAATAATAAGTAGCCGAAAATACAAGACAGAGCTGATGAGTTTGCACAACCTCTTTGGACTCCCGCAGTCCTCAGTTATTTTATCATACTGCCTGTTATTAAAACGTGGGTGAGTTGCTGTTTGGCCAGCCAGCCATACAGGGAAGAGTAGGCCTCCAGAAAAATCCTAAGGGAACACTATATTAAGTATTTTCAGAATAAAACTTGAATATTATCAGAGGATAGTTGATTTTCATATTTTATGGATGAGACATAAACATATAACTGAGGATTAAATTGTATTGACTACCTAAGAGAGTCACAGCTTTCCTTCCAAGGAGCAAGCATCTTTTAATATCATGGCTGAAGTCATCATCTGCAGTGATTTTGGAGCCCCTCAAAATAAAGTCTCTCATTGTTTCCATTTGTTTCCCCATTTATTTGCCATGAAGTGATGGGACCAGATGGCATGATCATTGTTTTCTGAATGTTGAGCTTTAAGCCAACTTTTTCCCTCTCCTCTTTCACTTTCATCAAGAGGCTCTTTAGTTCTTCTTCACTTTCTGCCATAAGGGTGGTGTCATCTGAATATCTGAGGTTATTGACATTTCTCCCAGAAATCTTGATTCCAGCTTGTGCTTCCTCCAGCCCAGCATTTCTCATGATGTACCCTGCATATAAGTTAAATAAGCAGGGTGACAATATATGATCTTGACGTTCTCCTTTTCCTATTTGGAACTAGTCTGTTGTTTCATGTCCAGTTCTAACTGTTCCTTCTTGACCTGCATACAGATTTCTCAGGAAGCAGGTCAGGTGGTCTGGTATTCCTATCTCTTGAAGAATTTTCCAGTTTGTTGAGATCCAGATAGTTAAAGGCTTTGGCATAGTCAATAAAGCAGAAATAGATGTTTTTCTGGAACTCTTGCATTTTCTATGATCCAACAGACGTTGGCAATTTGATCTCTGGTTTCTCTGCCTTTTCTAAATCCAGCTTAAACATCTAGAAGTTCACAGTTCACATACTTTTGAAGCCTGGCATGAAGAATTTTGAGCATTCTCAAAATTTGCTAGCATGTGAGATGAGTGCAATTGTGTGGTAGTTTGAACATTCTTTGGCATTGCCTTTCTTTGGGATAGAAATAAAAACTGACCTTTTCCAGTCCTGTGGCCACTGCTGAGTTTTCCAAATTTGTTGGCATCATCTTTTAGGATTTGAAATAGCTCAACTGGAATTCCATCACCTCCACTAGCTTTGCTCATAGTGATGCTTCCTAAGGCCCATTTGAATTCACAATCCAGGATGTCTGCCTCTAGGTGAGTGATCACACCATCATGGTTATCTGGGTCATGAAGATCTTTTTTGTACAGTTCTTCTGTGTATTCTTTCCACCTCTTCTTAATATCTTCTGCTTTTGTTAGCTCCCTACCATTTCTGTCCTTTATCGAGCCCATCTTTGCATGAAATGTTCCCTTGGTATCTCTAGTTTTCTTAAAGAGATCTCTAGTCTTTCCCATTCTATTGTTTTCCTCTATTTCTTTGCATTGATCACTGAGGAAGGCTTGCTTATTTCTCCTTGCTCTTCTTTGGAACTCTGCATTCAAATGGGTATTTCTTTCCTTTTCTCCTTTGCCTTTGCTTCTCTTTTCTCTTTTCTTTTCTTCTTTTCTCCTTGGAAGAAAAGCTATGACCAAACTAGACAGCATATTAAAAAGCAGAGACATTACTTTACCAACAAAATTCCTCCTAGTCAAAGCTGTGGTTTTTTCAGTAGTCATGTATGGATGTGAGAGTTGGACTAAGAAGAAAGCTGAACGCAGAAGAATTGATGCTTTTGAACTGTGGTGTTGGAGAAGACTCTTGAGAGTTCCTTGGACTGCAAGGAGATCCAACCAGTCCATCCTAAAGGAAATCAGTCCTGAATATTCATTGGAAGGACTGATGCTGAAGCTGAAACTCCAATACTTGGCCACCCAATGCAAAGAACTGATTCATTTGAAAAGACCTTAATGCTGGGAAAGATTGAAGGCAAGAGGAAAAAGGGATGACAGAAGATGAAATGGTTGGATGGCATCACCAACTTGATTGACGTGAGTTTAAGTAAGCTCTGGGAGTTGGTGATAGACAGGGAGGCCTTTCACACTGCAGTCCATGGGGTTGCAAAGGGTCGGACACGACTGAGCAACAGAATTGAATTGAACTGACTGAACCTAAGAGAGTACCCACCCAACAAAATGTTCTATCCCTATATATCTAATCACTTTCTTGAATACAGAGGAGACTCTAATCCAAAATATGATCCAAAAATGAATGTTAGGTGGGAGTGATTAATATAAAGTTAGTATTCAGCAGAGCTGACAATGTTGATAGATGGCAGCTTGTTAAATAACTAATGTGGTATTGTGTTATAAAGACAAATTTCCATTCAGTAAAAAACCCTGAGATAAGATGAAGCTTAATCATCATTATGAACATGTATCAGGAATAAGTAGATATCAAGCACTACACATATTTAATTGAAACTCAAAAAACTTAGAAATGACTGTGCTTCAGATTTCGACCTTAAAAAGCTTCAGGAAATTACAGAAGGACCCTGGAATTACCAGCTAGAACAAAAGAAGAAAAAACTGTCATTATCCTTAGGAGAAATCAGAAGCAACATTTCCCCTGGGCACCCACTCCAGCAAGTCGTGTACTTATCACATCTGATACATCAAGTCATATCACTCACAACCCCCCGGTCCAAACTAATAGCATGCCCTCAGAAACTACTAGGAAATTTAGCTTAATTTCTTTTACTATTCTTGCTTTAATAGTCATGATACCTTAACAGGGCCTCACATGTTTCTTTGTAACTATTCTGAGAGAATAACAAAGAAATTCCACGTTTTGAGTTAGAAAGAGAAAAACAAATATCATATATGAACACATACATATGGTATCTAGAAAAAGAGTACTGACAAACCTATTTACAGAGAAGAAACAGAGACACAGACATCGAGAATGGTCTAGTGGACACAGCAGGGGAGGGAAGGGTAGGTCAAATTGAGAAAGTAGCATCGGCGTACACACAGTATCAGCTGTAAAATAGGCAATTAGCGGGATCAGAGAAGGCAATGGCAAGCCACTCCAGTATTCTTGCCTAGAAAATCCCAGGGACAGGGGAGCCTGGTGGGCTTCCGTCTATGGGGTCACACAGAGTCGGACACGACTGAAGTGACTTAGCAGCAGCCATATAACACAGGGAGCCCGGCCTGGTGCTCTGGGATGAACTAGAGGGGTAGGATTGAGGGGGAGGGAGGTTCAAGACAGATAGGATATGTATAAAAATTATAACTGATTTGTGTTGTTCAGCAGAGTCTACTGCAACACTGTAAAGCAATAATCCTCCAATTTAAAAAAAAGCCATGTTCTTTCATGACACTGAGATTAATCAGAAAGTCTGTTGACTGTGTAAAGATTTAAGGAAAAGTAGGCCTAAAAGTTTTACTTAAAACTCTGAGAAGGCAGTGGAAAACCAAAAAAAAAAAAAATCAAGACTAGTCACAACAATATCTCCATCAATTGTTCTTAAATGATCAGACTTTACCATCTGGAATCAATTGCCCTGTGATGGAGAAACAGATGTTCTATCAAGGTTGCTTTGTGATCAAACAGGCCAAGAGGAAGGGTAGGGCCAGCTCCTGAAACACGCAAAGCCCTGGCCAGAATGGAGAAAATGATAAAGTAGATTGTCTTTGGCCAGAAGTGAAATGAGCAAGGGTAGGAGTTATGTTTTGGCTCACTCATAAGCCATCAGTCCTGTAGCTGACCAAGAATCACCTCCACAGTTAGTCCTTATGTTTCTGATATATAAGAGAATTATAAGCTTATCATTACTATATGTAATTCCTCTAGATATATATTCCATGAGGGCAGTGACTTTCATTGATTTTGTGCCTTGCATGAAGTAGGCCCTCATGGATGGATGGATAAAGTTGCTTACCACTGAACAACACCCTTGGCTTGTATGCCTCTCTTGTCCCTTTTAGGCTGATACCGGCCACATCCAAAGCCCCTGAGAATCCAGTATCTCGGTTTAGAAGGATGCTGTGAAAGCTGCAAGCTGAGGATGGAAAACACAACTGTGTGGGTTGCTCCATGGAGATGTGACACTGATTTCTGACCTAAGTTGAAGTCCACTTTACCACTACAACGTGAGTTATCGGGATTTTATAAATTTTACTCTACCTGCTATTTAAAAATTAAGTCAATTATTTACAGGCAGATAATTCTAGAGTTTTAAACTGAAGTATGGAGCTGCTCTTCATTTTCTGTCCTTTTTTTTAAATAAAGGAACATAAGTTCAGAAGAATGTGAAGAAAAGCAAAAGATAAATTTTGCACGTATTTAAGTAATTTTTCTCTTTTATATTTGGTAAAATGGTGAATTATTGGCTCTCAAGAATTAAAGCAAACTTGCATTTCTGGGATAACTCCTACTTTGTTACTATCTGATATGTTTTTACATGTTATTGGATTTAATATGCTGATGTCTTACGAAGAATTTGGTATCTGTATTCATGAGAAATATTGGTTTGCAATTTTCTTCCCTGTTTTGTAGTATCTTTGATAGGTTTTAGCATCAGAGGTCGGAGAAGGCAATGGCAAGCCACTTCAGTACTCTTGCCTAGAAAATCCCATGGATGGAGGAGTCTGGTAGGCTGCAATCCGTGGGGTCGCTAAGGGTTGGACACGACTGAGCGACTTCACTTTCACTTTTCACTTTCACACATTGGAGAAGAAAATGGCAACCCACTCCAGTGTTCTTGCCTGGAGAATCCCAGGGATGGGGGATCCTGGTGGGCTTCCGTCTATGGGGTCACACAGAGTCGGACATGACTGAAGTGACTTAGCAGCAGCAGCAGCAGCAGCATCAGAGGTATGCTGGCCTCATAAAACAGATTTGGATATATTCCCATCTCCTTTATTTTCTGAGAAAGTTTGTATAAGATTGGTCTTTCTTTCTCAAATATGTACTAAAATTCAGCACTGAAATCATCTGGGCCTGGAGTTTCTTAGAGTCGAAGACCAGTTTTGAGAACACAGTTTACTCTTACCCAACTCACCTGAGAGAATGAATAACATCTTCTCTTGGCATCTCATTTAAAACTTTTGAGCCACTGTTATTCAATCATCAGTGATGGTGACCAGGAATAACAACTTGTGAATTACTGGGATCAGAAATAGATACGATGTTCATAGGAAAAAATGTTCCATTTTCTATTTCGGATGAAAGATGACCTGATTAGACCAGAGAATTAAAAGCCCAGTTGCTGCTGCTGCTGCTGCTAAGTCACTTCAGTCATGTCCGATTCTGTGTGACCCCATAGACGGAAGCCCACCAGGCTCCCCCATCCCTGGGATTCTCCAGGCAAGAACACTGGAGTGGGTTGCCATTTCCTTCTCCAATGTGTGAAAGTGAAAAGTGAAAGTGAAAAGTGAAAGTGAAGTCACTCAGTCGTGTCCGACCCTTAGCGACCCCACGGATTGCAGCCTACCAGACTCCTCCATCCATGGGATTTTCTAGGCAAGAATACTGGAGTGGCTTGCCATTGCCTTCTCCGAAAAGCCCAGTTAGGTAATCCAAATCCAAATCCAGCAAGTCAAGGCTTGGGTGACCAACACTTCCAATGTTTTTCAAAGTACACACAGTATAATTTGTCTTTTTTGTCCCTGGCACTCTGATTACTACCCATGTTCCTAATTTAGAGCAAAAAATAAAACATCACCAAGTCAGTCAGTGCATTGAAATCAGTTCAATGAAGTAAAAACTGCCAAGAGCAGGCAGATTTGTATTATAGATATATATAATTTCTGGTTTTAACCCCCTATTCCCAAATCCAAGTCAAATTTTCAGGACTCTATTTCACTTACGCATATAGCCAATGAATGCAAATGACTCCATAAAAAAGAGATTATGTATACTTTCAATGTATCATTTTGTATATTTTTCCATCCTCAATTATAAGTCTCAACAAACAAAACCTTTGGTCTACCTGTTGTTCAGTGTCCAAGTTGTTTCTGAGTCTTCGTGACCCCACAGACTGCAGCACACCAGGCTTCCGTGTCTCTCACCATCTCTCGGAGTTTGCACAAATTCTTGTCCATTGAATCAGTGATACCATCCAACCATCTCATCCTCTGCTACTTTCTTCTCCTTCTGCCTTCAGTCTGTCCCAGCATCAGGGTCTTTCCCAATGAGTCAGTTCTTTGTATCAGGTGGCCAAAGTATTGGAGTTTCAGCTTCAGCATCAGTCCTCCCAGTGAATATTCAGAGTTGATTTCCTTAAGATTGACTGGTTTGATCTCCTTGCTGTCCAAGGGACTCTCAAGAGTCTTCTCCAAGCATCAATTCTTTGGTGTTCTGCCTTCTTCATGGTTCAGCTCTCACATCTGTACGTGACTACTGGAAATACCATAGCCTTGGTCTATGTAAAGGACTATAAAATGCACTAAGTCACTTCAGTCGTGTCCGACTCTGTGTGACCCCATAGACGGAAGCCCACCAGGCTCCCCTGTCCCTGGGATTCTCCAGGCAAGAACACTGGAGTGGGTTGCCATTTCCTTCTCCAATAAAATGCATTAGATTGAACATATCAAAAGCCACTCAAAGGTGTTCCTACCAAAGGACAAAACATGGCTGTAAAGAAATAAGATTGAATTGTAATAAATAAACTAAAATATTTTCATTTCTTCTGTTAGCTGCATACTTATTCCAGTGAGCATACAGTTTTAAGTAAGGAACCCTACTCTTAGAATGCCTATGGAAGCTACACCCATTCTCCTCAGTGGAGTGATTTGGGTCACAGTTAACAGATGAGAGGCAGCACTTGTAGCTCAAATGGTAAAGACTCTGCCTGTGATGCAGGAGACCAGGCTTCAATCCCTGGATTGGGAAGTTCCTCTGGAGAAGGGAATGGCAAGACACTCCAGTATTCTTGCCTGGAGAATTCCATGGACAGAGAAGCCTGGAGTGCTACAGTTCACAGGGCCACGAAGAGCCAGATAGGACTGAGCGACCAACACACTAACAGATGAGAGCCATCCCTGACCGTGTTGGACAATCTCCACTTGCCCCTCCAGAATTACTCTCCGCACCTCCCACTTAGCCTGTGTCCCGCAAGACTGGTCTGCATGGGCTGTATTAAGGCTCCCCGGTTGTCCTGTTTTCTCTCAGGTTTGACCAAAGGGAAGTACTGTCGGAAACCGGAAGGCAGGGACTTCCCAGTGGTCAGTGCAGGGCGCAAAGATTCAATTCTTGGTCAGGGAACTAAGGGTCCCACATACTGCACAGCACAGTCAAAATATATTAAATTTTTAGCAAATTGGAAGGTAAAGAGAACGAGCTCAGAGATGTGGTTTTCTTCCTCCTCCAAAGTCCCCAGCTCCAGAGAGTGTGAGCGCTCCCCCATCCCTTGTTGATTTCCCATTATCCTTCTCACATATTTTGTAAATAGACCCTTTATTAAAGACTCCTCAACCACACACACACACACACACAGTGTAAGTTGGCAATATGTTTCTTGCCCAAACACTAATTAATAAAGGAGTCAAGTCTGCTGAACAAAGTGGGTGATCAAGCTGGGTAACATGTCTTTTAGCACAAAAGATAGACTATATAATCATGAGAATAGTTTTTGGAATCGCTCATTCATTGGCTCTGAAGTACTTTCCAAAACAGAAGTTCAAAATTGTTTATAGCATATTCCAAAGCTGTTGAATTTCTGGATGTTTGCTGCTTTTAAACATCTCAAGACATTATCATCACATTTTGTGATTTTTTTAAAATGCATACTTCTCATTTAAAAAATAGGTACTTTGGAATTTCTGAATATAAAATCAAATTCGGGGTTAATACTGGTCCAGACAGTAAAACCAGGAAATAGCTTATTGCTAAAAAGAGAGAGGGAGAGAGAGAAAAAAAAATGAGAAAGAGATGTTTGAGAATAGATTGAACATAACAGGACACAAAGAAAGAAAGAAAATTGTTTCCAACAAACACTTCATTAAGTAGATGTAAGTAAAATGTTCATGTTGTAAGAAATGGGTTGTCTTTGTAAAATCTGCATATGGTTGCAGAATCCTTGGTTTCTTTAGACTCTTAAAAAAAAAAAAAGTTTTCTGTTTTTAAAGGACTCAGACAAAGAGTTGAAACGTGACCTAGTGGCCAGTTCCCTATTTGGAGCCAGTTAATTTCATAAAGCTGGTGTTAAGCTATTCTCCTTCTTTCCTCTGAACATAATGTACTATATTGAGCTGTTATTGTGGCTTAAAAATACATGACGAACATTTTGAATGTTCTCAGTGTTTTTAATTTAGATTTCCACAATCATAGAAACTAGAGATGGAAAAACTAGGATTCTTCCTCTTAATATAAACCGTAGACCGAGGTTTGGGGCTTGGTTCCTTTTTTTCTGATTAATGAGGCTGGGGAGAGGGAGTGTGAAGAAAACCCTCTGGGCCATTGCTTCCATTATTTCAGGATTTCTGAACTAGTGTTATCTCTTTCATGGAGCACCATTACTTCAGTAATTTATCCTAAAGGCCTAACAAATAATGTCTCTCTCTTGGCATTACATTTTAAACTTATTGGTTGACAGAGGCTATGTCTCTATAAACTGCAGTATATTTGAGCAAAGGATGTTGTCACTGCAATTAACTATAATATCAGATTGGCCTTAAAAAGGCAGCAACCATGGAATTCTCTAATCCCTTGTCTTTGGGGCCATAGAGACAACAAAATCCAGCCTATCTTTTAGTCATATTTAATTCATATGATGGAATATTGGCACACATAAAATCCTATGTAGCTTATTTTGTTAACAATGATCTATATCTTTAATTCCTTTAATCTGCTCATTGCTCAATGTTTCCTTTTTTTTCTACTTGGAGCAAATGGTCTTTTAAATCCTCTATTCCTTTGGAGATTCTCCTAGTTTTGCTTTCTTTTCTCAAGTACAGCTTCATCTTAAACTCATATAGCTGAAAGGAACCTTGTAAATCATCTAGTTGCTCATCTCATTTCAAATATTAGGAAATTAAACCCAAAAAGTGATTTGCTATTATTATGCTCAAACTTTCTCCTGATATTCACTAACAAGGTATAATGTACTGCACTTTAAACAATAACATTTGAAAAAGAATATAACCAACTTTCTAGGGGTTTCAGCCAAGTTTTTTTAACAGTTTGAAATTCTACTAAAATGGCCTATTTATTTCAAATTGGTTATTTCAAAACCAAACTCATAGTTAAGACTGTCTCATTTCAATGTAAACTGATAGCAGATCAAGACTGATTCAGCCCTGATCAAATGCTATGTTCAGTTCAGTTCAGTTGCTCAGTCGTGTCCGACTCTTTGTGACCCCATGAACCGCAGCACGCCAGGCCTCCCTGTCCATCACCAACTCCCAGAGTTCACCCAAACCCATGTCCATTGAGTCGGTGATGCCATCCAACCATCTCATCCTCTGTCGTCCCCTTCTCCTCCCTCCTGCCCCCAATCTTTCCCAGCATCAGGGTCTTTTCAAATGAGTCAGCTCTTCACATCAGGTGGCCAAAGTATTGAAGCTTCAGCTTCAACATCAGTCCTTCCAATGAACAACCAGGACTGATCTCCTTTAGGATGGACTGGTTGGATCTCCTTGCTTCCAAGGGACTCTCAAGAGTCTTCTCCAGCACCACAGTTCAAAAGCATCAATTCTTCAGCACTCAGCTTTTTTTTATAGTCCAACTCTCACATCCATACATGATCACTGGAAAAACCATTGCCTTGACTAGACGAACTTTTGTTGACAAAGTAATGTCTCTGCTTTTTAATATGCTGTCGAGGTTGGTCATAACTTTCCTTCCAAAGAGTAAGCATCTTTTAATTTCATGGCTGCAGTCACCATGTGCAGTGATTTTGGAGCCCAGAAAAATAAAGTCGGCCACTGTTTCTACTGTTTCCCTATCTATTTGCCATGAAGTGATGGGACCAGATGCCAAATCTTAGTTTTCTGAATGTTGAGCTTTAAGCCAACTTTTTCACTCTCCTCTTTCACTTTCATCAAGAGGCTCTTCAGTTCCTCTTCACTTTCTGCCATAAGGGTTGTGTCATCTGCATATTTAAGGTTATTGATATTGATTCCAGCTTGTGCTTCCTCCAGTCCAGCATTTCTCATGATGTACTCTGCATATAAGTTAAATAAGCAGGGTGACAATATACAGCCTTGACATACTCCTTTTCCTATTTGGAACCAGTCTGTTGTTCCATGTCCAGTCCTAACTGTTGCTTCCTGACCTGCACACAGGTCTCTCAAAGGCAAGTCAAGTGGTCTGGTATTCCCATCTCTTTCAGAATTTTCCACAGTTTATTGTGATCCACACAGTTAAAGGCTTCGGCATATTCAATAAAGCAGAAATAGATGTTTTTCTGGAACTCTCCTGCTTTTTCGATGATCCAGTGGATGTTAGAAATTTGATCTCTGGTTCCTCTGCGTTTTCTAAAACCAGCTTGAACATCTGGAAGTTCGTGGTTCACGTATTGCTGAAGCCTGGCTTGGAGAATTTTAAGCATTACTTTACTAGTGTGTGAGATGAGTGTAATTGTGCGGTAGTTTGAGCATGCTATGTTAGCTAGCTATATTTTCATATATGTCTCACTTCCTCCTTACCAGATATATAATATATATGTTATATATATCATTATATTATCACTGTGGATGCTGATTGCAGCCATGAAATTAAAAGATGCTTACTCCTTGGAATGAAAGTTATGACCAGCCTAGATAGCATATTAAAAAGCAGAGACATTTCTTTGCCAACAAAGGTCCGTCTAGTCAAGGCTATGGTTTTTCCCGTGGTCATGTATGGATGTGAGAGTTGGACTGTGAAGAAAGCCGATCGCCGAAGAATTGATGCTTTTGAACTGTGGTGCTGGAGAAGACTCTTGAGAGTCCCTTGGACTGCAAGGAAATCCAAGCAGTCCACTCTAAAGGAGATCAATCCTGGGTGTTCATTGGGAGGACTGATGCTAAAGCTGAAACTCCACTAGTTTGGCCACCTCATGCAACGAGTTGACTCACTGGAAAATACTCTGATGCTGGGAGGGATTGGGGGTAGAAGAAGACGGGGACGACATAGAATGAGATGGCTGGATGGCATCACCGACTTAATGGACATGAGTTTGAGTGAACTCCGGGAGTTGGTGACGGGCAGTGAGGCCTGGCATGCTGTGGTTCATGGGGTCGCAAAGAGTCGGACATGACTGAGCGACTGAACTGAACTGCTAATATATAATGTTATATAATATATGATTATATAATATAATAATATAAAGTATATAATAATATATAATATGAATAATGATATATAATATATAATATGTAATATATAGCATATTATATATAGAATTAAATTATAGTATATTATATATTATATAATATTGTATAATATGTCATATATTATATTTTAACTATATATTTATAATTTATAATTATAATTATATAATTTTATTTTTTATTTTTTGATTATATATTCATAATATATAATTGCATATTATATATTATATAATTATATATTTTATATAATATAATATATAATTATATAATATAACATATAAATATGTATTCAAAAATTAAAAATAAAATTATATAAATTATTATAATTATAAATTATAAATATATAATTAAAATATATGACATATTATAATATACAATATTACAGTATATAGTATATTATAATATACATTTATAGTATATATTATAAATATATTATTATAAATTATATAATATATATTATTATATATATTTTAAATATTATATATATAAATATATATTATATATATTATATTAATATATAATATATTTCTATATATTTATAATATATAATTGTATATTATATATTATATAATTATATATTTTATATACTCTAATATATAATATAACATATAAATATATAATCAAAAAATAAAAAACAAAATTATATAAATTATTATAATTATAAAGTATAAATATATAATTAAAATATAATATATGATACATTATAATATGCAATATTATGTAATATATAATATAGTATATTATAATATATATAATATATATTAATTATTATTGTATTATGTAATATATAACATGTAATATATTATATATTATTATAATAATTATATAATATATAACATATACATTATGTATTATATATATTTATTATCATTATAATAATATATATTATGTTATATATTACATAATACAATAATAATTAATATATATTATATTATATTATAATAATATAACTATAATATAATATAATTTATTAATATGATCAATATACTATATATTATATAATATATAATTAATATAATAGTGTAATATATATTTATTATATAATAGTTTTATATATAATTATATAACATATGTAGTTCAATTATAACTTACAGTTTATAATTATAGCTTATAAGGCCATTTGACAGGTCAGTAGGTTTAGAATTTGCCAGTGCCTGTTAATTTTACTTAATTTCACTTCACGATGAAATTTTGCTGAGTAAATAGAATAAGGGAATCACAAAATTATTGATTATAGGCTTTTTTAAAAATATTGCCTAAAATAGGAGAAGAATGGAGTTGAAGGTAAGACAACAATTCTAGATTAAACAGAATTTTAGAAAGGCAAGTACTGACTAAATGTATAGAATGAAAAAGGAGTCTTAAAAATAATTATTTTATTCTTTATGGATATCAGTTTTTCCAGTAGTCATGTATGTATGTTAGAGTTGGACCATAAAGAAGGGTGAGCACGGAAGAATTGATGCTTTCGAACGGTGGTGATGGAAAAGACTCTTTAGAGTTACTTTGACAGCAAGGAGATCAAATCAGTCAATCCGAAAGGAAATCAACCCTGAATATTCACTGGAAGGACTGATGTTGAAGCTGAAGCTCCAATACTTTGGCCACCTGATGCAAAGAACTGACTCATTGGAAAAACCCTGATGCTGGGAAAGATTGAGCGCAGGAGAAGGGGATGACAGAGAATGAGATGGTTGGGTGGCATCATCAGCTCAGTGGACATGAGTCTGAGCAAATTCCAGAAGATAGTGAAGGACAGAAAACCCTGGCATGCTGCAGTCCATGGGGTCACAAAGTCAGAAATGATTTGGCGACTAAACAACAAAATTTCCTATAAAACACAGAAAATTGTTGATGGGCTTTACTAAAGGAAGATTGTAGTACTCAAAGTACAAATTGGAATTAAAAGAGCAAAATAAATAGTTTGAAGGATTTACAAAAAGTATTCCATGCTCTGACCACAAATGGGTACAGTTTCCTGTATCATTTGAGAAATGAAACTGTCTTCTCTCTCAATGAACATCTCTTTTCCCAAATGGCTTCTTTGTGCTTATTTTTGTTTTTTTAATTTTTACAATTTTGTGTTGGTTTCTGCCATACAGTAATGCAAATCAGCCGTAATTACACATATATCACTTCCCTCTCGAGCCTCCCTCCCCTCCCGCCCCATCCCTCTAGGCCATCCCAGAGCACCAGACTGGGCTCCCTGTGCTGCACAGCAGCTTCTCACCAGCTATCCACCTTACACACGACAGTGTGTATAAACTGATGCCATTTTCTCCATTTTTCCCACTCTTTCCCTCCCCCACTGTGCCCACTAGTTCAGTCCATTCTCTGAATCTGCATGTCCATTCTTTCTCTGCAAATAGATTCATTAATACCATTTTTCTAGATTCCATATATATGTTGTAATATGCTATATTTTAGATGACATCACCCTTATGGCAGAAAGCGAAGAGCTAAAGAGCCTTTTGATGAAGTGAAAGAGGAGAGTGAAAAAGTTGGCTTAAAACTCAACATTCAGAAAACTAAGATCATGGCATCCGCTCCCATCACTTCATGGGAAATAGATGGGGAATCAATGGAAACAGTGGCTGACTCTATTTTGGGGGGCTCCAAAATCACTGCAGATGGTGATGGCACCCATGAAATTAAAAGACGCTTGCTCCTTAGAAGAAAAGCTATGACTAACCTAAACAGCATATTAAAAAGCAGAGACATTACTTTGTCAACAAAGGTCTGTCTAGCCAAAGCTATGGTTTTTCCAACGGTCATGTATGGATGTTGTAAAGAAAGCTGAACACTGAAGAACTGATGCTTTTGAATTGTGGTGTTGGAGAAGACTCTTGAGAGTCCCTTGGACTACAGGGAGACCAAACCAGTCAATCCTAAAGGAAATCAGTTCTGAATATTCATTGGAAGGACTGATGCTGAAGCTGAAACTTCCATACTTTGGCCACCTGATGCGAAGAACTGACTCACTGGGAAAGACCCTGATGCTGGGAAAGGTTGAAGGCAGGAAGAGAAGAGGACAACAGAGAATGAGATGGTTGGATGGCATCACCGACTGAATGGACATGAGTTTGAGCAAGCTCCTGCAGTTGGTGATGGACAGGGAGGCCTGGCGTGCTGCGATTGATGGGGTCACAAAGAGTCGGACATGACTGACCGACTGAACTGAACTGAACTGAAGTATGGTTGAAAGGGGTTTATTGTGAAAATAAAAAACACTCCTCCCATCCCTATCACTTTCCCTCTCACTCAGGAAATTCCATGATTTAGAGACGGCCCTGCCTCAAGAACCAGGAACAAAGACTAAAATACATATTTCTTATTATATCACAAGATCACATTGGAATAAAAGGGATGATGGGAGATGAAACAGCGGAGGAAACAGGTGTCCAAATATGAAAGGATCTTATTAAAGTTATATGCATCCAGCAATCATTAGGGAAATACTGAAACATTCCAAGGGAGTGATAAAGTCATCTTTGCGTTTTCCAGCGAGCCTTCTAGGAACAGTGTGGACTGTGGATGGAGACGCGAGAAACTGAAGCCAGCGCCAGTGAGTACTGGGACAGCTACGGCGGTGCCACTGAAGAGGCACAGGCGGATGGCAGAGATGGCAGACAGGGAGAGTTTGTGGACTCCACTGGACACCTGATGAGATGAGCAAAGGGAGGAAGAAAGTAAGGATCACTCTTAGACTTCAAGCTTAAGTGACCAGCTGGACAGTGACCCAAGTAGTCAAGCACCCAGTAGAGACTAAGAAGGACTGGCTTTCGGGCAGAAGTCAGTGAGAACTCTTTTGGACTTGCTGACATCCCAGTGAATCATTCCAGTAGACATGCTAAGGAGGAAACTAGACATTATCTGGAGCTCAGAAGAAATACCTTACAGGAGATAAAGCTTTGGGAGTTATAGGCCTGTGGTTAGCCGTGGAAATAGTGAGTACTTCTAAAAGGTAAAAAGATATGACGCAGCCTCTTTGGAGCAAGCATGCATGGAGACCCCTCTTCACCCTTAAGAAGGAAGCCTAATTGGAGGGGACACGCCTGAGGGGGCTCCTCACTCTTGACAGAGCTCTGTGGCTCAGAGGACAGGAGCCTGCATCTGCGTTAAGGAGTTTTCGGCAACATGGCTCTTAGGAAGCAGGTGTGCTCAGAGGAAGGCTTCTAACGTAAAGGCTTCCTGTATAATGGACACCATCATAACTGCACCACCAGTGTAGAGTCGAAACTGCTCCATGTGAAACCTGAATTATAGTATGTAGTGACACACGCAAGCTTTTGTATACAGAAAATCCTCATCACTCCAGATTCTTTGTTTGCAAATTCATTAACTCAAATTTATAACCTCAAAGTCAACACTCACAATATTTTTGTGGTCATTTGTGGACATGCATGGAGTGTCAAAAACTTGAGTCCCTGACGTACACAACGCCAACCAAAGTTGAACAGTTGATAGTCTCCCTTCTTGTCTCCATTCTCATGCTGTAAGTAAGTGTCCTTTTCAAGGCAGTTAGTATCATATCTTTTGGTAATTTAGCTGTTTAAAAATGGTCCCAGCATAGTGGTGAAGTGTGGCTATAATGTGCCTTATGGAGAAAATATTGGTGTTAGATAAGCTTCATTCAGGCATGAGCTATACAGCGCTGTTGGCTATGAGTCCAACGTTAATGAATCAATAATATATATTAAATAAGGTGTCTTTGAATAGAAACACACACGAAACAATTGACCGGTTTATGAAAGTGTGACCGGAGGCTTGCAGGAGCCCAACTGTGCGTTTTCCCTTGGAGCACACGCATGTTCAGTTATGCCCAGCTCTCTGCAGGCCCACAGGCTATAACTACCAGACTCCTCTGTCCACTGAATTTTCCAGGCAAGAATACCGAAGCAGGTTGCCATTTCCTCCTCCAAGGGATCTTTTTGACCCAGGAACTAAACCCGCATCTTTGATTGGCAGGCAGATTCTTTACCACTGTGCCACCAGCAATGGTTTGCTATTCACTAATCCAGTGTTCACAGTGACTGAATAGGATATAATTACCGCAAATAACAAGGATTAACCATATTTGCAGGAGTCTAGAATGAGCCAAGAGCCACACCAGTCCTAAATGAAGCTCCTAATTTATTTAAAACAGCTCATTATACACTTACCTAAGGTTCAGGGTAGTTCAGTTCAGTTCAGTTCAGTCGCTCAGTCGTGTACGATTCTCCGCGACCCCATGAATCACAGCACGCCAGGCCTCCCTGTCCATCACCAACTCCAGGACTACACTCAAACTCATGTCCGCAGAGTCGGTGATGCCATCCAGCCATCTCATTCTACGTCATCCCCTTCTCCTCCCGCCCCCAACCTTTCCCAGCATCAGAGTCTTTTCCAGTGAGTCAACTCGTCGAATGAGGTGGCCAAAGTATTGCAGTTTCAGCTTTAGCATCAGTCCCTCCAATGAACATCCAGGATTGATCTCCTTTAGAATGGACTGGTTGGATCTCCTTGCAGTCCAAGGGACTCTCAAGAGTCTTCTCCAACACCACAGTTCAAAAGCATCGATTCTTCGGCGATCAACTTTCTTCACAGTCCAACTCTCACATCCATACATGACCATGGGAAAAACCATTGCCTTGACTAGACGGACCTTGGTTGGCAAAGTAATGTCTCTGCTTTTTAATATACTGTCAAGGTTGGTCATAATTTTCCTTCCAAGGAGTAAGCGTCTTTTAATTTCCTGGCTGAAATCAGCATCTGCAGTGATTTTGGAGCCCCCAAAAATAAAGTCTGACACTGTTTCCACTGTTTTTCCATCTATTTGCCATGAAGTGATGGGACCAGATGCCATGATCTTAGTTTTCTGAATGTTGAGCTTCAAGCCAACCTTTTCACTCTCCTCTTTCACTTTCATCAAGAGGCTTTTTAAAAGCTCCTCTTCACTTTCTGCCATAAGGGTAGTATCATCTGCATATCTAAGATTATTGATATTTCTCCTGGCAATCTTGATTCCAGCTTGTGCTTCTTCCAGCCCAGCGTTCCTCATGATGTACTCTGCATATAAGTTAAATAAGCAAGGTGACAATATACAGCCTTGACGTACTCCTTTTCCTATTTGGAACCAGTCTGTTGTTCCATGTCCAGTTCTAACTGTTGCTTCCTGACCTGCATACAGGTTTCTCAAGAGGCAGGTCAGGTGGTCTGGGATTCCCATCTCTTTCAGAATGTTCCACAGTTTATTATGATCCACACAGTCAAAGGCTTTGGCATAGTCAATGAAGCAGAAATAGATGTTTTTCTGAAACTCTCTTGCTTTCTCCATGATCCAGCGGATGTTGGCAATTTGATCTCTGGTTCCTCTGCCTTTTCTAAAACCTGCTTGAACAACTGGGAGTCCACGGTTTACATACTGCTGAAGCCTGGCTTGGAGAATTTTGAGCATGACTTTACTAGCATGTGAGATGAGTGCAACTGTGCGGTAGTTTGAGCATTCTTTGGCATTACCTTTCTTTGGGATTGGAATGAAGACTGACCTCTTCCAGTCCTGTGGCCACTGCTGAGTTTTCCAAATCTGCTGGCATATTGAGTGCAGCACTTTCACAGCATCATCTTTCAAGACTTGAAATAGCTCAACTGGAATTCCATCACCTCCACTAGCTTTGTTCGTAGTGATGCTTTCTAAGGCCCACTTGACTTCACATTCCAAGATGTCTGGCTCTAGGTCAGTGATCACGTTATCGTGACTATCTTGGTCATGAAGATCTTTTTTGTACAGTTCTTCTGTGTATTCCTGCCACCTCTTCTTAATATCTTCTGCTTCTGTTAGGTCCATACCATTTCTGTCCTTTATCGAGCCCATCTTTGCATGAAATGTTCCCTTGGAATCTCTAATTTTCTTGAAGAGGTCTGTTGTTTTCCTCTATTTCTTTGCATTGATCACTGAGGAAGTCTTTCTTATCTCTCCTTGCTATTCTTTGGAACTCTGCATTCAGTTGCTTATATCTTTCCTTTCTCCTTTGCTTTTCTCCTCTCTTCTTTTCACAGCTATTTGTAAGTCCTCCTCAGACAGCCATTTCGCTCTTTTGCACGCGAGAGATGCCGGCCCCGGCGGCACAGACGCGAGAGATGCCGGTCCCGGCACAACGAACCACGCAAAGAGGTGCGGCCGTGAGGAGCTACCCAACACCTGAGGCCAGGGCCGGCGGCCGAGAGGAGCTACCCCACGTCCAACAGGCAGTGACTGCGCGGGCGCAGGAGGGCAGAGAGGAGCTACTCCGCATTCAAGGTCAGGAGGGGCGGCCTTGAGGAGATACCCCTCATCCAAGGTAAGGTACAGCAGCTGCACTTTGCTGGAGCGGCTGTGAAGAGATTTTCCACTACCAAGGTAAGAGAAATCCAAATAAGATGGTAGGTATTGCGAGGGGGCATCAGAGGGGAGACACACTGAAATCATAATCACAGGAAACTAACAATCTGATCACATGGACCACAGCCGAATGTGGTCCACTGGAGAAGGGAATGGCAAACCACTTCAGTATACTTGCCTTGAGAACCCCAGGAACAGTAACAAAGGGCAAAATGATAGGATACTGAATGAGGAATTCCCCAGGTCGGTAGGTGCCCAGTATGCTACTGGAGATCAGTGGAGAAATAACTATAGGAGGAATAAAGGGATGGAGCAAAAGCAAAACCAATACCCAGCTGTGGATGTGACCAGTGATAGAAGCAAGGTCCGGTGCTGTAAAGAGCAATATTGCATAGGAACCTGGAATGTTAGGTCCAAGAATCAAGGCAAATTGGAAGTGGTCAAACAGGAGATGGCAAGAGTGAACGTCGACATTCTAGGAATCAGTGAATTAAAATGGACTGGAATGGATGAATTTAACTCGGATGACCATTATATCTACTACTGTGGGCAGGAATCCCTTAGAAGAAATGGAGTAGCCATCATGGTCAACAAAAGAGTCCGAAATGCAGTACTTGGATGCAATCTTAAAAACGACAGAATGATTTCTGTTCATTTCCAAGGCAAACCATTCAATATTACTGTAACCCAGGCCTATGCCCCAACCAGTAATGCTGAAGAAGCCGAAGTTAATCGGTTCTATGAAGACCTACAAGACCTTTTAGAACTAACACCCAAAAAAGATGTCCTTTTCATTATAGGGGACTGGAATGCAAAAGTAGGAAGTCAAGAAACACCTGGAGTAACTGGCGAATTTGGCCTTGGAGCACGGAATGAAGCAGGGCAAAGGCTAATAGAGTTTTGTCAAGAGAATGCACTGGTCATAGCAAACACCCTCTTCCAAAAACACAAGAGAAGACTCTACACATGGACATCACCAAATGGTCAACACCGAAATCAGATTGATTATATTCTTTGCAGCCAAAGATGGAGAAGCTGTATACAGTTAGCGAAAACAAGACCAGGAACTGACTGTGGCTCAGATCATGAACTCCTTATTGTGAAATTCAGACTTAAATTGAAGAAAGTAGGGAAAACCACTAGACCATTCAGATATGACCTCAATCAAATCCCTTATGATTATACAGTGGAAGTGAGAAATAGATTTAAGGGACTAGATCTGATTGATAGAGTGCCTGATGAACTCTGGACGGAGGTTCGTGACATTGTACAGGAGACAGGGACCAAGACCATCCCCATGGAAAAGGTTCAGGGTAAGGTACTGTTTTTGAGTTTTTACATGGGTTTCTGAGGATGGGGCAGGGTTGAGGGGAGATTTTCTCTTTGAATCACGTGATCATTGATTGCTGTCATGTGAACTGAAGAAGTAAAGCACATCATGGAGTCCAGGGCCCCATCCTGCCATGTATTTGTTCTGTGATCACAGACAAGGGTTTGCTTTCTCTGAATTTTTATGCCTCACCCATGAAACCAGGCAATGACATTTCAGATCCCTATCAGCTCTGACAGCTCATGATTCTGTAGCCAGTCCCAAAGCAAAAGACACTGCCATCCATTGTGACATTAGGACAGCATAAGACTTAGGAAGAAGGATTTACTGTAGTGCACTTCCTATATTCCCCAGAGCAACCTGAGGACAGATTCACTAGATTATTGATTTTTTTTTTGGTAATTTATTTTTTATTGGAGGCAAATTATTTTACAATATTATATTGGTTGGTTTTGCCTTACATTGACATGAATTTGCCCCGGGTTTACATAAGTTCCCCCTCCTGAACCCCCCTCCCACCTCCCTCCTCCCTTTATCCTCCCTCTGGGTCATCCCCGCATGCCAGCCCCGAGCATCCTATAACATGCATCAACCCTGAACTAGTGATTCGTTTCACATATGACAACATACGTGTTTCAATGCCATTCTCCCAAATCATCCCACCCTCACCCTCTCCCACAGAGTCCCAAAGACTGTTCTATACATCTGTGTCTCTTTTGCTGTCTCGTATACAGGGTTATCATTTGCATCTTTCTAAATTCCATATATATGTGTTAGTATACTGTATTGGTGTTTTTCTTTCTGGCTTACTTCACTCTGTATAATAGGCTCCAGTTTCATCCACCTCATTAGAACTGATTCAAATGTATTCTTTTTAACGGCTGAATAATACTCCATTGTGTATATGTACCAAAGCTTTCTTATCCATTCGTCTGCAGATGGACATCTAGGTTGCTTCCATGTCCTGGCTATTATAAACCCTGCTGAAATGAACATTGGAGTATATGTGTCTCTTTCAATTCTGGTTTCCTCAGTGTGTATGCCCAGGAGTGTGATTGCTGGATCATATGGCAGTTCTATTTCCAGTTTTTTGAGGAATCTCCACACTGTTCTCCATAGTGGTTGTACTAGTTTGCATTCCCACCAACAGTGTAAGAGGGTTCCTTTCTCTCCACATCCTCTCCAGCATTTATTGCATGTAGACTGTTGGATAGCAGCCATTCTGACTTGTGTGAAATGGTATCTCACTGTGGTTTTGATTTGCATTTCTCTGATTAAGAAGGATGTTGAGCATTTTTTCATGTGTTTGTTAGCCATCTGTATGTCTTCTTTGGAGAAATGTCTGTTTAGTTCTTTGGCCCATTTTTTGATTGGGTCATTTATTTTTCTGGAATTGAGCTGCAGGAGCTGCTTGTATATTTTGGAGATTAATCCTTTATCATTTGCTTCATTTGCTATTATTTTCTCCCATTCTGAAGGCTGCCTTTTCACAGGAGTAGCAATACTCATATCAGATAAAATAGACTTTAAAACAAAGGCTGTGAAAAGAGACAAAGAAGGAAACTACATAATAATCAAAGGATCAATCCAAGATGAAGATATAACAATTATAAATATTTATGCACCCAACATAGGAGCACCACAATATGTAAGACAATTACTAACAAGTATGAAAGGGGACATTACTTTGCCAACCAAGGTCCGTCTAGTCAAGGCAATGGTTTTTCCCGTGGTCATGTATGGATGTGAGAGTTGGACTGTGAAGAAGGCTGATCGCCGAAGAATCGATGCTTTTGAACTGTGGTGTTGGAGAAGACCCTTGAGAGTCCCTTATACTGCAAGGAGATGCAACCAGTCCATTCTAAAGGAGATCAATCCTGGATGTTCATTGGAGGGACTGATGCTAAAGCTGAAACTGCAATACTTTGGCCACCTCATGCGACGAGTTGACTCACTGGAAAAGACTCTGATGCTGGGAAAGGTTGGGGGCAGGAGGAGAAGGGGACGACGGAGAATGAGATGGCTGGATGGCATCACCGACTCTGTGGACATGAGTTTGAGTGTACTCCGGGAGTTGGTGATGGACAGGGAGGCCTGGCGTGCTGTGATTCATGGGGTCGCGGAGAGTCGGACACGACTGAGCGACTGAACTGAACTGAACTGAACTGATGAAAGGGGAAATTAACAATAATGCAATAATAGTGGGAGATTTTAATACCCCACTTACATCTATGGATAGATCAACTAAACAGAAAATTAACAAGGAAACACAAACTTTAAATGATACAATAGACCAGTTAGACCTAATAGATACCTATAGGACATTTCACCCCAAAACAATGAATTTCACCTTTTTCTCAAGCGCACACGGAACCTTTTCCAGGATAGATCACATCCTGGGCCATAAATCTAGCCTTGGTAAATTCAAAAAAATTGAAATCATTCCAAGCATCTTTTCTGACCATAATGCAGTACGATTAGATCTCAATTACGGGAGAAAAACTATTAAAAATGCCAACAATGGAGGCTGAACAACACGCTGCTGAATAATGAACAAATCATAGAAGAAATCAAAAGAGAAATCAAAATATGCGTAGAAATGAATGAAAATGAAAACACAACAACCCAAAACCTCTGGGACTCTGTAAAAGCAGTTCTAAGGGGGAAGTTCATAGCAATACAGGCACACCTAAGAAACAAGAAAAAAGTCAACTAAATAACCTAACTCTAAATCTAAAGCAACTAGAAAAGGAAGAAATGAAGAACCCCAGGGTCAGTAGAAGGAAAGAAATTGTAAAAATTAGGGCAGAGATAAATGCAAAAGAAACAAAAGAGACCATAGCAAAAGTCAACAAAGCCAAAAGCTGGTTCTTTGAGAAGGTAAATAAAATTGACAAACCACTAGCCAGACTTATCAAGAAACAAAGAGAGAAGAACCAAATCAATAAAATTAGAAATGAAAATGGAGAGATCACAACTGACAACACAGAAATACAAAGGATTATTAGAGAATATTATCAGCAATTATATGGCAATAAAATGAATAACCTGGAAGAAATGGACAAATTCCTAGAAAAGTACAACTTTCCAAAACTGAACCAGGAAGAAATAGAAAATCTGAACAGACCCATCACAAGCACGAAACTAGAGGCTGTAATTAGGAATCTTCCAGCAAACAAAAGCCCAGGTCCAGACGGCTTCACAGCCGAATTCCACCAAAAATTTAGAGAAGAGCTAACATCTATTCTACTCAAACTCTTCCAGAAAATTGCTGAGGAAGGGAAACTTCCAAACTCATTCTATGAGGCCACAATCACCCTAATCCCCAAACCTGGTAAAGATCCCACAAAAAAAGAAAACTACAGACCAATATCACTGATGAACATAGATGCAAAAATCCTTAACAAAATTCTAGCAATCAGAATCCAACAACATATTAAGAAGATCATACATCATGACCAAGTGGGCTTTATCCCAGGAATGCAAGGATTCTTCAATATCCGCAAATCAATCAACGTAATACACCACATTAACAAACTGAAAAATAAAAATCATATGATTATCTCAATAGATGCAGAGAAAGCCTTTGACAAAATTCAACATCCATTTATGATAAAAACCCTCCAGAAAGTGGGAATAGAAGGGACATACCTCAACATAATAAAAGCTATATGTGACAAACCCACAGCAAACATTATCCTCAATGGTGAAAAACTGAAAGCATTTCCCCTAAAGTCAGGAACAAGACAAGGGTGCCCACTCTCACCGCTACTATTCAACATAGTTCTGGTAGTTTTGGCCACAGCAATCAGAGCAGAAAAAGACATAAAAGGAATACAAATTGGAAAAGAAGAAGTAAAACTTTCACTGTTCGCTGATGACATGATCCTCTACACAGAAAACCCTAGAGACTCTACCAGAAAACTACTAGACCTAATCAATGAATACAGTAAAGTTGCAGGATATAAAATCAACACACAGAAATCCCTTGCATTCCTATACACTAATAATGAGAAAATAGAAAGAGAAATTAAGGAAACTATTCCATTCACTGTTGCAACGAAAAGAATTAAATACTTAGGAATATATCTACCTAAGGAAACAAAAGACTTGTACGTAGAAAACTATAAAACACTACTGAAAGTAATCAAAGAGGACACTAATAGATGGAGAAATATACCATGTTCATGGATTGGAAGAATAAATATTGTAAAAATGAGTATACTACCCAAAGTAATTTATACATTCAATGCAATCCCTATCAAGCTACCAAAGATATTTTTCACAGAACCAGAATAAATAATCTCACAATTTGTATGGAAATACAAAAAACCTCGAATAGCCAAAGCAATCTTGAGGAAGAAAAATGGAACTGGGGGAATCAACCTGCCGGACTTCAGGCTCTACTACAAAGCCACAGTCATCAAGACAGTATGGTACTGGCATAAAGACAGAAATATAGATCAATGGAACAAAATAGCAAGCCCAGAGATAAATCCACGCATGTATGGACACCTTATCTTTGACAAAGGAGGCAAGAATATAAAACGGAGAAAAGACAGTCTCTTTAACAAGTGGTGCTGGGAAAACTGGTCAGCCACTTGTAAAAGAATGAAACTAGAACACTTCCTAACACCATACACCAAAATAAACTCAAAATGGATTAGAGAGCTAAATGTAAGACCAGAAACTATAAAACTCCTAGAGGAGAACATAGGCAAAACACTCTCTGACATAAATCACAGCAGGATCCTCCATGACCCACCTCCCAGAATATTGGAAATAAAAGCAAAAATAAATAAATGGGACCTAATTAAAATCAAAAGCTTCTGCACAGCAATAGATTATTGATTTAAAGATTCTGCAACTCTTGTCTAATTTTAACTTTTATGACAGTAATAAACCCAAAGGAAAACTGTAAAACAGAGCAAAATACTCTCAATTATGTTAAAATGGCATTAAAAGTAGAAAAAAAAGAAGAGAAGAGTGACTAATTGTAATTATTTAAATCAAATGACTTCAATGATCAAGGCTGGACCCAAATGTCGTACATACCAGGCTACCCTGAGCACCCCACTCTGTCTTTTAGGTCTCTCCAAGGGACCCCAGCGTATCTTACCAGCAATTGAATGCTCCATTAAGCACTTGGAGAAGGACTAGATGGATATATGTGACCCAGACATCTCCACGGAAGGTTAGCTTTCCAGATGGAGTCCTCATTTTCAGAATGTGTGTAGGATTAACATGTAATCCACTATTTCAAAGAATACAATAATACACAAAATACATGCTCTGTTTTATTTTTCCTCTTCTTTAACTGTAGAGGATACATCAATAAACAGAATTTTTCTTCAACAAAAGGTATCTCTCTTCCAAATTAGCAGAGGGTAACCTCAGCAAGGAGATCCAACCAGTCCATTCTAAAGGGGATCAATCCTGGGTGTTCATTGGAAGGACTGATGCTAAAGCTGAAACTCCAATACTTTGGCCACCTCATGCAACGAGCTGACTCACTGGAAAAGACTCTGATGCTGGGAGGGATTGGGGGCAGGAGGAGATGGGGACGATAGAGAATGAGATGGCTGGATGGCATCACCAACTCGATGGACATGAGTATGCGTGAACTTCAGGAGTTGGTGATGGACAGGGAGGCCTGGCGTTCTGTGATTCATGGGGTCGCAAAGAGTCAGACACAAATGAGCGACTGAACTGAACTGAACTGAACCTCAGGTGCCAGGAGCCAGCGAGGGAAATCCTACCCATGGCAAAGGTCAATTGGGGAAGAGGCCTGACGGGCAAAGGCTAATCAGGACTCGAGGAACCCCCTGGACTTACCTGAGCATCTACCCCACCCCAAAGAAAACTGGAGTCTGACTGCCTTACTATCTTACTCCTCTTACCAAGTCCTCTAATACTTATGGGGGCTTCCCCCAACCACCTTTCTCTGAAAACATTAATTCAGAGCTGTAGTTTAAAAGTTCTCCTCGGCTTAATAGGAGTGTTCCAATCCAAGCCCCTCTGATAGCTTTCTAACTTGCATGACAAGTTTGTCCGGGCTCTTACAACTATGAGTGTGACTGTTTATAGCCTCCCAGCCATGTAAAGACAGAAAGCCTAATATTCTAAAATACAGGAATCTGTTGAAGAAGTTAAAATCATTAGAATAGTACTAAAAAAGATTTCATTGTTGAATCAAAGCTTGCTGCAAAGTTTCCTCTATCTATTGTATCCTTGGAAATATATTAATCACATATAGAGAATATAAGTAGTAACCTTTGATTTAACCACATCAGATCTTAAGTTAATAAATTCCTTTCTTGTAGCTCACTACACCTGTGCCTTATAGGAATGTAACTTTGTCATGTGTCTAGCACCTGACTTTAGGAAAATCATCTTAAAAGAATATAAGACTTTTTCTAGCTAACTAACCTTTGTTAGGAGAGAGGGCCATAAACTGTTAGCAGGCCACCTGGCCAGAAGATGATGTAAACCACCTAAAACTTTTGTATATCACGAGACATACAAAAATGAGCCCTGATCCTGATAAGGGTCAAGACTGCTGACCCCGTGTGATTTTGGCGTGACTCTATACCTCTCTTTCTCTATTTTTTATGTGCACAACTTAGGGTATAAAAACAGCACTGGAAAATAAAGTTTTGGGCCTTGCTCACTGAAGCTTGGTCTCCCCATGGCGTTCTTTCTCTTTTTCCGTCCTTTTCTCTATTCTCCTTTTTCTGGTTGAGATCCTTGGAGCGCTGGGCCCTCTGAGTTTACTTATCTGCCTGGGCTTCTAAGACCCACTCGAGGGGGTGCTCTGGGGTTTTATTGGTTTCCTGCATAAACCAAGGAATCATCAGCCCCTGTCTCTCTCTCTCCGACACCGACGCCGTTCATCCCGAGGATACCCTGGGCCATATCGAGGCTGGTCCCCGATACTCAGGTATTAATAGTAATGGAAAATGTTAAGAGGATTAAGCATGCACATACAAAGGATTTGTGCACACACACACAAATCATCTTGCCTTATCATTTTCTTCAACCAAATGAAAAAATCACCATGCTATTTGCAGGCTCAGATCGAACATCTGAGGGGTCCAGCCACCTTTTCTTCCTTCACTGCCATCCCACACTTGGAGGGGTTTTTATATGCACTAGTATATTCACCGGAGAAGGAAATGGCAACCCACGCCAGTGTTCTTGCCTGGAGAATCCCAGGGAAGGGGGAGCCTGGTGGGCTTCCATCTATGGGGTCGCACAGAGTCGGACACGACTGAAGTGACTTAGCAGTAGCAGTATATTCACCAGCATACAGTGACAGCTCAATCACCTTTCTCAATGATGGAAAAGCCCTTGCAGGTGCTGGCAGTGGTTCAGGGCCACGGAGCTGGGGAATTCTGCGATGCGGGTACTCAGGATGCGGTCTAGAGGTGAGCATCTGACCACGTCGTTTCAGGGCCACGGAGCTGGGGAATTCTGCAATGCGGGTACTCAGGATGCGGTCTAGAGGTTAGCATCTGGACCACGTCCTTTCAGGGCCACGGAGCTGGGGAATTCTGAGATGCGGGTACTCAGGATGTGGTCTAGAGGTGAGCATCTGGACCACGTCCTTTCAGGGCCATGGAGCTGGGGAATTCTGAGATGCGGGTACTCAGGATGTGGTCTAGAGGTGAGCATCTGGGCCACGGAGCTGGGGAATTCTGCGATGCGGGTACTCAGGATGTGGTCTACAGGTGAGCATCTAGACCACGTCCTTTTAGTTCCTCAGGTTCCTCACCCTGTGGGAAGGGGTACAACCAAACTGGCATCTCTCTGAAGATGCAATTTTTTTCTTTCTCCACATATGATAGTGCATGTATCTTTCCGTGGTTTTTTTAAGTACTGCTCCAACTCTAAACATCTCAGCATGTTGAAAGCTGTTTCTCTTGGAAGATTCAAAGCGTAACAATGTATTACAGTGTGTGTAATACACTTGTAAGTGCATGAGCACTCTGGACTTGTGCGGGGGAGAGTCTTTTCTATACAGAAGCATCTCAAGACATAAAATGAATAAAATTAGTGTTTCAGTGAGAAACAACTGTACATTCCTCGGCACATTTATGAAATACAGAAATGTAACCTCATTGCTTTCCCTCCACTTGATCATCTCCTCTAGAAGCGCCATGAAAGCTTTATGGCTGCAGGACTCAGTCTGTCTTCAGCACCTGGCCCAGTGCCTGGCATCTACTGAATGGTCAATAAATGTTTATTGAATAAATACATTTAATTCATCCTTTTAATCTGCAGAACGTCAGCGCCTCTGCTCCAAACAATTGGATTAATTTCAAAACCCACATAATAAAGTCAGTCTGTGTTCACCATCCCACATCTCTTTCTGTGGCTGGAGATGTTTTTAATCTTGGGAAATGCATGGGGCCGGGTGGTGTACTTGCATAGTCCACATTAGGAGGACGCAACTTCCTTCTCTGGGACTGCTCAAACAGTTATGTGTGTGTTCATCTTTTGACTTTAGGCAACAGACTGGGTCCTGGCAGCAGCAGCTGTGAAGAGACAGCGCTGGACAGGAGGAGCTGAGGGTAAGGCGCCCAGTCCTCGCCCCACTTCAGCACATCATCACAACACACCCGGTGGTCCCGCAGCTTTGCCGGAAGCAACTGGGATCCACAGCCTCTCAAGTTAGTGCACTTGGCTCCTGTCGTCTATTCCTCCCTAAATGTCCTGGCGCTCAGAAGTCTGCACAGCCAGAGACAAGCACACGATGGATACCGTCAGGAGCTGACGAACGGCAATGCCACTGTCCTGCTCCACTTTCTTCACCAAAAAAAGTCGGTGGGGCAGGGGTGGGTATTGCTCTGGCAGTCCAGAGGTTAAGCCTCTGTGCTTCTACTGCAGCAGGGCACAGGTTCAATCCTCGGTTGGGGAACTAAAATCCCACAAGTCACATGTTGTGGCCAAAACTCATCACAATAAACTCAAAAAATGGGCAAAACCTCTCACTAACAGGCAGCTAGGCCATCAGCCCAGTGTCCACCTCAGGAGGGTCTCCAGAGACCCATACCCAATGACAGACATCAGAGAGATAAATCAGTAAGGGGCTGGGGGGAGGGAAACAAATCAGCTTTATATATATATATATACATATAAAAAAAAAAGCCCCACTGCTATTCAGGGGTTCTTAATTCCCTGACCACAGATTGAACCTGAACCCTCCGTGGTGAAAGCTCAGAGACCTAACCACTGGACCTCTGGAGAATTCAGCCAGCTGACAAAAGGCAGGAGGCTTTGGGTTGCTTTTCCCAAAAAAGGGGGTGTTTAAAGCATTTCAACATTTTTAAATTGATGTTTGTAGCCCCTTAAACTAAATATACAAGATAAAAATACCTTTAGAATCACAAACTTAGTTAAAAGACCTGCACTGATGCTGTCCTCATGTCATGTAACAGACAGTGCACCCAGGGCTGTGGCAAGCTAGGCCCCCCAGCGCAGACTGGACCAGGATCAAGAAAGGGCAGCTGCCCAGGCGCCCCTGCTGCACTGCCTCCCACCTGCTGGGGCCCTGGGTGCCCCCCACCAGCCAACCTCTCTCCTGGCTGGCATAAGAACCTTAGCAACAGACATGCCACATTCTCTCCTCTCATGGGGGACCCAACAGACACATCCACAGGCAGCAGTCATCTCACCGCTTTTTTTAGGTGGAGCTCATACAGGCCTACGACGCAAAGCAGTCCATGGCCAAGCAAGTACCTTGTGACACATATGCGCAGTACTACAAGTGAGAGCTTGCACACAAACCTCATGATGGCACAGGCCCAGTGCTACAAATGAAGGAATCTCAGCTGTTACATAGTCATTATTTACAAAACCTGGGGTGAGAGAGCCTGAACAGGCCATCTTGGCTAATTTGCTCTCTCCCCACACCCTTCCAGTTCAGTTCAGTTCAGTCGCTCAGTCGTGACCCCATGAATCACAGCACGCCAGGCCTCCCTGTCCATCACCAACTCCCGGAGTACACTCAAACTCATGTCCATCGAGTTGGTGATGCCATCCAGCCAGCTCATTCTCTGTCATCCCCTTCTCCTCCCGCCCCCAATCCTTCCCAGCATCAGAGTCTTTTCCAGTGAGTCAACTCGTCGCATGAGGTGGCCAAAGTATTGCAGTTTCAGTTTTAGCATCAGTCCTTCCAATGAACACCCAGGACTGATCTCTTTTAGGATGGACTGGTTGGATCTCCTTGCGGTACAAGGGACTCTCAAGAGTCTTCTCCAACACCACAGTTCAAAAGCATCAATTCTTCGGCGATCAGCTTTCTTCACAGTCCAACTCTCACATCCATACATGACCACGGGAAAAACCATTGCCTTGACTAGACGGACCTTGGTTGGCAAAGTAATGTCTCTGCTTTTTAATATACTATCTAGGTTGGTCTAACTTTCCTTCCAAGGAGTAAGCATCTTTTAATTTCATGGCTGCAATCAGCATCCGCAGTGATTTTGGAGCCCAAAAAAGTAAAGTCTGACACTGTTTCCACTGCTTTTCCATCTATTTCCCATGTAGTGATGGGACCAGATGCCATGATCTTTGTTTTCTGAATGTTGAGCTTCAAGCCAACCTTTTTACTCTCCTCTTTCACTTTCATCAAGAGGCTTTTCAGTTATAAGGGTGGTGTCATCTGCATATCTGAGGTTATTGATATTTCTCCCAGCAATCTTGATTCCAGCTTGTGCTTCTTCCAGCCCAGCGTTCCTCATGATGTACTCTGCATATAAGTTAAATAAGCAAGGTGACAATATACAGCCTTGACGTACTCCTTTTCCTATTTGGAACCAGTCTGTTGTTCCATGTCCAGTTCTGACTGTTGCTTCCTGACCTGCATACAGGTTTCTCAACACCCTTCCAACCTGTGCTCAAATACCCTAGCCCCAAGGAGGCCCATCTGACCATCCTGTTTAATACTGCAGTCCACCTCCACCCAGAACACTGGACTGTCTTCACCCAGCTCCAAACTTCATTTTCCAACCTCTTAGCACCTTCAAGAACAGCAAGACAGGCATCATCCGCACAAAGCCCTTAAAAAGCTGAGGTTGTCAGAAAAGGAGCCAGGAACACGGCCTCGAGACAGCTCCACGTGCTGTGGAGACACGAGGGAAAATAGATGTAGAAACGGGAGAGCCAGGCTGGAATGTAAAATAGATGTAGAAACGGGAGAGCCAGGCTGGAATAGAATGAGAGTGGGAATCCAGCGTTTGCTCAGAGCCTGGAAGGAAGTGAGAGCTGGGCTGGGTGATGGCGGACGAGGGCCACAGATGTGGCCTTGGGCAAGCAGAGCCCGACTCGCCAAGGCATCGCCCTCCCTCCGAGGTCTCCAAGCACACCCGCCTTTTACAAGGTCCTCTGTGTCAGAGCTGTAACTGCACGGGGAACTTAGCTACTTCTGTGTAAGACACGCCTCTTTCCTAGCCCCACCCGCGAAGCCCGAGCCCCGCCCCCACAGCCCTCCGGGGAGCGCCCAACTTTTGCCCTGTACCATCACTGTGCATGTTGCACAGATGCCAGCAGAAAAAGTGATGGCACTTGAGTGGCTGCGTGTGTCCAGAGAGTGGTGATGTTCTCCGTGTGCAGGGAACATGGAGAAATCCAACCGCAAACAGCACTGCTCTCCTCCCAGCCCCATATTTGTAGAATATTCCGGAAAAGGCTCAACTCATGCAAAGAAGACCTAAGGTGACAATGCTACCCTACAACCATCAGGAGACCGTCAAAACAGTCACTTTTTTCAGAAAGGGAAAAGAAGCCTGCTCAACCATGCTAAGCGGTGAGGGGTGTGTCTGGGATCAAGGGAATTTCAAGTAGTCTCATTAAATAGTTTTGAGAAGGTCACATGGAAGAATGGTAGCCTTTTGAAGACATCTCTGACCCAAGCATCCAAGCCTGGGTGTTTTCCTAAACAAGGCCCCTCTCTTCCTAGTAGTCCTCAGAGGAATGAGAAAAATACATGCTACACAGATTTCTTGAATTCCCCATGTGGGACAACGGTTAACTGTCTTCTTTGTCCCAAAGGAGAATCATTGTTTGTGGTATCAGACCACATGTGTTAGCATCTTCTCTGCCCTCCTGTGCTTGGCTGTGGGACTTTCAGCTTGTAAAATATTTCTATCCCACAGTGTCACAGTCAATCACTAGAAATTTAATTTTACTTTTACACTTGTCCAGCCCCTTAGGCGACACATTAGTCATAGCAGAAAACATCCATCACATCTATTTTCTCTCCAATCCAAGTAAAAACTCAAATAATATCATGAATCTAAAACTAGAAGAAACCATTGTAATTTCCTGGCCCTAAAACTGAATGCATTTTAAACCAAGTTTTAGACAAAGTTTCTTTTTCTTTTTGCTTTTTTTTTAGCTTTCTCAAAACTATCTAGATCTGGTTTTCTAATTATTTATTCATCTGTAACTAAACTAGAATACAAAACTATTCGTTGAACCAAATATACCAAACACCAACACTTGCTGCCATTTAAGTAAAATGGGTGTTGCATTCTTCTGAGTGGGGTAGGGTGTGGAGGCCCGAAAACTATGTGATGTTAGCCAAGTGCCAACAGTGGTGGAAGATGCAACTTGGAAGCCACTAGCCAAGGTCAGGTCAGTGACCTGAAATAAACAAGACCACAGGTCCACAGTAGGAATATGCCCCAGTTAGTAATATCCCTAAAGGAAGCCTTGTGTCAGCACCAGGGAAGTGCATCAGAGCCCAGGCACAGGCAAGAGGAGGGACCATCACAAGTGCTGGGCTGGGTAGTCAGGATCACGCAGTAGGGCAACAGAGTTCAAGGATCAAGGTCAGGAGCCTTGAGATCAGCGGGAAATGGAGGCTGGAAGCATGAAAGGAATGTTTAAAGGTGGGTGAAAAGGATCAGTGCCCCCAAACACTGACAACAGTGGAAAGCTCTCGGTCACCACAAAGAGGGGAGGTGATCAGCCTAGCCAGGTTGGCTTAAGCTGAGACGGCCAGGAGGAGGCCATGGTTTCCTGGAAGCTAGACTGACCTGCACGCTGGATTCCAAGAGGCCACATCCTACACATAACACATGGACCTGAAGCATGCTTTTTGAATCAACAAAAGAATGAATGAAGGAAAGAATGGGTTCCTGCAGATCTCTGGTATGAGCCTGTTATTTTTTCTTATATGTACAATGCATAGCCCACTCAATAAGAATAAATCTTGTGAAGATAACAGTTTTTCTCACTGTAGGCACTGGACTCTCACATCTAATAATCAGGTAAATGCCTGGTATTTATCTTTAACACTATCTAGAGAGTTTTTTAATTCTAAACTTTAAAGTGACTAAAGAATTGTTTAAGGACAGTATGCCAATCACTCTTTTTTAAGTTTTGTAAGTTGTTATTAATGTGGAGTTGATTTACAATATTGTGTTAGTTTCAATTGTACAGCAAAGTGAATCATGTATATATAGAAATATATCCATTCTTTTTCAGATTCTTTTTCCATATAAGTCACCACAGAGTATTGAGTAGAGTTCCCTGTGCTGTATGGTAGGTCCTTGTTAGTTACCTATTTTATATATAGTATGTTAATAACATGAACCTAAAACTAGAAGAAACTATTCTAATTTCCTGGCCCTAAAACTGTTTTAGACAAAGTTTCTTTTTCTTTTTTTTTTTTTAGCTTTCTCGAAACTATCTAGATCTTGTTTTCTAATTATTCATCTGTAACTAAACTAGAATACAAAACTCTGTTAATCCCAATCTCCCAATTTATTACTTCCCCTCATATTTCCCCTTTGGTGTCCATGAGTTTGATTTCGAGATGAGAGTGTGTTTTTGTTTTGTATGTAAGTCCATTTGTATCATTTCTATTAGATTCCACATGTAAGTGATATCTTTACAACAAATACCAGCATCCAGCTCCTCCTCAGTACAGAACATCTGAAGAAGCAGCTGTGGTGTCATTGGGGTCCTTTTCCGGATGTCCCAACCATTCTTGTCCCGGAAGTCTGGTTTGTTCTGCACAGTGATTCTTCTGGAAGCACATTTCAGATGTGCACCAGCTCAGAAATGAGTCAATGAGTCCTCCCACCATCACTTAATAAAAAATAAAATCCCAGTGGGTCTCACGCTCCACTGTAGCTTCCACGCCAGCCCTGTGGAAGGCCATGGCTTTCCCCAGTGTCTTGAACTTTTCCACCTTTATACTTGGCTCACTCACTTCCTCAGCCTGGGGTGTCCTTTTCCCACTTCCGTTCCCTGGATTGAAATCCCAACTATCCCAGATCTCAGGCTTCTCCCTAGAGAAGCCTACTACTATACCCTACTGCCACCTCCAACTGGCTAGATCTGAAGTGCTATTCCAGCAAAATTTCGGCACACCTGACCTTTGGGTCAGATAGTCATACTCAATCCAAGGCCACTGAGTTTTGGAGACATTTGTCACCTGTATAACACACTCAGGAAGAGGCACTGATCATATAAGCAAACTGCCAAGATAAGAGAAAAAGAGAGAACACACTTCTCCAGTGTTCCACAAGTGATGACTTAGGGACAGGTTCCATGACACACAACTCTCTGAGCAAAAGTTTACAGATCTCCTAATGTATGGAGGAAGGATATGACCCCAGAGGGAAAGCACAGGGAGTTTTGGCTGTGAGGAAATTGTTCTGTAACCTGATGGTAGCAATGGCAACACAAACCTCTGAATGTGGCAAATTCATAGAACAGAACACCAGAAGCAACTTTCCTATGTGATGGTCTTTTTTTAAATTGTAAGTGTTCTACTAGAAAAGTATACATTAATAATCAGTCATTATTTTTCTGAAAACAGCTGTCAAGCAGGATCTAGTTAATGCCCTACTTTTGACAGGAGCCCTGCTCCAAGATGATGAACAGCACTGGCTTTGTGTTTGGGGGTGGGGGAGGCGACTGAGGAAAGAGAATGTTTTGTGGGAACAACACTGTACTCTTTGCAGACTTCGGCCTTGGTGAATGTAGCCCAGATTTAATTTGCAATTTCCTTTCCCACATACCTTAAAAGAAGACTTTCATACAAGTATCACATACCAATTGCTATGTATGGCTTTTCTTCACCTGACCTAGACCTTTATATTTATTTTCACTCATTATTTCTTATCTAATTAGCTTAGTTATTTCAACTAAACCTGGCTTCAGGGCATGCAGGCAATTTGTTTCAGAGCCACAAAACTATGTGTGTTTTTATTGTTACTAGAGTTTTCCAAAGTCTGCCCTAATTTCATCATCTGTGACATAATTTATCAGGTTAACAATCCACTTCTATATTAGTAGCAATTTGATGACTACAATAAAATCTTGACAAGTGAGTCGTAAATTATCTGATATGCTATCTCTTCCATTGTTTCTTCACATTAATCTAATTTCCATCCTCCTCTCATTTTGTAACAATCCTAATTGAAATCCACCAGGGCTTAGTTAAAATTGAGGCTCCAGTGAGAAACAATTTAAATGAGTTCTTAATGGAACCCAGAGACCTGCCAATTTTAAAAGCTGCCTAATGCCTAGCCAGGTTATAAAAAGCTTCAGCCGTGAAAAAGGTGCAGCCCAGATTCTCAGCAGATCTGACTGAGGGCGATGGTGGCCAGGCCAAGGTTGGAAGTTTGGGGGTTTTTCCACAGAGAACGCAAAGACAAACAAAACATAAAACTCTCTGCTTATTAAAGTTTAAAAAGCACGTGCACTCAGCCAGGTTATCGACACTGTGTGTTTTACGGCGTGTCTCTGCTTTGCATAACAGCAACGGGAGTATATAATCAACAGCAAAAATGAATAGAAGCGGGGCTTGAAAACTTCTTAGCAAAGTATCCACACTGATTTCCATAGACTCTCTGCACACGAAGTCACTGGGTTATAGGAGGGTAAAATTCTAAGACTCAAAAAAAAATGTTTCTGTTAAGGACAAAATGGTTACCTCAGTTCTCTGCTTCAGTTAAAATTGCTTTAAGGGAGGGCAATTTGACCTAAAGAAAATTTAATAGTGGCTGGGCTAAAACTAAAAAATCAATATATATATATAAAAAAAATAGGAGGGGGGAGTTTTTTCTAATCACATACCTCTAGACTTTCACAGCTTTAAAAATACCTCACCATATTCTCTAATTTGGGCTTGTTACTTTTCTCTCTCTGGAAAAGATTTTAATGGTAGAGTACCAGAAGCCTCGCCCCCATGACAGGTTCTTCTACCAGTTTCTCACCAAAGAAAATTCTAGATGAAAAGTCTGAGGAAACTCCTGCCCAGAAAAAAAGAAAGCCCTGGAAACCTGAAAACTCAGTTTCATGGTATCACATACAAATCATCATCACATACAAATAAGAGAGAATTTCTTCAGTCAAGAAATTGCAGTGGTGCAAAGTAAAATAATACATCGTAACTGTAAACAGAGGTCCCACCTGGACCTCTTTTTTCTGGCGCTGCTACACTGGCTAGCTAGCAGATTCCTCTGTAAGAGTATCTGGGATTCGGAAACCATCAGCTCAGTAAACCAGCCATGAAACATCGTCTCTGTGCAGCGCTGGGGATAAAAAGCAGGGTGGGTCTGCAGGGAATCAGGCAATGGAACAAAGAGACACTGCCTCCCTCTGCTTCCCCCGCTGACTCCCTGCACGGGACTCCCACTGGGGGCTGCCAAGATGATTTCTGCTGGCAAACGCTATTTTCTTAGCCTGACAAGGATTTCATTATTGCTGATCCATTGTAAGAAGGAGGAAGCCCACTTCAAACTGTCGTTTCCAACAGCGGCCATGGATTTGTGTAGAGCCAGCCACATTCTCCTGGACTCACTTGTGACCACTGGTGGAGAAAGGGCAGACACTCTGGCCAGAGAACAGGGCTGTACGGAGATCAGACCCAGAGTCCTTCAGCACACACTCTCACTAGCCCCTCTGAGAGCCGAATACAAGACCACAGTAATGAGAGCAGGTGTCGGGGACACAAGGAAGCAGGGAGATGAGCACAGTGAGCAGACACTTAATACTAACAAATATGTTCTCCCATTCCGAGGGGTGTCTTTTAATCTTGCTTATTGTTACCTTTGCTGTGCAAAAGCTTTTAAGTCTGGGCAGAGGTCAGGGAGAGAGGCCCAAGAGGGAGGTGATGTATGTATATATATATATATATATATGTAATTAGGCTGATTTGCATTGTTGTGTGGCAGAAACCATCCCAACATTGTAGAGTAACTTTCCTCCAATTAAAAATAAATTAATAAAAAATCATAAATGAAACATAACCTTTAAAAATTGTGAATCACTATGTTGTATAACTGAAACATATAATATTGTAAATCATCTATACTTCAACAAAAATAAATAAACAATATAAAATAAGAAAATACCAAATTATGCCTTTGGACAAAAACATGACAGTGAAATAAATATATTAGAAAAATGTATATATACTAGTTCCATGAATGGTATGGTCAAAAATAAGTCAAGAATTAAAGTGCAATCTAGCAATACCAGGTAAAACACACACACATTCCCAAAATGCCTTTCCCTCAACTAACAGCAGATAGGAAACTTTTGCAATTACTTAATTAATAAGGAGTCTACACCTTAACTCTTTCAGCTGAACTGTTAGAGGTGTGTGAGAGCACCCTGTTGCTTCAAGCAGAAGCGTCTTTGGCCGCACCCTCTGTTGGAATTGCCTCAGTCCTCCACTCGGTTATCTCAGCACATTACTGGGGGGGAGCTGACCCACCCCAACCCCGTCAGTTTGGAATGAAAAGCCCTGGATGGCTGTGCACTTTGATCAGAGGGGCCGGGAGGTGAGACAGCATCTGAAATCCGGGCTAGCACTCACTGCACTACTCCAGGCAATGTAAGGCGACTCACGGCTTAATCATCTGACGAAAGAGAGTTAACAGGAGAGAGAGAAGGTGCCCATCCTTCTGACTTGACTACCCTAAGAATGTCGTCTTAGCCTCTCACAGTTTAGGGGTATAAGATCCCAGACAGATTCATCTGTGTCCCTGCATCTTGGAGTAAAGGATATGAGGCAGTTGGCTGCTGCAATATGAGCAACCTCGAAATAGACACTGGAAGACTTTACTTTATAAATCACGTCTTGTTAAATTAAAATCGGGGGATGGCTGGGGAGTCATGGTCCTTCAACCCAGCCACCTCGTTCCTTGTTTCCGAGAACAGTGCATGTCCAGACAGGAAGGCCAGGCCAAGGTGCTCATTACCCAGAGGCCTCTACTCCATACCCCAGGATAGTTCTTCTGTTCATGTCAAGGCTGATCCCCAGCCCACACTGAAGGTTTTTCTTCATCTTATCACTGATGACAAGCAAAGCTTAGCTGAAGAAAATGTCCAAAGGAAATGAAGAGAAAATAAGAGTTTCCCTACCGGGCCTAGGTTGGTCTGACTCCCCACCTCAAGCCTCTCTAGGGCACGCTAAGCTTCCCAGGAAGGGAAAGTCCAAAATGAGCCACTGCACAAGTCCAGACCTTGAACTCGTCTAATTACACTAAATCTCCTCAGCCATGTCCTGTGGACCAAGAAATAGCCTTGACCTTGATGTATTTTGATCAGAACTCCTTCCCTTGGTTAGGTGCAGAAGAAGAAAACGCAAACACAAAACCTAGTACTCTCACCAAACTCCCACCCTCTGGGCAGTGTAGACACAGTCCAGCTGAGACCAGCCCTAAATAGAAGCCTTCACAGCAGACACCCAGCATCACCCATCCCCAGATCCGGTCAACAGAAATGATCCCTCTACCATTCTCAAATAGCCACATGCTTGGGCTCAGGCAGAGATGATGAAGAGCATCCACCATCTCTCCAAACATGTAATAAACGTATACCTAGTCTGGAACATTAAAACTTTTCCTCTAGTTCCTTGAGTCACAGGATATCCATTTGAAAGTGGGAAAGAAATATAGTCTAAACCACTGAGGACACAAGTTCCCGAAGCTCTCATTACTTCTCCTGGATTGCAATCCTTTACTTACACATTCAAGCATCTTTTGTTAGCTTCAGAGCATCTTAGCCTGCCTCTCTCCCAATGGGGTTCAAGTTGTCTTAATACCATGATGAAATAAACACTGAGCAATAACCCACAGGCTCAAAGTGTGTCACTGTCCAGAAGGGCTTGTGGCCAGCTCCTGTCCTCCCATCACCCATAAGACCACTCCTACTTTCTGAAAGATTTTTCTATTCATGCTGAGATCCATTTGGTAGAAAAGTAAAAAAAAAAAAGTAAAAAAAGTTTTTAAGTAAAACTTGGACAGAACCTCTTCAGGTCAGATGTCTCTTTTCTTGTCAGGAGAAAAACCAACATGTAAATAGCCTCTTGTTGCCAATTTTCTGTATGGAAAGTGATTTCTACCTTGAAAAGTTGCAACAGTCTAGTGTAAAAGCCCTTATTGTCTAGGCTCTGAGTGTATGGGGGTCTTGTTGGGCCTCTGGCTGCCATCTGAGAGAAAGGACAACTTCATTGAAATGTGTTGTTACAAGTTAACCAGATTTTCCCTCTTGCAGACTCAGACAATTTTGACTATTTAGGTTTCATATCAATGGTAGATAGTCATTGAGTTGGGTATGGGATCATATCATATAAAGTAATCTAGGTAATTTTTGGAAGAGACAGTCTATCAACATAAGGCAATGTCTCTCCCTCTTTAATGCATTGGCTGTGTTATTCCAACTCTTATTTATCAGAAGAATTACATTGTAACAAAATTATTAATCCTTGAGATATAGGTACATGAAACTCACCAAGATGCTCTCCTTCCTCAGAACTAAGACTGCTCTCTTCACCCCATTAGCAGACTACTTTAACCCTCCTCAACTTTGAGAAGAGTTTCTCCCAGCTGCCCTTTCCTTAGTGGTAGAGCTGAGACTAGGACCTCAATTTCCTGGCTCTTGTGGTTTTATCCACAGTTTCTCTTGGTTTTAGAATTACATGTACACATTTTGTGTGCCTCCTTGGCTCCAGCTATGTTATTAAACTATTATTACCTAACAATACTCCCATTAATCACCATGACAGATGGGAACCAGCCCTGGTCATGTTCTCTGAACTCAACGTCAAACAGTCCCAGTGCTAACGGAGATGACGCCAGCCATGAATTAGCTCTAAAGGCTTCTGTTTGTCCCCCACCCCTTTTCCTGTTGCTCTTCGCTGCAATGCTTTTTCTTGTGACAAGACTCCATGCTTCCATACGGAGCTACTCCTTGTGGAATTCTGGGAAATGGTTTTCTGTTGACAGACACCATATAATGATGATAAACGATGGACAAGTCTGAAGTCTTAAAACTGTTATTCCCCTAGCAGCACACTTCCAAATACACAGAGTATTTCTCCAGACTTCAACAGTGGAAAGCTGCAAACCTGGAAAAAATTCTCCATTCAACCTCCTTTCACAGACTGAGGAAAAGAAGTGATGCTAAACAGAAAATGTGAATCGCCTGTGAGGTAATGCGCCCCAAATGACGCCTTGAAAGTGCTGAGAGCGCATAAACAATGTCCTTACAAAAGAGCTTTGTTCTGACTTAACTACAAATGGGGTGTGCGTTCCCCTTGCTGTCCCTGAATAAATTGCACCTTGAAGTAAGAGTTCCATGTAACAGTGAATGTCTCTCTCTGAAAAGATGCCGTTTTTTAAGCTCAGTCATGCATTTGGGCATTTTCAATTTAAAGTCATTTGATATTCTATCTTTTAAGAAGCTGTAAGATATATAGCTCCATGCAATGTACTAATAGGTTATTAACAGAAGGAAAACACATAATAAAGAGGCCAGTCCAGAAAAACATAGGGCAGCTAGTAGAACTTTCTCTGCAGCTCCCACTGACCAACACTAAAAACTGAATTTCAAAATGCAAGCTTGTGTGGGTTTGCTGCATGATGTCATTCTACTCCACTGATCCCACTAAAGGATTAGAAAGAGAAAATATCAGAAAGGAGAACACTCCAAACATCACTAGTGCTCTTGCTGTGAACATCACTGTCTATAACTTGCTATTCATTTGATCACTCAAGCACCAAAGGAGGAATAAAACTGCACTGTCCACTGTGGCAACCACTAGCCACATGTGATGAGTAAAAACTTAAAATTAAGCAAAACTTAAAATTCAATTTCTCAGAGGCCACACTTCAGGTGGGTAATAGGCACATGTGAATTTGTGGCTGCCATATTGGATCGTGCAAATTATGGAACATTTTCTTCCTTGCAGAAAGTTGAATTGGACAGCAATAGCACAGAGTATTCATCATCTGTCCCTAAGTAAACATTTGTTGGATACAGTAGTAACCAAAATAAATTTTGTGCTCTCACATCCTACCAGGGAGAGGCAGACAATGAGCAGCCAATCAAGTAAATCAGTGAGATCAGTTTATGCGGGCAGACAAAAAGACTGAGCAGGGGCTAAAACCAGCGGCCACTGAACCCTCGCTGAGGAGATGACATCTAAGCAGAGGCAAATCTTGTCATTTGCCTCTTTCAAATGACTAGCGAGAGGCAGCCAAAGAAATCTGAGGACAGAGCATTCCAGTCCAGAGCAAGAGGAAAAGCTCAGGCCCTAACGTAGGAACCACTGGGAACATCTGTAGGGAAGGAGGAAGGCGGCGTGGAGAGACGGGCAGGCCCGCAGCACACCCCAGGCTCGCTCGGGCCCTGTCAGTCACCAGGGAGAGCTCACATGGTATTCTTCAAGGACCAAACATAACACTCCCTTAAAGCTCTCAAGCTTGGGGGGGGGGGGCGGGAATCCACTGAGAAATAGCTCATTCTGCTGTTCCCCCTCCAAAAGCAGTTGCCATCAAGAGCATGGTCCTGATTTGCAGGCTGCTAAAAATAACCAAACTTCACTGCCTTTGGTCTGAAAATCAAGCAGAATTTTAGCAGCATCTCATGACTCCCTCCAACATTCTTGGAAATTCTTAAGTATTGTTCATAAAGGGATGAATAATGAAAAAAATATATACATTCATGCATACAGACATACCCACTAAAACTCGCTTAAAGACAGTGAGTGAGTTAGAAGTAAGCTCCAAACCAACAGCCCAGGGCTTGAGATTGGAGGAAACAAGCAGCAGAATCACCCTGCCTGTTTACAAGAGAAAATATGCTCATCTGTTTAGAATAGCAATATACTAAAAGCTTCAGCAATATGTGAACTGTGAACTCCCAAATGTTCAAGCAGGTTTTAGAAAAGGCAGAGGCACCAGAGATCAAATTGCCAACATCCGCTGGATCATGGAGAAAGCAAGAGAGTTCCAGAAAAACATCTATTTCTGCTTCATTGACTATGCCAAAGCCTTTGACTGTGTCGATCACAATAAACTGTGGAACATTCTGAAAGAGATGGGAATACCAGACCACCTTACCTGCCTCTTGAGAAACCTGTATGCAGGTCAGGAAGCAACAGTCAGAACTGGACATGGAACAACAGACTGGTTCCAAATAGGAAAAGGAGTACATCAAGGCTGTATATTGTCACCTTGCTTATTTAACTTATATGCAGAGTACATCATGAGGAACGCTGGGCTGGAAGAAGCACAAGCTGGAATCAAGATTGCTGGGAGAAATACCAATAACCTCAGATATGCAAATGACACCACCCTTATGGCAGAAAGTGAAGAGGAACTGAAAAGCCTCTTGATGAAAGTGAAAGAGGAGAGTGAAAAGGTTGGTTTGAAGCTCAACATTCAGAAAACGAAGATCATGGCATCTGGTCCCATCACTTCATGGGAAATAGATGGAAAAACAGTGGAAACAGTGTCAGACTTTATTTTTTGGGGCTCCAAAATCACTGTGGATGCTGATTTCAGCCAGGAAATTAAAAGACGCTTACTCCTTGGAAGGAAACTTATGACCAACCTTGATAGTATATTGAAAAGCAGAGACATTACTTTGCCAACAAAGGTCCGTCTAGTCAAGGCTATGGTTTTTCCCATGGTCATGTATGAATGTGAGAGTTGGACTGTTGAGAAAGCTGATCGCCGAAGAATTGATGCTTTTGAACTGTGGTGTTGGAGAAGACTCTTGAGAGTCCCTTGGACTGCAAGGAGATCCAACCAGTCCATTCTAGAGGAGATCAATCCTGGGTGTTCATTGGAAGGACTGATGCTAAAGCTGAAACTGCAATACTTTGGTCACCTCATGAGACGAGTTGACTCACTGGAAAAGACTCTGATGCTGGGAAAGGTTGGGGGCGGGAGGAGAAGGGGACGACAGAGAATGAGATGGCTGGATGGCATCACCGACTCTGTGGACATGAGTTTGAGTGAACTCCGGGAATTGGTGATGGACAGGGAGGCCTGGCGTGCTGTGATTCATGGGGTCGCGGAGAGTTGGACACGACTGAGCGACTGAACTGAACTGAACTGAAAAGGACATTCATGTATTCTAGCTAGATGGAGAAAAATAAAAAGTGAAATCCTTCTTTTATGGTTGAGGAAACTCAGACCCAGAAAAGGTAAGTTCAGTGCCACATGGCAAACGATTTTCCACTGTTATCAAAATGAATGGAACATCTTTAAAATAAGAAAAAAACTGGATTCATTCATGAATGAGTGCAGACACTTACAAATTAGAAATCAAATTGGCTGCTCACAAACCCCAGGAAGAAGTATGACGTCTGCCTCCCCTCTCCCCCAGAGTCTATTAGCACTTGGGACACAGAGGTTGCCCACAGGTTGCCCCGAGTGAGCAGGGAGATGTGACAGACTAGAGCCGAAGAAAGGAGACCCCTGATTTCACACGACATCTCAAGGGAGAGACGCTCACTCTTGACAATCAGAAAGTGATCCCCGTAAAACCTTCTTCCTATGATTTAAGACCAGCACAGGGCACAGCTCGGAGAAGGCAATGGCAACCCACTCCAGTACTCTTGCCTAGAAAATCCCATAAGGAGGAGCCTGGTAGGCTGCAGTCCATGGGGTCACCAAGAGTCGGACACAACTGAGCGACTTCCCTTTCACTTTTCACTTCCATGCATTGGAGAAGGAAATGGCAACCCACTGGTGTTCTTGCCTGGAGAATCCCAGAGACAGGGAAGACTGGTGGGCTGCTGTCTATGGGGTCACACAGAGTCGGACACAACTGAAGCAGCTTAGCAGCAGCAGCAGGGCACAGCTAACCATGGCTTTTGCCAAGATTGGGGAAAAAAACAAAACACATACAAATGAGTTTTTACCTTATTTCTCTCTTCTCTTTCTCTCATGGCTCAGTGTCTTGCACAATCAGCCCAGTGCCTTCTTCATTCTCCTTTTCAACAGAGGGATTCACTGGTGACATTACTAGCCAATGTTTAGCACATTTATTATACTGGTTCTTTCTTTTTCAAAGCTTTTATATAAAATTCTCAAGTTTGACATTACAGGCACCTAAAAATTAAATAGAAATACTTTCTTGTTCTAATCAGCAGTTCATTTTGACATGTAGATGCTAATGGAAAGCTGTTTTCCCTCTGTGAGAATCAGATGTGCCAAAAAGCACACGGTTTTGATTGGGGGTGGTGGGGTATTTTTCAAACTCCAGTTTTTTGTTTGTAACCTGGCTAAAGCATGTGGAATCCACCTGCAATGCAGGAGATCTCTGTTTGATTACTGGGTCAGGAAGTTCCCCTGGAGAAGGTATAGGCCATACACTCCAGTATTCTTGCCTGGGAAATCCCATGGACAGAGGAGCCTGGGGGACTACAGTCCATGCGGTAGCAGAGAGTTGGACGTGACTGAGCAACTAAGCACAGCACAGCTTGTGGAGAATGGACTGAAGGAGACAGAGAGGATACATAGTTCATGATTAAAGAAATAAGACCTATAGGTCAACCCCTTCCACAGGCTGAAGGGCCACATCTGGCTATGGAGGAAGGTGCTTATGTTTCTGAACATCTAGTTTCCTCACTGAAATGAAGATAATATTGACCATTGGCTGTTTGTCAGAGTGCAGTTAATATTGAAACATGAATCAAATAGACAAACATACCATTATGAGTTAACTCTTTCTTCTTAGTTATCTTTGAAGAACAGTCCATTTCTTCTAGACGTATGAGTGCTAATTCTCTTCAGTCATGTCTGACACTTTGCGACGCCATGGACAGTAGCCCACTTGTTTCCTCTGTCCATGGGATTTCCCAGGCAAGAATACTGGAGTGGGTTGCCATTTCCTCCTCCAGGGGATCTTCCCAACCCACGATTGAACCTGGATCTCATGTCTCCTGTGTTGGCAGGCAGATTCTTTACCAAGAGCACCATGGGGACCCAAAACGTAGTTCAAGTGAATAATCATTCTAGATTTTGGGTGAAAATATATGAAGTGTTCTTACCACCATCTCTAGGGAAGGACATAGGCTTCAGGGAACCAGACTAGATTTCATTCAGGGCTGAGTCCTGCTGCAGAGGATTACAACCTGCAGTTGAGACCAGATCAAAGTGACTCTGCATCTCAGCACATGTTGTGTGTGTGTGTGTGCGCGTGTGTGTGTGTGAGTGTGTGTGTGTGATCGCAGACCCCAAATCCAAGTAGCTAGGTGCAGCAGACCCCAAAACAAAATGCAAGTAGATTCTACCACAGACTCTGGACAAAAAATGGAATATCCCAACTGGATGTATGCATGCTCGGTCATGTCCAATTTTTTGTGACACCATGGATTGTAGCCCTGCCAATTGTCTCTGTCCATGGGATTTCCCAGGCAAGAATACTGGAGTGTGTTGCTATTTCCTACTTCAGGGGATCTTCCCCACCCAAGGATTGAACTCACCTCTCCTGAATTGGCAGGCAGATTTTTACCACTGAGTCTGAGAAGCCCCCATCCCTACTGGATATCCAAACCTTTATCACCAAGTGCAGAGATCTCTGAAATGGTGGTGGGGGCATATTACCTGTCCTGCTATAAGTAAACTTTGTTCAGAATCATTTGTGATTTAAAAAAAAAAAAAAAAGCACCACAGAATGCCCTTTACAACAGGTACAGTAAAAATTGCCTTCATTTGCAAAGCTCAACTAGTGCTAATAATTCAATTAAATTAAAGTGCAGTAGCCCCACCCCCTCCCCATGATGAGCAGACCAGAATACAAATAATATGTCTTCCAGCACCAAACATTTCACCACAATCATTTGGGTTGCAAGCTCTGAAATCCTGATGACTCGATGAGGAAATGAAATCTCTTCCATACCCAAGTTTAATACTTTCTGTGAAGGATGTAATTTCACCCTTTGTCAGTCCCAAGTCTCGCTGGAACACAGTTTTCCAGTTTGTTCGGAAGTTGTCAGCAGGTTGCCCATCGTCGCCCTGTCCTTCCTGGGCTGCTATTTCTTGTGGTATTTTGCAACAACTCATAAATAACTTGAGTCACCACTATCTCTGCTCTAAAACGTAAACTGCCTTTTTCTTCTGTTTTGGAAAAAACTTAAGTTTTTCAGAATGACAGAGTCACCAGATCAAAGAGGCCTGAACATGTATACAAGCCCAGGAAAGCCACTCCTCACTGCATCACTGGGTCCTGAGTGAACACTTTAGCAAGTGTCCTTTTCCACAGATGCTGCACAACACAATTTAGACCCATGCCCATCGGCTCAAGACTGTTGTGTGTGTGTATGCATGCATGTGTGCAGACAGGAAAGATTACATTCAGCTAAATGCATGACCTTTAGAAGATAATAACACTTAAGATTCTTGACTTCTGGAACCCTCCTACTTTACAGTGGGAAGGTAAATTGGTATGACCACTCTGGGGAATAGGATGGATGTTCCTTACCAAGCTAAAAATAGATCTACCATATGATCCAGCAATCCCACTCCTGGGCATATATCTGGAGAAAATGGTAATTCAGAAAGGCACATGTCCCCAGTGCTCACTGAAGCTCTATTCACAATAGCCAGGACGTGGAAGCAACCTACATGTCCACTGACGGAGGAATGGATGAAGATGTGGTACCCATACACAAAGGAATGTTCAGTCAGTTCAGTCGTGTCCGACTCTCCGCGACCCCATGAATCACAGCACGCCAGGCCTCCCTGTCCATCACCAACTCCTGGAGTGCACTCAAACTCTTGTCCATCAAGTCAGTGATGCCATCCAGCCATCTCATTCTCTGTCGTCCCCTTCTCCTCCCGCCCCCAACCTTTCCCAGCATCAGAGTCTTTTCCAGTGAGTCAACTCGTCGCATGAGGTGGCCAAAGTATTGCAGTTTCAGCTTTAGCATCAGTCCTTCAATGGAATATTACTCAGCCATAAAAAGAATGAAATAACGCCATTTGCAGGAACATGAATGGACCTAGAGATGATCATACTAAGTAAAGTAAGTCATACAGTGAAAGACAAACATATGCTATCACTCATATGTGGAACCTAATTTTTTAAATGGTGTAAGTGAACTTATATACAAAACAGATTCACAGATTTTGAAAGCAAACTTGCAATTACCAAAGAGGAAATGTGAGGGAAGGGATAAATCAGGACCTTGGGATTAACATACAGAAACTATTATATAGATAGATAACCAAAGATGACCTACTATATAGCACAGGGAACTCTACTCAATATTCTGTAACAACCTATATGGGGAAAGAATCTGGAAAAGAGTGAATATACGTATTTGTATAAACAAATCACTCTGCTGCATGCCTTTGTTGATGGAGAAGATGCAGAGAGAAAGTCTACAGAGAAAGAGAAAATTAGGCATCAAGTATTAATAATAAGTCCTTCCAATTTTTGTCATCTCGTCTCAAGTCAGCTACCTTGTTCATCAACACTTGAAAGCCTCTGGCATGAAGAAGAAATAAAGATAGATGTTGAACTGGCTGATGCTAGGTCTAGTTAAGACTAGAATCTCTTAAAAAGTGATAGTTTCCATGAGCTCCAATATGAAAACGACTTCTGGGCTCAGAAGTATTTCAAACCTTCTGTAACTGAACTCCATTCCCTTCCTCATACAAACTCCCCATCACCCCTGACCTTGCCCAACTGAAAGTGAAAGTGAAAGTGAAGTCGCTCAGTCATGTCCGACCCTGTGACCCCATGGACAGTAGCCTACCAGGCTCTGCCGTCCATGGGATTCTCCAGGCAAGAATACTGGAGTGGGCTGCCATTTCCTTCTCCAGGGGATCGTCCCAACCCAGGGATGGAACCCGGGTCTCCTGCGTTGCAGACAGACGCTTTACCATCTGAGTCACCAAATTAGCCTCTGACACTTCCAGTCTCTAGGTACCCTGATTGGCCCCACTTGCTGGTATGTCTTCTTAGCTTACTTTATACTCATTCTTTTTCCCAGAGAAAGTGCTTTGCTTCTCATCTCTGAATACGCTTAAATAAATATCTGTAGAGCACCTACTGTCATCAGTAATGTTTCTAATGTTTCTGCATTAGATGCTACTGTGAGAGACCTAAAAACAAATAAAGCACTTGAAGGAGCTGACAGTCTACTAGGAGCAGTCAACAAGGACAGAACTGTCATATAGTGCAAGACAGGAAAAGTGCCAGCAGAAAATAACAAAAGTACTTATTCCTAACTGGGTCAATTTGGGCATTTCTTGGGTGGTGATTAGCCAAAACACGACTGATTAAGAGGATTTCAATTGGAGAAGTAATAAAGAATGTTCCAGACTGAGGAAGAAGCATCAGCCCTCAGCACACTAAGTGCCAGGAAATGGCCATGAGTACAGGAAGGGTGGTAAATAGTTAAATTTATGGACAAATGTCAATCAGGAGATTTAGGTTTGAAAGAATATGGAGAGCCTCAGTGCTGTGCTCAAGAGACACAGGGCCACTGAACACTTTTGAGGCAGATTCCCTGCAATGATGGGAAAGGGGGCATGAAGAGGCCTCCCAGGGAATAGAATTGGATGGCTGACAGTACTCAGGGGGTGAGGGCTGATGAGGGCTAAACTAGGTCAGGAGCAGTGAATGGGATAGAAATGAGAAAGAAGCAATATGACCAAATGATCAGCGAGCTGTGAAAGATAAAGGGTGGCCAGATAAAGAGTGTCTATGAAACTGAGTAGAATCCTGTGGGGGTCCAGGCACAAAGCCTTTCTGTGTCCCCCATTGCTTGATTACAGGAACTAGGCTTCATTTAGCCTCCATGACTCTCCCTGAGTTCCAACAGGCAGGTTCAAACAGTTGCTAAGGGAAGGGAAAGGATGCAGAGACAAAGGAGAAGCAGTCAAGAATCAATAGTGCAGCTTGGGGACAGGTCCTGGTTCCCACTCAAGGGATACACATAACACTATCTCTGAGCTGTTTTGCAGATACTGAAATTCCCATCAGGTGAGCGAAGGAAGCTGCCCACAAGCACGCAGACTCCAGATGGATTGGAACCAGGTTGATAATGCTGACTCACACTTACTTCATCATCAACCAGTCAGAAGAAAGTCCACAGCTGATCACACCTTCCTCTTTGAACCATTACTGTAAAACTCCTCACTATACACTCCAGGTCTGGATACACAGCTTTGAGAGCATTAACCCACTGTGGAACTCTTTGTCTGGCAAATCAATGAAGCTATTCTTTTCTACTTCCCCCAAAACTCTGTCTCTGCAATTTAATTCAGTGTCAAGGTATAGAGGTGAGATTTGGGTTCACCGATAAGTAAGAATATTTTGGTGAATGATTGCAAATTCTATTGTTCATATATTGAACTTGAGCTGAGGACATCCATTAAGAAAGGCCCAACAAGCAGCCAACATGTTGGAATTCATCTTCATGGAGATGGCATTTGAAGTTTGTTAGATGAAATCAGAGCAAAAGCAGCCTTGACTTATTCACTGTTGTTGGATTACAAGTAACTAGCAAAACTTCCAGTGCATATTAAGTACCCATTAAATATTTGTTTAATAAATATAATCTAGAGAGAAGAATTAAGCAGGAAATGAATATGGAGAAAGGCCTATATTTACAGAGGAGATACCAGTGGAAAAGGTAGGGAAATTAGTAACAAATACAAGGAGACCTCTTTTAGGATTTGAAATAGCTCAACTGAGATTCCATCACTCCACTAGCTTTATTCATAGTGATGTTTCCTAAGACCCATTTGACTTCACATTTGGAAAACTCAGCAATGGCCACAGGACTGAAAAATGTCAGTTTTAATTCCAATCCCAAAGAAAGGCAACGCCAAAGAACGTTCAAACTACCTCACAATTGCACTCATCTCACATGCTAGGAAAGTAATGCTCAAAATTCTCCAAGCCAGGCTTCAACAGTACTTGAACCGTGAACTTCCAGATGTTCAAGCTGGATTTAGAAAAGGCAGAGGAACCAGAGATCAAATTGCCAACATCTGCTGGATCATCGAAAAAGCAAGAGAGTTCCAGAAAAACATCTATTTCTGCTTTATTGACTATGCCAAAGCCTTTGACTGTGTGGATCACAACAAACTGTGGAAAATTCTTCAAGAGATGGGAATATCAGACCACCTGATATGCTTCCTGAGAAATCTTTATGCAGGTCATGAAGCAACAGTTAGAACTGGACATGGAACAACAGACTGGTTCCAAATTGGGAAAGGAGTACATCAAGGCTGTTTATCGTTACCCTGTTTATTTAACTTATATGCAGTGTACATCATGTGAAATGCCAGGCTGGATGAAGCACAAGCTGGAATCAAGATTGCCGGGAGAAATATCAATAACCTCAGATATGCAGATGACATCATTCTTAAGGCAGAAAGCAAAGGAGAACTAAAGAACCTCTTGATGAAAGTGAAAGAGGAGAATGAAAAGGTTGACTTAAAACTCAACATTCAGAAAACTAAGATCATGGCATCTGCTCCCATCACTTCATGGCAAATAGATGGGGAAACAATGGAAACAGTGAGAGACTTTATTTCGGGGGGCTCCAAAATCACTGCAGGTGGTAACTGCAGCCATGAAATTAAAAGACACTTGCTCCTTGGAAGGAAAGCTATGACCAACCTAGACAGCATATTAAAAAGCAGAGACATTTCTTTGCCAACAAAGGTCCATCTAGTCAAAGGTATGGTTTTTCCAGTACTCATGTATGGATGTGAGAGTTGGACTATAAAGAAAGCTGAGTGCCAAAGAATTGATGCTTCTGAACTGTGGTGTTGGAGAAGACTCTTGCGAGTCCCTTGGACTGCAAGGAGACCCAACCAGTCCATCCTAAAGGAGATCAGTCCTGGTTGTTCATTGGAGGGACTGATGCTGAAGCTGAAACTCTAATACTTTGGTCACTTGATGCTGGGAAAGATTGAAGGCAGGAGAAGGGGCCAACAAAGGATGAGATGGTTGGATGGCATCACCAACTTTATGTACATGAGTTTGAGCAAGCTCCAGGAGCTGGTAATGGACAGGGAGACCTGGCGTGCTGCAGTCCATGGGGTTGCAAATAGTCATACGACTGAGTGACTGAACTGACTGACAAGTAGACTACATCTCAGGAGCCGGTGATAGGGCAGATTGTAAGAAGCAAATATATTCAATCATTTTTCAACAAATATTTATCCATCACCTCCTCATGCCAGACACTATGCTGTGTGTTGAGGACATGGCACAAAACAAGGCAAACAAGAGTCCTACTCCCATAGACCTGTTTCCAGAGAACCATTAGCAGTGCCTGATGCCCATTTCTTCTGAAGATAAGTGGGATGTGGATAAGAAAGCCATGCATGGCAATCAAGAGTCTTCAGCTGTCAATCTTCAATGACTTTTAAAGAGCAGTTCAGTGGAGTTGTGGCAGTAAAAGTCAGATTTACAACTTACATGTCTGGGTTTTTTCCCACAAGCTCCCAAGGGCAGGGACCAACCTCATCTGTTCCTGCATTCACACAAGGTCTGACAAACCCTGGTTGGATGCAGTAGATCTGAATTCATGACAAGGGATTAGGAAACAAGTATTTGATGATAAAGACAAAGTACAGAATAAACTCTTAAGCGAATTAATCCATTTAATATCTGTTAAATGAGTAGAAAGATGAACCATTATCATGTAATTTTTATTGTTCAGGGGTTGGTTTGATAAAAGAAAAATAGAATCTATTTGTGTACATCAAGGTTTAACAGAGAAGCAAGGCCACTATGAGTGATATGGAGAAAGGGGTAGGAATGTTAGGAATAGACTTCCAATTGTGGAAGTCATAAAAGATCCATTGAGAAGCCACTGCTTCCATATACCTGGTACAGGCCCAAAGTTGCCACAGGTCTGAAGACTAGCAGGCAAAGAAAAGATGGCTGTGATGTTGTTGCTTTTCAGTTGCTCAATCATGTTCCGACTGTTTGTGACCCTATGGACTGCAACACGCCAGGCTTCCCTGTCATTTACCACCTCCTGGAGCTTGCTCAAACTCATGTCTATTGAATCGGTGTTGCCATCCAACCATCTCATCTCCAGTGAGTCAGTGATGACATCCAACCATGTCATCTCTTTCTACTCCTGCCTTCAATCTTTCCAGCATCAAGGTCTTTTCCAATGAGTTAACTCTTCACATCAGGTGGCCAAAGTATTGGAGGTTCAGCATCAGTCCTTCCAGTGAATATTCAGGGCTGATTTCCTTTAGGGTTGACTGGCTGTGGTGTAGGGATAAAGACAAACTGGAATATGAACTTGTCTCTCACCAACTGTTTTAAAGAAGGAGTTGGTACCCTTCACCATGAAGCTGTGCAAACACCTGACCTAGAGTCCCAGAGGACTGAAGGAGGATCTGATAGAAGCTGGGGGAATGTGGGTCCAAGGTGAGCCAGAGATTAGCTTCTCTGTGTGGGAGCAGCAGGTACCTCTTGCTTCCCCACCAATCTCAGAGTGCTTCACTTTTGCCTTCCAAATCTCATGCATATTTCTTCTACAGTCAACTGTAGCCTCGTCCTAACACCAAATCACAGAGGAAATAAATTCTGGGAAAATTAGTAAATTGGTATGACCATTGGTATCACCACCGGCAGTTGAGGACAGACCAAAGTGACTCTGCACCTCAGATGTGGACACAGGACATTTTGACGCAGGACAAAGCCTCCACAGTCTTCCCCTTGCCCACAAACACTTTTAACTATCCGCAACTTGCATATGGCTTCCCAGGCGGCTCAGCAGCAAAAGAAACTGCCTGCCAATGCAGGAGACAGTGGTTTGACCCCTGGGTTGGGAAGACCCCCTGGAGGAGGAAATAACAACCCACTCTACTAATTCTGCCCTGAAAATCCCAAGAACAGAGGGGCCTGGAGGGCTACAGTTCATAGGGTCGCAAAGAATTGCGACTAAGCATGCGTGCACAAAACTTTCAAATACAAATAATTTCTAAAGCATGCCACTACCTAACATTATGCCACCCTTGTCCAATGTAAAACACTAACTAACCCTCTCTCCCCAAAAGACACAAAGCCCTTTTGTCCATCTTTTGATGACACTCATACTTCCAGCTAAGTCACACTTCCCCTTTGATGTCCTATTACTTTACTGAAATACAAGGTTACACAGAAGGAAATTGGAAGGGGGCAAAGAATTTCTATACATATATATGTTCATACATAAATTTATATGCCGCAAAATAAAGAAAAATACTCATAAGCCTTTTTACTGAACTTGTCTTGTGGTCTTAGCTGATATTTATAACTTCTTCTATCACTCCTTCCATATTCCCTTTGCCCTGAGCAGGTCCCTTATCCATCCTAGTTCTTTGCCTGGTGAGGCAACCCAAAGCTTTGTTCCTGCAGGCTCTGGCCTACTTTGTCTGAACTGAGTTGCCCTATTTTCCACTTGCTTTTGTCGCAGAACTTGAGAGTACAGGGAGGCTCTCCAGGGGGTCCCCTGAAGTCCAGACATCTTCCTGCCCCACTGTTTAGTAGCAGCCCTCAGCGATCAGCACCGATCCCCGGCCCCCTCAGAACAGTGATCCTTACAGTAGTGCTTACTGACTCACTGGTGTGAGAAGCCCCAGGGACAAGGTGGCAAGTGCATCTGCCAGTTTAATAGACCTTTACTGCAGCCCCCAGTGGAAACCTTCTTCCTTTGGGAACTGAGTCTTCTTACACTAATAGAACCCAGAGTCACAGAGACGGGAAGCAAAAATTTTGAAAGCAAATTTTCAGGGATTGTAGTGAATGGAGCCCCTTCCATTTCTTCTCCTTGATTTCCTGGTCCTGTTGATGGGAGAGAACACACCATATATTCGTTGCTGAATCAGAGTATATGCATCACTTTGAGGACATTCCCTAGACCATGTGGGATGTTTCCATCCAACTGGCACCACAAATGAATCTTCAAAAGGCCAGCTGCTTCAAAGTGTTGAGGATACTGGGAAAACCAGTAATCTGTGTGAGGGACCCTATTCCCAGGCTTCATTGCTATCAAATGAGTGATGTGATCAGAAGTCATGCTGTATGGGCTGCTGTGACAATGAATAAGGTCTTCTTAAAGTTCAGAGATCGTGATTTTGGCAAAAGCAGGAAAGGCAAATTTGTATCCTAGAGTAAGCGCATAGTTTCATAAGAACAAATGCCGCCTCTTCTCTAACAGAAGTGGCCTGGTGTAATCATCTGCCCACAGTGGCTGGTGAGCCCGGTGGGGAGGATGCCACATTCAGGGCCGGGTGCCGGTCTTTGCTCCTGGCAGGCTGGGGAATCAGCTGTGCTCTGGCCCATCCCTTTGTTGCACTGGATCCACTTGCTAAGACCAAGTGTAACCTCCAGCCCTGGTGCTTCAGCCACCTTATCTATGGGCTCATCGACTAAGGACAGAGGTCCCTGGGCAAAGGAACGGGCTGGATTCTACAGAACCAATCACCTCACCCACCCAACTGTTTAGCTCATCCTCACCGAGGCAGCTCTCTGGTAAACATTCAAGGAGGACACAAATGTACATACGCCCTGCCTATCTGGACAGGTCTAGTCAGCCACCTCTTCCTTGGATTTCCTTGTCATCAGTAACCCATCATGCTCCTTTCAAATGCTTGAGAATCTAGGATAGCTGAGCCATTAGGCCTGTGAATCAGGACATCTCTTCTTCCAGGTAAGATGTGCAACCTCGACCAGCAGTCGGGGTCAGTCCTTTAGGAGGCCCTCCCTTTGACGTGGTCCGCACAGGGCCCCCAGGAGGGGAGCTATAGTGCTGTGCCCACCCACACTGGGGTGATGCCAGCATTTTTATGATAAGCTATGAAATGACTTGCCAGGAAAATGGGAAGTCCGAAAGGACAGATTCAAGTCTACGTTTCCAGAAATAGCTCCCAAAGCCGTGACCCAAAACTAGGCCACCAAGGAATCTGCTGCACCTGCCATGACCAAGATGCAGCCAGGAAGTCGCAGATGGAAGTGGAAGCCACTGCTGCAGCGGCAGGGCGCAGGAGCGCACCACGTCCGCCAGTGCACTCCGGCAAAACGTGCCTCCTGTCCTCACCCTCCCACAGCCAGAAGGCTGGACACAAGACATGCGGGCCTCTGCGCCAGCTGCCACAGAAGCAAACACCTCTGGGACCGTGGCTTCCCAGGAAAGAAACAGAAATGGGAGTCTCTCCTCACGTTTCATTTTATTTTCATTTTCCAAATCTCATGCAAGCACCTCTAATTGACTGAACCTAAATTACATCCCAAAAAACCTGGCTTCAAGATACTCAGACAAATGTAGCTTTCAGTTTCCCAAACTCTATAGAACAGCGAGGACCTCAGGCAGAGGCCACAGTAAATGGTAGGACAGCCAGTCCTGTTAGCCACCACCCAAGGAAGTGGTTTCAGAGTACAGTTTGCTCACTTTAGGGGTCGTGTGAATACATTCAGAGGAAAACAAAAGGGACATACAAAGGAGAAGATAACTGACCCAGCAAAATCATGAAAAGGAAAGAGAGAGGTGAGAGCCACACACAGGTTGAAGGTTAAGCCTCATAAAGAAGGAAGGGCACTTGCATCTCCAGAATAACAGAGAAGGATGCACAAGAGCATTGGGGTGAAACAGAGGGGCATCCTGTCAGATGACCTCAGCATCTTTGGTGAAATAGGAGGTAAATCATCTGCCATCAGTCGGTGGTGAGGCTGGAAGGGTTTAAGTAGAGTTGGAACGTTTAGAAATGTGGGAACTTAATCGACAGTTGATTACAGATATATAAGAGAATATATGTGCATTCCTGCATATGGATTCAAGTATTTTAAAAAAGCCAAAATATTGGGATTTTTGCCAGTCCACCATTCGAGCTGATAAGGCTTAATGGATGCCGACATCAAAGATGGCCATATTCCAACATTTTTGCACTCCTCAACTCCTCTCAACATCTCTGTTCTTCCCCAGGTGTTCAGTTCAGTTCAGTTCAGTCGCTCAGTCATGTCCGACTCTCCGCGACCCCATGAATCACAGCACGCCAGGTGTAGATACATTTTAACAGGAAACAAGAAGCCTTCTATTTAAGCTCTAAAGCTTGAAAAGTTAAACTTCAGTCATCAAGGCCGTCACATCAATTTTGAAGGTACTCTACTTTCTCAGGGTCAACCCACGTTAGAGTGAGAAAATATAAGATAAATAATGCCCATAAACTCTCAACTGAGACAGCAATTTGGGAGAATAATAGTTTTTAATTGAATGATCCATGATTATGAAAAGGATATCCTTTTCATAATCATGGAAAGTATATACATAACATGTGCAAGATAAGACCTTGCTTTTGACAAAACTGGCTCACCTTGTAGATAAAAATAAAATTAAATTCCTATCAATATTACAACAAAGTTATCCTCAAGATGGACAAAGACCTAGTGGAAAGTTCCAGAAACTTGATAGAAGAAAAAATAAAATATCTTTGTAAACTAAAAGTGAGGAAGAAGTATTAAAGAAAATCCTAAAGCACAAACCAAAGCAGTAATAATAGTAGTAATATTAACAATTCACTTATATCAAAAATTTTAAAGTATACTATTGATAAAGTTAACAGATGATGAATCAGAGGGAAAACATGTGTGTCTAAAACCAATTAGGAGCTAATAGCTAGAATACACTGTTGTTGTTGCTGTTGTCATTGATTAGTTGCTAAGTCATGTCAGACTCTTTGCAACCCCATGAACTGTAGCCCACCAGGCCCCTCTAGAATATACTGGAAACCCCTAAAAACCAACAGTGACAAACCAAGGAAGAACACCAATAGAAAAAAAATGGAAAAGACTAGGAATAAACAACTTCTATAAGAAGAAACACAACAAACTACAGGCTTTTAAAGACATGTGCAAGCTCAGTCATTAGGGAAATGCAAGTTAAAATAGCAATGAGCATTCACTTCACACTCATTAGACTGACAACATTTGAAAGCTGGATAACAGGAGGCTGCAGAGACTATGAGGATGAACAAAGCGACCTTTTATGAACCCTCAGTGGAAACAGCCCTTCTGGAGAGCAACCTGACAGCATTCAGTGTGTTAAGCCACTGAGGTTTGCAAATAAATCATGATTTCGTCTCTCCTGACTAAACACATAGATTGACACAATATGGGGCACTGGTGCCTAAAACAAATAAACAAATATGTGACACTGATGGTCAGGGAGCAGGCACTGAGAAAATCATTAGAGAGGCTGAAAAGATGGTGATGCTTATTATATTTGGTTAACTGCTGCTTGCAGTGACCTGGGACATAGACCCCACGTACCTAATGAACTTGTAGCTCTGAGGGAAGGGCTGGGAAACAGAACCTTACTAATGCCTGTTGGCTGTTATTAACTGTTTGGCAAGGAACTAAAAATAAAGAGATGGCCTAGTTTACAAATAGATACTCCAGAAATTCAGGCAGTGTTACAAAGTTGGAAAGACCTACAGTTTGCCTTTTGCCGGATCTTAAAGGGATGGAGAAGGCTTTTGAGGAATAAGGACCCTAAGTAATATGGAAGAAAGATCAGTCAAAGAGTGTGGTGCTTTATTTTTTTCTTTTTTTAACTGGAGTATAACTGTTGTGATAGCTTCCGCTGTACACCAGTATGAATCAGTTTATATATACATACATACGTGTGTGTGTGTGTGTGTGCGTGCGCACGCGCGTGCCTGCATGCTAAGTCACCTCAGTCATGTCTGACTCTCTGCAACCCTATAAACAGACTGTAGCCTGCCAGGCTCCTCTGTCCATGAGGATTCTCCAGACAAGAATACCGAACTGGGTTGCCATGCCCTCCTGCAGGGAATCTTCCCAACCCAGGGATCGAGGTCTCATCTGATGTCTCCCACATTAAGAGGTGTGTTCTTTACGTGTGTGTGCGCGCGTGTACACGCACATGCACACACATACTATGTTGCTTATATATCTATTATCTCCCTCTTGAGACTCCCTCCCACCCATTCCCCCATCCTAACCCTCTAGATCAGCACAGAGCACCA